>NW_020897717.1:6802248-7188631 GCF_003984885.1 Neopelma chrysocephalum
TCTCATCTCATCTCATCTCATCTCATCTCATCTCATCTCATCTCATCATCTCATCTCATCTCAAACAGCTATGATTTTACTGTTCACTATTTTAAAATATTCTCCATAAGCTCTCTCATTGTTGTTTTCACTAATTCTCCTTCCTAAATTCCTCCTCTTAGGTCTTGTCAGTCCAAAGATTTATATTACATTCTATCGGACTAGTTCTCCGAGGTACTTTGGTGAGACCATCACCAAATCCAGTCAAACTAATCTAAGTAAAGGATCACCATAACCTACAGAACACAACCAGGGCACTTCGAAGACAGAGTCTGATGTTTGATCCATGGTACACTGAGCAAATATTCATTAATGAGGTGTTCACGATAAACAATGTTTTGGGTGTTGGGTTTTTTTTGTTTAGTTAGTTGGTTGGTTTTTTAATTTTTTTTTCCTTTCTGAATATCTAATGTTGATTCAAAAATACACAAGTCCATGGAACACCAACAGTTCCTTGTAGTTTAACTGGCTGAACTTCACATTAGACTATAACTACCTGGTTAGTTTGTTTCTTTTTTCTTTCTGTTCAGATTGTATAATAATAAATCTTTCCCATTTTATTTTCTTCCCTGACTTTTTCTCTGTCCTAGTTCCTCCTCTTCTTAGTTGCAACTTCACATTGTGGAAACTTGCAGTACTATGACTAACTGCGGAGAGAACGAGTCATAAATTAGTCACAAGCAAGACAAGCATCCCAGCGGTCCCACAATGACTTAAAACACTAGACTGGTTTCTGGCCCAAGGTCAAGCTCCTAGAGGTCCTTGGGTACATAGATCTAAAAAGGAACTAATTAAAATTATTGGCTCTTAACTGTCCACCTGTATGGAGTCTGGTTACACAGCATTCTAATGAGCCACCAGCAAAGGGAGCCAAGCATCTGCTCATGAACATGTTCTCTTTTCTACTTTTTGCTGTGCCAGGAGGTAAACACAGTATTAGGAATTTTCTTTTTTAATCTTTGTGACCCAAGACATAAATTGCACTGCATTACTTCTGCTTTTACTTAGAACAAACCAGATTTTGTTACTAAATAAAGTTCAAAACTCTTCAACCAAAAACACCTCACTGTATATCACTCCAGACAAGCATGAAAACAAGGCTAATAAAGCAAAAACCAGTTCCTTGCTCAATGAATTGTTCACAAACAGGTTCACATGTCTCTGACTAGCTCGTGGCACTAGGCACATTGACAGATACCACATGCTAGAGCTATCAGCTAAAATCCATGTGGAGCAGAAAGTTTAGGGCTGTTGATTCTTCACCATCCTTCCAGTTAAAATAGAGCTTTCAGTAACTGTTACTGGACAATTCTCTGTAAGTTCCAAGGAAGGCTGTTCGCAGGCAGGCCCTGCTCAGTGGAGTACACAGCTCAATGTTGAAGTACATAGCAAAAGTAGCAGAACTAAGTTTCCACCACCTCCAACCTCAGTTCAACCCAAGTCTTGAAATTATGTTATTTGGCGATGCATGTGCAGGCAAATGGGATGTAAAGGTGGGGAGGAATCCACAGCCTGGGTGATCAGATTCCCTGCTCAAGGACTCAGCTTTCTTCTCCTTAACCAGGGCACACATGCCTCACACTTGTAGCTGGTTCTCAGTTGAAGAGAAAATACCAGTTGTGTCAACTGACTGTTAATTTCAGTGGCAGCAGCAAGCACAAGGGGTCATTTAAAACTGAGAGTGAACATTTTGGTAGGTTATTATTAGTGGCTTCAAAATGGAAATGTGATTCTCTCTCAAATAGCAATTTTCTGACTTGGACTGCCTTTGAGAAAGCTATTCCTGAGCACTGCCATCATGCCATTCTTCAAGACTGCACAGATGAAAGAGAGAAGGAGATTTCTCAGGGAATGTTAGTATAAAGAAAAAAGACAGAAAAAAATAAAAGATACCAGTTCCTGAAGTATTTTGTCTCAAACGCAAAGGCACAGGCTGCCCAGCCCCACCTCCCTAGCAGGAAGCAGACTCTCTTTTTCAGCTTAAGTACTCCCACTCCTTCTGTTCACTGATTGATTTTGTTTTGCTTGACTTGACAAGACCAGGTTGGACAAATCTGAATTATCTGTATGTTGCTGACTGGATCAGCTGCAGATCCTTTAGTATGCTTGTCATTTAGTCTTATAAATTACATTAATGAGGGCTGTAAATCTTAGCTCTCTGAGGACATAGCTGTGCAATAAAAAATGATTCAAATCTTTAAAAAGGAAAGATGCCCCTAGAATGCAGGCTGTTCTTTAAATGCAGTGCATCCCCTCTTGGAATTTGCCCTGAATTTCTGCGGCTGAGTTTTTTAAACATAAGTTACCTTCCTTAAAGATAAAAACTAGCTTACCCAAGAGGCAACTTTGTCTAAGAATGGAAGGAAAATTAATTTCACATGAATCTATGAAGTTTTTCATGGGTAGAAATACGTGACAAAATGTTTTGCAAACATGTTTTAAGAGTGGATCCAAAATTTTGTGCTGGTATATTTAACCGTAGATTTAATCAATTAAAATAATGTTATTTAGTAAGCAATAAAATAATATAGGTATTCTGTTTATTCTCTGTTTATGCCTAAATAAAAACATTAAAATGAAAGAAAAAGAGTCTGTCAATAAATCAGTGAATAGAACCACTAAATTATCAGCAGAAGAAACCATGTTTAAAAGTCAGGTCCTCTGACTTTCAGTACCGCAAGAAGCACAAGATGTATTCAAGTAGATTCCAAAAATTGGCTTCCTTTGATGTCAGTCTTTTCAGAGGCACAGAAGGGTGGTTAACAAGTGATATAATGCTCCTACCTTTTTACAAGTTCTCTTTACAAAGCATTTAGCATTCAATTAAATGTATTAAATGAATAGTGTGAGTCATATATTAAAAAAGGGTACAACCCAGTTTATACGGAGCAGCCTAGCACACAAAAAGTTAACAATATGATCTCAGACAGCAGAAATTTTGAAGACATCTGTCAATTGACTTAGTTTAGATAAGACAGAGTGCACTATATATATATCTCTCACTCCCACAAAATAATATGCATCTTTTTTATTATAACAGATTTATCAGCAAAAAAAATATTTAAAAAACATAAACAAGTAAAATAAATTTCTTACTTGTCTGAAGTAATCATAAACAAGTATAAGTAACAAACTGTTTTCTTTGGAAAATTATACTGAAAGATGCATTATAAGGCAAACTAATTTCTAACAATATTAGAATTCTCTCTCTCTTCCACATATTTCTTATTTTCCTTGATATAAACACATCGAATTACCCTTTTCATTAGCTTGTTTTTTAATACAGCTTTTTAGCTTGCTCTGAAGGACTAGAGTCTATGACTAATGCACATGCATTCATTGGTTTGATGGGGCCACAAGCATTTCACAAAGCCCAAGCTCCTTTTGAGTAGCATGATTTATTCACACACTGAATGACACTCTGTTGTTTATTGCCCAAGTGTAACTCATTACACTCAAACATAGTTTTTCTTCCTTTCTTTGCTATTTTGTATCTGATCTGCAAGTTTACTCTTTAAGTGAATGTATCAGACATCCTCTTCCACCTCCAGCATTTTTTTATGGACAACTCCCAAGAAATGTCAACAGCTACAAGAATTCTTCTACTTTCTGCACCTCTGTGTAATACCAATAACTAGATACTTTCCATAAGCTCTGCAAAGATCTTATTAACACTCTTCATTGTCTGGACCAGGCTCATTTCATTAATCACATGGACATTACCGAGTAGTGCCGATGCCCAGGGAATAATGGACATGCCAGAACTTCTTTAGAGTCCAGCAATTAGTAAGTTCCTAAGTAAATTCCTGCCCATTCGGAGAATTACTCATTTCCTAAGAACCTGCCAACTCCCTCAGAAAAAAAAAAAGTCCAAAAATGGTTTTTTGGATGTCTGATCACAATATTTCCTTGAAGAAGAATTATTCTCAAAATGCTTCTACTTGAAACTGTGGTACAGTTTTTACTCTACTTTGTTGGTTTTCAGAAAGTCCTTGGTGAAAAAGAGGAGGACAACTGAGCAGTTACTAGACTGACAAGTTCACTACATATTAGAATATTCCTTTCTCCAAAGAATATTACATATTACACCAAAGATACAGACTCTGTTTGATATTCCAGCATCCTGGGCATTTTCAGTTCAGATAATTTCCTTTGAGTAATTCAGTTTTAACTTGTCCCTCAATTATCTCATACAGATGCTTCAGTGTTCGGCACTTTGATGACACCAGCTAGCTTTCCAGTGGTGTCTCCTGCAATTTCAGAACATGCTCTTTTCTGTGATTTACATGTAAAGACATCATTTGCATATCACAAGCTAGTTAGTGATTGTGTACAGCTCGGATAAATGGATCATAAATCTGGGGCACAATGTCACAGAAGGAATTAAGACACAGATCCAATACTTTATCAGCCACGCTGACCTCAACATTGCATCTTGATATCAGTGTAACAGACTCAAAATATTTCAACTTAGGATCCATAAACTGCAGTTAGTGACTCTAATAACACATTTTTTGCTGTAAGAAAGAGATTCCACTCAATCTCTGTCCTATATGTTTTGCTACAAGGTCTATACAGACAAATATCTAAAGCTGGTTGAATCCTTTCTTCAATCAATCCAGCTTCTTAACCCTGCTGAAAACTACACAGTAAAGACCAGAGAAGGTTGGAAAGAGTGACAGAAGGACAAGAGAGAGAATGAGTCCACGTCATTTCAGTGTCAAGAAATTGTCAGATTTCTCAGTTGCTCGCAGCACTGTAGTCTCAAATATGTTTCTGAAATGGCCGTGCCTTATAAAAACTAGTAGCTATAAAGGATGGCATCAAAATGTGCTCAGCAGATGTTGCCACAAGTCTTGTTGACACATTTAAGTGCTTCTTCCAAATGGGATACACTGGCTGTGCAATTACTTTTCACAAGTCCTTTGTCTTTTTAAGTATTAGTCTTCCATCTCATTTGTAGCCTGATTTAGTGACTTCTTTGAAAGTTCTTTTTCCAAAGCCATAACACTTTGGTTTTCCTCAATAACACACAACAGGTGTGTTCACCATGAGCATTTTGTGGCCTCTTTGATGACACTAAAGCTCGGGACTTCATGTAAAATTTTGACAACATCCAGAAATGAAAAATCAGTGGGAATTTAGTCAGCTCCCAGAAGGATATGTTACAAATTAGGGCCCAAGTTTAACTAGATTGCCATTTGGAGGTATATCACTGAAACCACATGAATGGAAAATGTCCTCTGACTGAAAGAACTCTGCTCTGTTCTCTTCCTTCACTGCTTATCACAAATAGCATCTTTACCATAGATGTGAAAGGTATGCTTCAACCCTTCCATATAGCTTAGAAATGTTGTAAACTACATTAAAAAAAAAAATCACTAGAGTCATGTTCATACAAGCAATAATATTGAAGTATGATTAAAATTATGGAAGTGCTATTTATGAGAAAATTGTAGCACAGATAAAACGATGCTGCCAAATTGCACTAGCAGCCTATTTGCCTCAATTTTTTACTACTGTCACTTATTATCGTGGCTCATTTAGTACCAAGTAACTTCCCAAAGCTAGACTTAAATAAAAAGAAGTGAAATTTTGCTGGGAGCAGAGCTGCAGGATTTCTCTCTTTTATTTTTTCTAATAATAATAATAATTATTATTATTATTTTTATTCCTTAACAAATAGTTATAAAACAGTTGGATGAAATACGCTTCTGGCCATGAGGGCAACTAAACTAATTTCCTGGAATTACAGTAAAACCACTTATCTCATCTACCACCTATCATTATCAATTACTGTGTTACAAATCCTGGAACAAACAAAAGGCCAGGAATGTGGAAAACCAGGTTATAGGGCTCCTCAGACATTTTGTTGTAGCCTTTTCATTAAGTCCAAGCATAATTACAGGTATTAGGAACAAAGACGGCAGTGGCAAATCTGATCAATGAAATGACATAATTAAATGGTCCATTGTAATTTATGATGGCATCGTCCAAGAAGCAGAGATCAAAATATGTACATTAGAGCAAAATGTCTACCTTGGGTGGCCGACTGGGACACTGAACATCACTACTGCCATACATCCAGGTAGAATTTATTGCCTACAAAGAATAGAAAAGGTCAAAGGCCTATCCTTGGCTAAATACTTTGGCAAAACTAATTTTTACTATAATTATAAATCCTCAAAGTTTAATCGTATAGCCATCCAACCTGGCAAGAAAGCTAGCTTTGTCACTGTGATCATCTACCAGAAAGGTCAACAATTTTATTAAAATAACATACAGCTTATGGATCCAAACTCACATTTTTTATTCAGTTCTGCAAATAAAAACCTGACAAAGGTCAATATGAATGATGACTGAATGAGGACTGAGTTAAAATTTTGGTCTCTGGGCCAATATCAATAATTTTAACACTAGGCCAATTTAATCTCTGATGTAATTCTACCTATCTCAGTTGACAATTGGTCCTGTCTAATTGTACCGTTCATTTTAAAAGCATTTAAGTAGTTCTACTTTTGAAAAATGAACATAAATCAAACAATAAATCCATCCTGAAAACTAAGCATATTGGCAAAGGAACGGAGCCTTAACCGTAACATTACATTCTCTAGATATAATTCATAGCTTCACCATACCCCACATAAATCACCAAAGAACGGGTTTAACACAACTGAAAACAATACCTGTGTGCTTACAAAATATGCACACGGATAAAACATTTTATAATATATTAAAATGTAGCTGGTTCTTTGAATTCATATTTATAAATACATCCCTAATGCAAAACAGTCTACTCCATCACATTTGTATGTTCATATCCATAAAGCAGATCTGCCCAGATTGTACTAAGTTTTTATGAGCTTAATGAACAAATATATGCACATAAACATCCATGTCTTTATACAAATACAGAGCTTCATGAGAAAAATCAGAAGATTAGGTTAGACCCAAGGGAAAATATGCCTGAGATTTATGTATTTCCAGAGAACTAAAAAAATCCAGAGAGATCTTTGCTTATTTTGACTTCTTGCCTGGTCTGAGGGTTTGTTATATGTCTCAGAGTTGAACTGAAATATTAGAAACCTCGATGAACTTAGACTGTTTTCAGCAAGGCAGGATTTGGGGCTTAAGCTCATTAAGAAATGTCAATCTGAAGCTACAGTCAATCTTAAAAAACCGGTTTGTCTGCTTTGAGGTTTAACTGGACTCCCCTAAAAGAAGTACCCTGGATATACAAATTCATAAAAAATAAAACAACCTCTATAATTGAGATTATTTAAAAGATCAAAACACACATTCTCCCCTCTTTAAAAATAAATAAATAAATATGCAGAGAAAAAAAAAGTGGTGGTGGGAGGTGTGTCTTACACATGCTTTTTAAAATCCCTTCATGATATACCAAGTACATATCTAGGGTTGTTTTACCCAGCCATAAAGCTTGGTAAAATGCCTAAGAGGAGGAGTTCAGGTCCACAGGGTATCAAAAAATAATTTGACCATTTTTTTTTCCTTGTCATGCTTTAGACTGAGTAAAATGAGGCTTTTATTTCCACAGCAGTCTTTTCCATTTTCTTCTGTTTTGTTTCTCTATTTCAGTGATGAGGAATGCATCAAGGGACAGATGAATTAATCACCAATACCATATGTGTACACATGAGTACTTCAGTATGTTCAAGAAAACAAGGCTTCCATAAGTACCGTACTGACTGATAAAGGTACTTTTTTTTTCCACGGTTCTCCCAAAAGTACACAGTAAATACACTCTTTCATAAGTCCTGAAGGCTCTGTGCAAGACACTGGAATTCCCATCTGTACAATGCATGCTTTCATCTGTGTGATCAACACATGTTGAGTATGTTTCTGAAGGTCTGTTTCAAAACTATGGCCATGGGACATCATGTGACCACTGAATCATTTTCTTCCAGCTGAGGGTACATTTTATCTTGCCAAACATTTTCATAGTTTGTGCAAACAGTTCCTGAAGTCTGATTCAGCTGCTCATGATGTGGCTGTCTGCTTGTCTGAGTGCAGGAGAAGGTTTAAGATCTCATATTCCTCTCCATGCTGTGACTTTTAATCCTCTAAAATGTTTCCTGAGTGTTGAACATATGCCTGTTTGATTATTCCTGGCAAATGGCATTTAGGAGCAGTTTGCTGATTAATTCTAAGCCATGCTGTGATGGTCTTCAAAGAACACCTTAATAATTTTAAGTAAGCCATGAGGAAAATAACTTTTTCCTTCCAAAACACATTCTGCAGCAACATTTTTCATATTAATGAAAATAATATTTTCACGCTGTATTAGGAGAGCTTTTGGGGGTATGTAACGTTCTTATCTACACCATATTTAATAGGATTTATTGCATACACCCTCCACTTAATGAGGTCAAATACGCACAGCAAAGTCTGTTAACCAAATAAAGTAAGTCAGGCAGCTGCAGACTTCAAGTAACTGAATCAGTGGAACCAAAAGTCTAGTAGCAAACTATAGTTATCCTTAAAAGCATACTGGATTCATTTTAATGCCAGATCAGCGCACATACAATATGTTTAATCTATCAAAGCATTGATAGAATTAGGTTAATAGTGAGCACCACTATTAGTGGTGCCAAATATATTAGCCAAATACATTAGCCAAATACTGACCTCACTCAACCTCTCTTTTTCATACTAGCAGGTCAGAATCCTACCCACCTCTTGGAAAGTAAAGTGATTACATCACAGTGAGTCAAACTGGTAAGAATCAGAAGGCATAGGCACATTAAGAACCCTTTCAGAGTCATAGGGCTTTAGTTTTTATCATATTTTGATTTCTTTTTCCTTGAGGATTTTCCTGGTTAGCTTTACATGTGGGTTACTGAAAACTGTCTAATGTAATGTCTAATGTAAATTGTTTAGTATTATCAGTATCACAGCTGAACCTAGACATACACAAGGCTTTCCTAAACTTCTAAAATTCTTCTAGGCATCAGACACACAGAATGTCTACTAAGTGAGCCAGTCCATTTCCCAATCTCACTTATATACTGGATTTTTCTGTGCTTCATTCAATCCAGTTTTAAAGTCTCTCAAGTGACATGGCTTCCTCTACTTCCTGAAAGAGATAATTCCATGCTCTAATAGATCTTTCTCTAATAGATGAATGTTTCCCCTGATATTCTCCATAATTCTTCCTTTTTTAATTTAATCCCATAAATGCAAGTTATACTCCCTTTCCCATAATTTGTATGATTGTTTTTCAAAGGAAACATAACAAAAGTTTTAATGAAAAGGAAGCCTGTCTTATGTAAACAGTAAAAATTCATGTTACAAAGAAAATTTACCTTACTTATATGAACTAGGGAATTAATTTGATGAAAAGCAACACAGGACTGTAGCTCATGCTGTGTTGTGGTCAAACAGAACTTCAACAATAAAGTTGCAAGACCTTCACTATTTCCACTACCTATTATTCAGGTAGGCTATAAATCTGGTAAACTTTTTCCACTGGCCAACCTTACTTACTAATCAAGTTTAATTAGCAATTTATGTGAGGGCTCAGCTCCAAGGTCTTTGAAGTCAGTGGGATTCTTTCCATTACTTTCAGTGGGATCTCTACGCCTGTATATACATGAAAACATTGCATTTAATACTATATTAACAGGATGAAAGTAAATAATGTGGGAATATCAAGAAAATACTTTTTAAAAAAATCTTTCACATATTTTACTTCTCTGAAAGTGTTTTTAATGAAATCACTTGAATCCTACATTTTTAGAGTAAGAAAAATTTTCAAACCCTTTTGATTTTCACTTTAAAATTGTTTAAACTTCAGCAGCGTGCCAAGTGAAGTATCCATTTCTTTGACAAAGATTTCATTCTCCACATAGTTTCAGTAACAAAGAGCTTTAACTTATTTACAGTAGCTATAAAAGCAGTAACATCAGTACCTCTCCTCAATGTTGCTAGACCAATTTAAGATAAAGTTTCACAGTGCATATATTATCACTGTCTTCTCCCTTTATAATTATCTGGTCAGTTGAATTTCACAGAAAAATTTTCCTGTGGGAGTATAGCGGAAAGCGCTAATAGCAGCTGCATTCTAGCTCTCTTGCATGAAGTTCAGAGATGTTAAAGGCATTCCAGCATATGCTCTTGACCAACCCTGCCCTCTGCCTCTCACAGAGAGTGAGATTTGGTATTCTGAATGGTGGTCAATTTTCATCCAAGCAAAACAGGCTGATGTATTGGCAATGAGATAACATCTCACAGCTTTGCTCAGTGATGTATACTAAACCTTCTAAGCAAGGCATGAACGTGTATACACCCATAGGTAACATATGGACTTCATCTCTTTCCCTCTCCTAGGCACTCTTAGCTATGTTCAGGCAAAACTCTCACGTTCGTGCTAAATCGTTGCCGGTCAAGTTAAAGTAAACAAAGTCGAGATAATGTTGCTTTTCTTTCCAGCCAGAAATGCTGGTTTTCTGCTTAAATGCATACTTTTGATGGTGGCTCACTGGCAAAACTTGCCTTAGGTAAAAGAAACATAATTATGCAATTTTCAGCTAAAATAATTTTTTCCCTTAAAGAGAAAGGGAGACAGATCTAATCCAATCTCCCAGGGAGAGGCCACTTGTGAAATTAGAACTATTTTATTGATCTAAGCTCATTTCTATTAAAAAAAAGAAATTTTGACTAGGGTTTGCATGAAGCTAGCAAGCGGAAAGCTAGTGGAGCCCTATGGCCTGTATGGGCTCCAGACTGGGCCAGCAGGTCAAATGTTTTTGGAATAACATATATTACATTCACAAATACATATACAGAATGGTTGGGGGGTATATATTTATATATATACATATACATAAATAAAAGATACAAATCTTTATAAGGCATGAAGTACAAACAGTCTGTATTATTTCTACATTTCCATATTCCAAGGTGAAAGAGGGCAGTGCTGTCTCCTTATCACTCTGTCGATCTTCAGTTAGGCAGACTTGAAAGCAGTGAAGCTGAAAGGCTTGCAATGTCATATTCAATGGAACTTAACCGCTTTGAAAGTACACCGTCACCGCCTAATAAAACTAGATACGAAGAAAGGCTATGTTCACTACAAAAATGTTCTTTTTACACATTACAATTCTGCTGCTGGATCACAGAGGTAGTGATGCAGTTCAACCCACAGTAGTCACACATGGCTAGTACAAGTACTAGTTAATAGATAAAATTCGAGACATTGTATTTCTCAAAATTAAGGGATCCATGACGTTTTATTGTCAATGAAAATAAGCTGTTTTCTCCTCATCTCATTATCTAGCATGCAGAACATCAGAACTTCACCCAGCAAGCAGCTGGGAAACAGATTCTTGCCTGAAGCTTTTACAAAAATACGTGCACAATATGGAACAGACTAACGAAACTTTCTCTTAGTTTCCCCAGTCATGCCTTTTCTGATCTTTTCTGTGCTTGGGAAAGTTCTGACAGTCTTTTACAACTTGGCATTTCCTCCACTGGACAGCAAGTATTATCACTGCTTAGGAAATCTGCTTTTCTACACTGTTATGGAAAGCAGTTTATTTGTATTTCTTGTCCGACTTGAGCATGCAGTTCATTGTGTCCCAAAAGCAGGCGAGTCACTGGAAAAGCCCTGTGCTGTTCTCTTAGCACTCGACTATCTTTGCCAGAGCAAAAGGCTCAGATAGAGCAGAGATTTCCCTCCATTGGAGGAATGATTTTCCTGGTGTTTGTGGTGATGTTGTTGCTGTACTGGGCTGAGGTTGGTTTAAGCATGTGCTGATCCACCACAGGTGAGCCACTATCCATTGAAAAACTGACTCCTGCCCTCTGCTCTTGGAGACTTCTGCTGCCAGACATCAGTGAAGATTCACCTCTTCCATTTAAAAATGAAGCCCAACCCAAAAACTGGATACTACTTTCACTTCACATTGCTGAGGTTCCCAGTTAAAAATGTTCCAAAGCTGCAAAGTTGGGATGTTTCTCTGCAGCAGTTTTATAAGCCTCTTAAGTTCCTACATAGACTATAACAACCTCATTTAAGCTGCAGGGTATCTTCATTGACATCAGCAAATTTGGCTCAATATCCTCCAATAGACGGGCAATTTGTTTTCATAATAAACAATACCACAAATCACAAGAAAGGCATCATAGCTGCCAAAATGTCTTCAGCCCTTATAAGAAAAAAAAACAAAACAAACCCAAACTCTGCTACAATCAAAGGATTTTGTTTTCATTTTGTTGAAGTGAAATATTGCATTCTCAGAGGATTTTTGTCTCTGATTCCATCAAACAACCTTTTGGCATTAAGGAGAATAGAGATTACTCTGTAGTGTGAGATTGCAGAAAGCCACTTTGGAACAGGAGAAAAGAATTACAAGGAAGATTTCAAGCAAAACTGAATGAGAAAACTACGAGAAATATTTGATTCCCTTTACAAAGGATTGACTATTAAAACTACTTGCTTGCTGCCCTTTTCTCTGAGTTGCTATTACTATTTTAATTTCTTAGCCTCTCTATAGAGAAAGGAAAAATGTTTCCTTTTGCAAATAAGCATTAAATACATCACAAATTTATGATGAGTACAGGAGACAAACTAGATAATGAATATAAAACATGCTTGTTTAAAAGAAAATATGAGTATTTCTTGGGTGGTAAAGCTCATGTGCCTTGAGAATACCTCAGACAAATGTAGTTTAACAGTGAAGTATTTTCCACTCTATATTCAAAGTAAATAGCACCCGTAAACAGCTGCTATTCACATAGGAGAACTGGATTTGGATGCATTTCCATTACATTTCCTTAGTGTCTGATCTACCCTCTTCTTAAGCAAGTAAAAGGGAACAGAGTACACACTGTATCGAGAAGTACAATTTGCTTTTCAAAAAGATCCCTAAAAGCTAGCCATGCCATGCCCCCAAAATATCTCCCAGTTAGGTTTGTGAGAGAACTAGCAGACTTAATTATGAATTTGTACTTTGTTACTGAAAACCAGTAAATAGCATAGCACATACATATATTTTTAACTGCCAAGGATATATTGTTTTGCTTGTAGGTTTTATTTCTATAGGCTTGGTTTGTTCTCAGACTTCACTAAAACAAGTCAGGGACAATCAACATAAAAGTATCACTGAGACAGTTCCCTTCTGAAATAAACAGCATGTATTAGCCCACTGTCATATTATAACATTTTAAATATGTTTCAAGTTATGCAGAAAACACAAACAAGTCTTTTGAACTTGGATCAGGAATGAGTTTGAGAGTTTGCAGTGTAGCAGAAATGTCTGATACTTTCTTGCTTAAGTATAACTTCTCTGCCCTATTCTAATATTGCACTTTCCTGGCTCTTAACAACCCACAGGCTCTTATTATTATGGTGCAGGATGTCCTGTCTGTGGTTTCAGAGGAATGTGAGAAGGACATATTCCAATGTGTCTGTGATGCTCAGGACAACTTTCTTTGAACTGAGACCTGGGTTGTCATTGTAGGCAGCTAATATGTTTCAGGAATAATTTTTTTCCTGTAACATTTACTTGGCACGTCATGGTTTTTTTGGGTTTGGGTTTTTTTTCATTCATCAGAGAGAAACCATGAAGATGAAAGTATGAAAATATAATCTGAAAACATACGTTCTTTTGTTTTTGTCCTGATGATCACGTCTCTCGCAGTCAAGGGAAAACAATAATGTGAAATTTAAAGAAAAGTTTTGTTCTGAGTTTTGTTCTGACTTCAAACTTGACTGGAATTTGAGCCATTGCATTAGTGAAAATGAAGAAGGAAGTTGCTCCTTTTGGAATGGAAATGAAAAGTAGCAAATGCCTGTCAAAGGGACAAAAGGGAGAGCTGTTATTTGAAAACTAACAAGGTTCATATGCATATTAGAGGAAATAAAATGACATTTACTGCACCCACAAAAATTACTTCAGTGTCATGAGAAAGTACTCAAGTTAGATTTAAACTAGAAAAATTTGATCATTGTAGACAATTTACAGCAGTACAGTGCATCACACAGATGCATTTTGTCTGGTTTTTTTGATTTCCCTGATGCCCCCCTGACATAGCTCTGCCCTGTACCATTCAAAGTGAGCTGACCCAAACTCATCTAGGTTGGACTGGACTTGCCTTTGTGTCCACTATGGCATGTCATAACATGGAAATCACTGCAGGGTTTCGGGTTTTTTCCAAAAATCTTTCTTGAAACTTTAATCTGCCCAGTCAATTCCAAATGTCACTGTAAAGTGGAATCAATGAATCCAGGCATTCATTTATTATATATAAAAGGCAAAATGTGTTTTTCTGTGAAGCAGACATGCAAAGAAAGCGAGAACTTCAGGACTGCATATCACAGACTGCAAAGGGGTACTATTCATAGCCTACTTTGAGATCAAGAACATCAATTAATTAAGAATGATAACCTAGCACATCTTTAATTTGAGTAAAATGTTCAACTGAGGAAGCAGGATAGACATAAGAGGGTTCCTTTAGAGCTATGAGCTGTTTGAATTGATTATTTAGAGACTAGAGGGATGTTATCACTGCAAATATGTTTTCAATCACTAAACTCTCTCTGACCTCAATAGTGGCAAGATGAAGCTCCAAGAGATAAGGAAAATACCTGTAAGACTTGACCATAATTCACACTGAGGTAAGGCCTTTCTAGTGTTTTCATCAGGGTATAAAGAAATACATTAAATACTTGTCTGTCTTTGCCTGTCAGGTTGATATAAATGAAACTGGCAACTGAACACCATGATTTATAATACATTACCCTAAAATGTAGTGGATTACTTTGAATAATTGGTAGATGCAGCCACTTCTTCCACTTTCCAGGCTGTTTGATATTGTCATTCATTTTTCTGCTGAAGAACATCAGCTGAATTTTAAAACCAGTGTGGGGTGAAGTGAGGTTAAAGAGGCTCCCTGGTTGTTCTTTCCATGTTGCTCCATTCAATAAAACAATAACAGAACTTTACACAATGGAACATCTCTGGAAAAAGCAAGTAAGAAAAGCCTGGCTGGAGTTTACAGAACCACAGGGGCAATTTAGCTCATTCTGTGATATAGCCATTTATGTTATGTGTTTGACTCTGTTCCATAAAATAGTTTATGAAGTTATCATACTGAGCTTTGGTTTTTCAAAAGAAATGAACATTCTGCAGGTAAGGGATCTGAAACATATACAGTATTTACTGATAGTTTCAACTACTCTAACACTAAATGAAATTAAATGCAAAGTTGATCAGGAGAACAAATAACTTTGCACGTTTTCCACATAAGACTAAATGGCAATATGGTAAGTGGGGAATTTCAAGAAATATAAGCTTAATTTTATAAGGAAAAACCAGAATTCCTTGTTATAATCTCGGTGGTAATAACTTCATAGATTACAAAGACAAACTGTGTTTCATGGATCACATTTTTTAATATCTAGATACACTTAAAAGATATGTCTGGAACCATATTGTTGTTGCATGTACCAACAATCAATTTGCAAATAGACAGAACAACATGTACTGGAATATGTGCGATACTTGATCAAGATGCACTCCTAAATGTTATTTTGCTTTTGTACTTTCTATTTGCTAATGGATTTTATGTCATCTTTCTTTCCTTTTGTTTCCTTACAGATACTTATAACTCCAAACACGGATGCTTCAAAAGAGACAAAAGAAATATGTCTGGTTGAAGAAAAAGGGTATGCTTACAACAGCAAACAGATTATACATATATATATATATATATATATATATACACACGTAATGAGCGTGTGTGTGGGTGAACTTAACTAGGAACTCAAAAGAGCTTGGCTGCATGCATACAAAAGTGAACATAACTACCTGACTATAGTAATGAATTTGTACCAGACATAACATAGTTTTCATTATTTTCTATGCAACAAGTTCTGTTGTGCAGAATTTTAATTAAAATATTTCAAAAAGTTAATAAAAATATTTCCAAAGACAAAGTCATCAACATACCAGTTTATTGATAATTTGATAAAGAAAATCACCCTGAGAACATTTGCTAGCAACAAATATTCCAACTTCTCCAAATTCCTGCTTCCATAGGTGCTGATACTGTGCCTCCATAGATGCATACATGTGCTGACTGCTTGCCATAAACACATTAGCAGATACTTTACATTCCATCATAATACTGAATATTTTCTCACAATGAAAACCTGATGTAATAAGTAAATACTGGAATTTTCACTTTTTTACATGAATGGCAGAACTTGTAAATTAAATGGCTCTACAAAACTATTTAACAGTGCTCATAATATCTAGATTATTAGTTTCAAAAGCATTAACTGGACATAACTTTCTCATCCAAGAACTGGTGATTTCACCACAGAAAACCCAAGACAAGACTTTTATGCACAACACAATTTACAGTACTGAAGCATTTTTACTGGAAAAAACACCAACCATGATTTCAACAACTTGATAATCTAAACTCAACTATTAATGAATCTGCCTTTAAAGCAGGCTTTAAGACTGAAGTGATTTACTGCAAAACAACATAATGGGAATGCATATATGTATATAATTTTTACAGTTATGTAAAAATCATATTTCTCTTCCTTTACAAAATTCAGTGTTCTGAACATTTTTTTGCTCTGCAACAGAAAGTAAGAAATTCTCTAAGCTTGAATTTAAACTGGGAAAAATTTTTTAGGGTTGTGCAAACTTTATTGTTTTGATGACACATAAGCATTAAATTCTATTTTTAGCCCTTACCAAGAAGTGATTTTGAGTGGAAAAAACAGAATGTGTAAAGATGTTTCTGCTTTTATGGTTGGTTGGTTGGTTGGTTTTAATAATCACTCCCTGCCTAAGTAAAAGTCCTTCTGTGAAACATTTCAATTTCAACAAAGGAATATTTTTAATCAACTTGAATTAATGTATAGTTCCATGCTATTTTTTTTCTGTCAAGTGTTATCTTTTATGACTTTGACAAAATAAATGTAATACATAAGGTAATTTCCTCCATATATTTTATCAAAGTTATTGCATACCATTTAACCAACTTTTAAGTAGACTAGTACAGCCATGGTAAAAAAAAAAAGAGTATTTTAACATGCATAATTTTGGTTTCAGTGAGGTGATAATTTGTTTCAAAGATAACTCTAAAATTTTGGTTTAAATAAAAGGAAAGTGTTTATCAATTCACAGTCTTTTGAACCCAAGAGATTTTACAAGTTAGCTGTGTAACATTAATGAGAGCTGTCTTTAAGTTCGGTGTTTAAGTTCCTAAAATTAAGCACCCTTATCGAGCAGTTTTGTGGCTGGTATATACTAATCCACCACTTTCTGCCTGTGTTCTGCTGACAGAACAAAGAAAGCCTGAAACTGTTGTGGGCAAGAGACACATCTTGAAAGACTTCCAGTGACTTCCAGTCTAGAATTAAGGAACATTAAGCAGTTATTCAGGATGGACTTCATCCTGACAAGATTGCTTTGAAAAGAAAAAGCAAACCAAAGTGGGTGTTGGGAGAAGAAATTGAGTTACTGTACGATCCATGTCCATGTTTGGTTGTTCTGTGGCTACAACCACCTCACAACCACCTTATTAGAAAGCATATTTTCTAAAATATTCTTTTAAATCAAAGAAGCATACTAAATATGCCCCCATTATAAATTCTATAAAATAAGATACTTGTAACGACACTGCTTTACAAATCAGAGATCATGTGCTTTCAGTTCCCCCAAGGAACACAAATAATCACAATGATGATGTAGACACAAGTAAAGGCTGTTCTGTGCCGGGAATTTTAATTAACAAGCAGTTATGTCAAGACAGCAAGAGACAGCTGTGTAAGCTAAAAAAAAAAAGAGAGATTTTTTTGGGCAAAAATAGCATGGACTCATTCAGCAGTTGCAGCATTATTTTGTAGGCTGACATACCAGTCACTAATGGGATTTGGGCAGGTTAGGTGTGCTCACAATTGTTTGTGAGCTTCTATAGCTTATTTCCAGTTAAGCATGAGCAACAATAGGCACGTGACCTTTCAAATACGTGTTGCTGAAAGAAACGAAATGATCAAGAACTGTTTGGAGTACTGGTCCCCTTTTCTGAATTGACCACTGAGACATAACCTTGAAAATGCCATAGCCCACTTCAGCTGCAGGCAGACACCTGTGGGAGTCTTAGACTTGCTAACAGAAGACAGGGAAATCTAACCTCCAGAAAGCATTTTTCCTATGACCCCGCTAGATAATTTACAAAGGACAAACACAAGAATGCACAAACAATTTATTCAACAAGACAGGAAAAATATGCAACCGGGTCCCTGGAAAACAGCTGTTGCTATTATTTGAATCACAATAAAAACAGTAAGTTAAAGCTGTCAGTCACAGAAACCCTTTCATTTAGTAATAACCGGGTTGCCTCCAGCAAGTTACTGGCTATCTAACTGTCACTGCTTTTAAGGCATCACTCTGTCAGGACAGCACATCAGGAGGTATGATTGCACAGGATAAACCCATGGATTTCTGTTTAAAACAGTCACAGACACACAAAATACAACACAATGAACTTTAGAGCAAGTTCCTGGCAACTTTTGTCTTTAAAATAAAGTGATCTGCATGTTTTTTCTCCCTAGCACATGTTTTTATTCACATCTTCTGAAGCCAGCAAGTACTTCGTGACATGGAGGGGAATGAGTTCCCTGACAAACTGCATTTGGACACCTTCTAGTACCCCACACAGCCATGCTGCTCTGGGAACAGCAGGTTCATCCCAGCTGTTAGAAAGCAAGGCCGGAGAAAGGATGACGAGAAATAGGATAAAGACTTCTCTGACATGCATGAAAATGCTGTCCATCCTCTCACGAACTTAGCATTTTTAAAGCTTAGCATTACAGTCTCACTGTGCAATTTAGAAGCCTAGAAATCCTCTGCAAACCAAGAAAGTAAAGCTTCTTTCTCAAAGCCAAATACAAGCAAAAAACCAGAGACATAAGAACATTTAATGTATTTTTTTTCTCCTCTTCCCTTACTATCCAATGACACTGGATATCTTGTCAATGGCATTTGTCTTTGACCTTCTATACTGAATTGAAACACAGGAATCTTAAAATTAAAATTATTTTTAAGGTGTCTACAGGCATAGATTTTGCTTATGCAAGTTACCTGTACCTCTGCCAAACAGTATGTTTTTCTCCTTCTGGTTTAGCTTTGTCTACCATGTGTGGGTGTGCAGAACATTTTGTTGCAGCAACTATATCTCTTTTCCTGTATCTAAAGGAACATCAAGAACTGAGCTTATATATCTCTGCAACTCCAAAAACCTCCTGGGCACAACTACTGAGCAACGGATGTGAAGGAAATTCAGAACTTAGTCTATATGGGTTTAGGGCAAACAGCATTCAAATTTATAAATGTATCTTCAGTGATCCTTGGCCCTCTTTTGAGGCCAGGATGATTTTTAGATATGTTATTACACTAGTTTAACCACTTAAAAAAAAAAAATAAAAAGGACAAAAAATCAGAAATTTACCAGGACCTCAAATCTGTCTTTCTATAGAATTGAAAAGCTTATTCTTTAATTTACTCTCGGAGGTCTTACCAAGCTTACAAACCAACATCTAGGTATCAAAACCACAATGATGGGCACAAAGAGTCTACAAAGGTGCTGTCTTCAATCAAGACAACACAACAACAGTGATTCATAAATCTGGTTTTGATTTGAAAGTAATTTTGAATCTCTACAGCTCATTTCATACATAAATACTTAAATCTGATCCATCTCCTATGTGGTTTCTTGTAAAGAATAACAGTATTTGCAAAGATTATGGAATACAGCCCATTTTCCAGCCAGTGGAAGATCACTCTACTTCAGCACGCTACATGGGCTTTGCTCGGGATCACTTTAAAAGTGATGAACAATTTGTTTTACATTTTCCCTAAGTAGACCATTCCACGGCCAATTTTATCACACTGTAGGGATATCATGTGTGTGTATCTTCAGTGTCCATTTACTCTGTATTTTAGTCTACCTCATTGCTTTTGTCCACATGTTTCCAGCTAAATAATTGGACCTTGGCCCTGGACGATTGCAGATAAACCAAGCTGATGGAGCTATGACAATTAATGGAAAGATCTCCTCCAGGTGTTTAAGCCCTAAAGTTTTCGCTAACTAAAGTCATGCTAAATTGTATACATTTAGCTTTTTAGAGTTCAGAAATTAATGCTTAGAGAACTAATAATGCTAGTTCGACCTCTTCAAGTGTGGCTGTATCTTCATTGTAAGATGTTATCCAGAACCCCAGTTCTGGCTCATCTGGCTCATAGTGATTTTTGCTTTTGTAATGGGATGACTTTTCCTGAGCAGCCCCAAACTATGTAAGTCTCTTCACATCCACACTTTTTGACAAATTCATGTCCACTTGGTGTACACTGACATAACCTGATGACTCTTAGTATTGTGTTTTCCCCCAAAATAATTTTTCTGTAGAGAACAAAATGCTTCAGCATAGTTTCTCATTTCTCAGGTTTTGTTTGCTTATTTGCTTTGTAAAAGAATAAGCTAATTCCTTCCACGCTTTCCTTTTACCTCTGACTTTTTTTTTTATATAATTGTCAAGACTGAACTTCAGACTTGTAGCAATTTTGGGGCTGTGTATTTCCTGAGTGTTTAAGTCCTTTTTCCAAGTCAGAAACAAAGATAACAAGTGCAACATGTCCTAGCACTTGCAGGTACTACAACTACCATATGACTTCACTTGCCATTCTCTAGACATATTTGTCATAGTTTCAATTCTCATAATTTAGTGTTTTACCTAGGCTTCGTCCTGACTATATTTTTATCTGAATAAACTGGAGTTAAGTTTTTGCATACACTATCACAAAGTAGTTCCCAATGAAGTATCAAAGCTGTGTATTTCCAGCCCATTGCTCTCAGCCATTACATAAAAAGGCATTGTTTTCCAACTTCTCCCCATCTCTGGCACCCCCCCTAGAAATGTCTGTGCTCCAGTGATTTAGCTCAATGCAAGGAAGTACAGACAGTAATGACAGAAAAACTGAGAAACTGAGAAATGGCTGCAGCAAAGAGAGGATGAGAGCACCCCTTTCAGCATGAACATGGATCAAAGTGATCATGTATCTGGTAGGGGTACAACTCCTATTGAAATAAATTTGAGAAAATAAATCCAAAAGATTGCTTTTTTTGTTTGCTTGTTTTTACACTGCATGTAAAGTATTTCAGTGATTGAAGGACTTACCATGATAAAAAGGTAACATGAGAATTGTCACACTGGATCAGGCTAACGGCCCTTTCAGAACATTATGTCTACATGGCATTGATATAAAACTAAGTCTTAACTTGGAGCCTTACTTAGAGGAAAAAAAAAAGATCATAAAAGCTGGTTACTTACATGTCTTCATTCAAACTGACTAAAGATAAGACCAACTTCTTAGCCAAGCTGCTCTCCCACATCTGCACGAACCTTCTCCCTAATATTTATGGTGACATAAATACCTTAGTGGCAACTTTATGAAAAACATTGCTGGTTTTGATTAGTATTAGCTTCTTCTAAGGAGTTAAAAGTTACATTGAGAAGAAAAACCCTACAAAAAGCCAGAATTCATGGATCGTGTTCTCCACAGACAAAGCATTTGAGATTTCAGATGCCAGAGAAATTTCTACATTTTCAAATGTAATTGGAATTGAGTAAAACAAAGTGTTATATTTGCAGGTGTATGTCTCCAAGGTCTTCATAAATTTAAGTCCTTTGAGAAAATGTAAAATATTTATAGAAACAAGAGACCCATATTGTGCTACGTCTAGTTTGTATTTGCCAGTCTATCACGCTGCAGATTATCACATACTGCTATTGATTATTTCCCATGGATCACAACACTGGCTGAGAGAAGTTCTTTTCTCTAAGAAATCTGATGAAAGTGAGAAACAAAAGAGGTATTTTAAGTTGAAACAGATGTCTGAAATTTCTTACTAAGGCTAGTTCTTAGTTCATCTGCTCTGTTAAAAGGTTAGGAAATAGCAAGGGGGCCTGAATAATGAAGGAATTAATTTTAGATGGATTGTCATTATTTCTTTTGCTTCTCTGGAGCAGCTCTCAGACCTCTGACTTTCATTCTCTCTTAATTCCACTCTTGGACCAATAGATCACATTCTTCATTATTAATAATAACATTATTCTTACTATGTTTGAGGTGACTTAAAAAGAGTTACAGAATTAATTTTTTCAATATCCACTTCAAGCTCAGTTTTGAAAAATGGTGGTCATCCTTCCTTGTAAAAGTCTCTACTGAATTGAACAGAATAAAACATCTCTCTTACGGAGAGGTTTCTTATAGAAATTGTGGGAGTACACACCAAATCAGTTTTCCACAGAAGATTATGCCTTGAAACAAAATTTTCTGCATGATGCACCACGTCTTCTCTCCTTTTGCACTTTGGTTACCTTCTTATACATCATCACTGTACTTCTGTGGATGAACTGGGCAAAATTAAATATTTTGATAGTTCTACATTAATTTAATGTCTCTCAGCTGTTATATCTTAGTTCAGAATAAAGTTAGTATAAAATGATATCTTCCTATGGAAAATTTTTCATTTTGCTTTACAAAATCTCCTGAAAATTAGTAATATAATCAGCAAAACAAAAAATAAAAGATGTAAAATCCTCCTACATGGATGAAAATGGCAATTTTTTCCCCCTGTTTGCAACTTCACTTAAACAGGAGTGAAGTTCATGAACACAACGAAGTGCACTTCACTACCAAGTATCAGTACATGTCTCCAAACCACAGGCAACACATAGCTGCTCAAAGAAACAAATGAAGAAAATAAGCACTGTCAAAACCACCTGTTCTTCTCCAACTTTTTTCTTGGAAACAAATGACCTATTTTTGTTGAAACTTAAAAAAAAATTAAAATCTAATGTATTGAAGGAAAGATCTATGAAAATATTCAGGTTAAATTTCTTAATAAGCTGACTGGAAATAACTGAAAACAGAGTGTTAAAGGCAGAAAGCATTAGGCAGCATTCAGAGTCTCTCACATGCCTCCAAGTTCACATGCCTGCTCCCTCTAACTCGCCACATTCCCCTGCCTTCCAGCAGCTTGGGGAGGTCAGTACCCTCATGCTCTCCTGCTGGGAAAACGTCACTGTCTGCTTTGTGGGGAAGAGGAGATCAAGCTTGGTGTTGGCCTCAGGATCCTACTTTGCTGTCTGACATAACTCACCCAAGCATCTGTTTCAGAAATCAGAGGAGTAACAAAAAGCAAGAAACACTCCAACTTATTTTTCAGAGAAATCAAAGAACATTTTCATAAGAAAAGTCTGGAAAGTATATTTTGGAGTTGGGGAATATTTGGAATACACTTGTAAGCTCAAAGAGCCTTGACTCTGGGAACAATGAAGTATTTTTTTTTCTTCCCTAAGTCCTCCATTGCTTACAGGAAACAGCCTTTGGACAGTTTTATATAGTAAATAAGCAGGGTTTCATTAAAGACACTAAACTTTATTACAATTTTTTCCTCCTCACAAACAAAACAACAGGACCTCCTGGAAGAGCTACTTGGGCAAAACTGGAAAGCAGTAAAGTGTTTGGATTGAAAGGACTTTGGTTAATAAAAACTAAAGCCAAAACACAGAAAAAATGTAACTAACTGCAATATTTTAGCATATGCTGATTGAAAAGCAAAAAAAAAGTGTCTGAAAAGTACTTATGCAGACAAAAAAAGATGTGTGTTTTAAATATACAGTTATATAAATAAAGAGTTAAGATGAAATATGCAGCCCTTACTATTATGGAATGGGTAAATATCATACAACTACTCACAAAAGGACTCTTAAGATACTGTTGAGACTGGGCCCAGCTTGTGATGTCTGATTACAATAATTATTCTGTCTTTCTACTCACAAGTTGTGTAAAATGCTTTCAAAGCATTCGTCAAGAGAGCAGCAGGCACACTGTCCCTGCCCTTGCTATAGAGAGACTCATTTTACGGTTTCTGCCAAGATCATTCATATATTTTGCATGTTTCCAATGAATAATTATGTAAAATTACAGTAACAAGTATGTACTGGGAGTTCACTATAGCCAAAAAAGAAAGCAATGCCCTTCCTTAATCATACTGTTGTCCTAAATACCCTTATTTAATTTGATAGTGACAACATGCAGACTCGGGTGGGGCGGGGGGGGGGTGGTACTACATGATAGAGTCACAGAATCAACTGGGTTGGAAAAGACCTCTGAGATCATCAACCCTTGATCCAACACCACCGTGGTTACCAGACCATGGCACTAAGTGCCACATCCAGTCTCATCTTAAAAACCTCCAGGGATGGTGAATCCACCACCTCCCTGGGCAGCCCATTCCAATGCCTGATTACACTCTCTCTAAAAAATTTCTTCCTAATATCCAACCTAAACCTCACTTGACCTTTTTCATCCTGAAACATCCTCAACCACCATTACAACCCTGTTTCCACTGCACAGGTCCAATGTATCTTTAAGCATCTGCATAAGTATAAAACCACTCCCCACATTTTGGAACCAATTTAGACATTGTTATACAATATACATTTTATTTTCTTCCCAGAGCTCACCACATAAATATTTTTATAATGTTCCAGTCATGATTAGAGCTTACCACAAAAAAAATTCGATAGTTATATTTACATTTTCCATAGCCCAAAATGGTTTAAATGCAGAAGTATATTATATTGATTACGTATCCATTGCTGGGTATTAGCTTTGTTTAAATCCCTTAAAATATGAATATTTATCTAAACTGGATGTATGTTTTTCATTTTGTATCTTCAATATTATCTGTCACATAATGCAGATAAAATAGCAACTCCAAGTTATTTGCCAGTTATAATTAATCTATATAAACTATTCTGCCCATTAATTAACAAAATAATGCACCGTTCTCTCTGAAAAGCACACCCATTCATGATTTATTTTGTTAATATTCATTTATTTTGCTAGAAAACATCAGCTGGTTGAAATTAAAGGAGGAAAAGACAGTTTTAATTAATGTTTTCTTCAGGAACAAAGTTCCTAAAGTTGGTGAAGTGATCTGTTTTGACAGTTTCAAAACAAAATAATCCCTTTTGTATGTTTGAAATGATTTTTTAATTTGAAATTTAAGACAAAAATTATTGCGTCCAATGAAAATGAAATGTTTGGACTCTTCAAAAGCAAAATATTTTTTCAGATTGCTGGCTCACTGAAATTATATGCTTTTGTCCTGATTTGAAATGCAATACAAATTTTAAAACTATTTTAATACATCTGGATGTATACACACACATATATATATATCTTAGTGTACACATAGAGAGATACAAACACACATATGCATATGCAAATACAAATGCAAACTAAGGTGGAAAAATAAATAAATATAAATATAAACATTTATGCCCACAAGAATCATCTTTGAAATCTAATAGAATATTTGAGACTATGGCTGGCCATTAAAAAATCTTAAAAATTGATATGCTTCCAGCACTCAGGTGCAACAATAATAAGCTGCCAGAACAGTTGGGTCCTATCTTAAAAAAAAAAAAATCTAAATCAATAAATGCCTTTCGTTGAAGGATGAAAGGAAATAAAGGGAATATAAAACTTTGAAAGGAATTCAAAGGGGACTCCCAATATCCATCTCAGAGTTTACATTAGAACCTCAAGATATGCTTAGGCCTTTGAAAGGGGTTTGGCTATAAATACAGACTTCTAGAAGAGCAACCTAAAACTTCAAGGACTCCTTCTGGTATAAGAAATAGCTGTTAGATACTTTAAAGAGATAATCTTAGGTGCTGGTAAATTAGCTGATAGAAAAAAACAACAACTGTAGACCATCTTTAAGAGAAAGTAGAGGAAGGTGCTTAGCAGAAGATTTAGGGCCTTTTACAAAACAGCTTTCAAAACTTGAAAAACCTCTTGCTTTCTAAATGTAATTAAAGTTTTAAAAACTGTATTTTACTCCTGTCTTTACTCAGCACTCTTTAAGTATGTAACTGGTAGTACTGGGTTCACCATAGAGTTCTGTACATCTTAGCCAGTAGCCTTATATTATTCCAGTTTAAATATTTCACACAGCTGGAAGTTGTCAGCACAAGGAATAGGAACAAAGGGACTGCAAACAGTCTTCTGCAAGTAAGTACATGCATGCTGGCACTCTTTCAGGTTTATTTCTTTTCAAGTTTGTGCTAAGGATGTAAGGCTTTGATTCCATCATTTGTCCTGGTTTTGTCCCACTTACTGACATTGGATGATCCAGATTTCAAACACACTGCCTTCGAAGGAAAAATCATTTATCTTTGTCCTGCATTTGGTATGCAGTGAAACCCTCCACATGCACATCTCCCCCAGTACCTGAGATGAGTTTTTGAAAACAATGAAAACTGAACAGATTTTGATCTTACAGACTGGTTGGAGGTAGGAGAGGTGGGGAGAAGCAGCAAGTAATTGCTACAAAAATATTTCCTGGAAATCATTCCTTGCAATTTTCATGTCCCTTGTAACTTATTGATGTGACTGGTCTAGAATACCAAGATACTCCACCACCATCCAAAAACTTTAGGAAAGTTTGAATTCAAGTGTTAACATCAAATTGAAAATTTGAAATATGTCTGGATTCAAACATAGCCCCAAAACTGGGAACATCTAAACACAAGATCAAAAGAAAATTAAAATTCCTGCTTCTACACTGCTCTGCAATACAGAAATCCGTAATTAAAAAAATTTGGAAAATTCTTCCACAGGCAAGAAGCTTGCAGTATTTTGTAACAACTGCTCAGTCAGAATTTTGCAAATTAAAATTGATTCAGGGATTCATGTGTGTGCAATTTGCAATTTGCATTTTGTCAAATGCAATAATAAAACCTTCAAGGACTTTATTCTCCTATAGGTAGAGTTGCCTTCATGGTGTTTTGGTACAAAATCAAAATAGTCATGTAAATGACACACGGTCAAAAACTAGAGTGCATCCAAGTCTCCAGGAAATCCTGACATTTGACTTTAAACTATTTATTGAAAACTATATTCTCACAGAGGCAAAGTTTACTAAGAGAGTTGTAAAGAGCTTTCCTCAGAGCTACTCCAGTCAGAAGAAAACATTTTTCTCATGTCTGGCAAGCAATTAACAAACTGCAAACTAAGTGTAAGTCTAAAATATTCAGGCTTTAATCTCAACTAATGAACCAGTGTTCATCCACCAATCTAGCTTAATAAAGTGCTGTATTACTCATCTCTTATCAGCTTCTGTTCTAAGACAAGAACAGCTTCCATTTCACTAAGAGCTTCAAGAAGTTCCAGGTCTCTGACCCTGGGAGACACTCATCAGATGTATCTGCCCAAGACATTCAGTGTTGCTGAATTCAGAAAAGAAAGCAAATAAAAATCCAAGAAGCTTTCCTTGAGGACCATGCCTTGATGGAAATTCATCAAATCCAAGTGTTTCAAATACAATTATTGGGGTTTAAGGAATAAAAATTTAGCTTTAATAGCACTGGAGAGTTTCTAACTTACTCTAATATGCTGGGTTTTATTTTAATGCTCTTTTCTTCTAGTAGAACAATTAAAAATTAAAAGAGGGTTTTTTTTTTTGTACCTAACAATCTACTCTGAAAAAGTAAAAATACTATTTTATAGTGTATTATTGGAACAGTTTTGTGCAAAGCATTTAATAATACTCATGTCAGTGCTTGATATGGAGGCAAAGACAACACTGTCCATTTTCTTACACTACTAGAGAATATGGTGTAGAATGCTCTTTCGACAGCAAACCACATGATTTTCTTTTCATGTTTTGTCCCACCATCCCTCTAATGCCCATCTTCTTCCCCTCTTCCCTGCCCATCACACAGTAATAAAATACTTTCTTTTCCCCCCACCAAAAATGTTGAAATGTAGGACTGTTCTATGGTTCTTTTACTGAATGAAAGGTTACAACATTCTGCATTAGCTAGAGCAACTAATATAAAGATCCTGCCTAAAATGTGTATGCAAACCTGCACAGGTCAGAACAGGATGTTTTAGGATATGATTTTGTTCACTTTAGTAGTAAGCCTCAATGTACTCATTAAAGATTGGCAAGAACACATACAGATAAATAAATTAAAAAAAAAAAAAAGGTACGTACAGAGCAAATCTCAGGCCTATTTTACACTGAAAACAGCAGAAGCCTGTGCAGAAACCTGGGGAGAAAAATCCACAACATTACAAGAAGAGAGAAAAGTTAAATTTCACTATAGCTAAAGCAGACCTGATTACACTCAGAAAGCACAATTATACCTTTTTGTAGGAAAAAAGTGTATATTATTAAAATTGTACATATCTGTGCACAATTCACATTTGCAAGAACATTGCTGCAGTAATCATGCTCTAAGCATACAAGAAATATCCAAAGGTTGTAGCAAAAATTCTTTTGCTTCCTCTGATACAGTGGGAAAAACTGAAAAGCTTTTGGTATCTGTTCTTTCTATCCATGAGGCACAAAATTTTGTCTTTCTATCACCTGATGACAAGCTTATGCGCTTAAAAGTATTACTGGTTTCCTCTAGTGTAATAGTAAAATAAAATATGCTACGTCTACCCATAAACCCCAACTTATTTTCAATGTTTCTCATTTTCCTCATGTATGGAACGTTCTTGAGAGCACTTCAAATAATATTATGAATTTATTTCACATTCATAGAGGTGTTTTAGCTTTCAGGTCTTTCTCTGAATGTGCCCAGAACTTTGTTTAATTAATTTCACCAAAGGCTCTATGATTCATAAATGTAAAATTGTTTTCATGCTAACATTTCCTTGTTCACTGCTGTTCTCTTCCTGCTTCCTTTATGTCTGACCCCAGTCAGTCTCATTTGGTATTCCCAAAGCAGAATAGATTTGTTTTTCTAAAGCCATGGGCAGAGCTAATGGTACTCAAATTCCCATGAAGTGGGTGTTGCAGAAATTGAACAAATAACACCTGATTTCCACTGAGCTAAGACAGGATCATTAAAGTGACAAGAGAAAAAAATCCACAAACCTCTAAAAACAAAGCTCTTTATATACCTTTAGAACAGTGGAAACCAGACAAGAATGTGATATTATATCTCCCAACCAAGGGAAACTGAGTTGCAAATAGTTCCAGTCAGGAAAGCGTATGCAACTTTGAACTTTGCTTTTCAAAGGTGAGAGCTTTCACACAGTGAGTTCATGTGAATGGGTGTGAATTCATGGGAACTATTTTCTGAAGTGATAGCTAGATTAAATTTAAAATCACCCTGCCTGTGTGTGGAGTGTAAGTGCTGATCCAAAAAAAGTGCAAGTGTTCTGATGGAGCAATCTTCTCCTTACCTATCCTAAAATCTTAATATTGCTTTCTCTGTGATATGTGAAATTGTGCAAAACCTCTCACTGCAAAGCAATAGTTATGAAAACACTAAGGAGAGTCAAGTGAGAAGACATACGGTGCATCTTCTGATTTAATTTACTAACATGGATACAGGAGAATGTCAAATGTTTTACCGTTTTAAGGACTCCTGTTGGCTTAAACTCTTAAGCCCCTTAGTATTTTTCAGCTAATTTCTGAGTCAGATGAAATTTTTTTAGAGGAAAACCAGCATTATTAAGTAGAAAAATGAGTCTGTAAATTGACTATCAAGAAATTAAAGAATCCAGCAAAAAACTCCAGTAACTAATCAAATGTGGATATCACCTGCAGTAAAATAGCCAAAATGTAAATATGTTTCAAACTGAAAATTAAAAAAAAGGTATCTTCATACTTGCTAACATTTTGCTTCCTGTGTGTATCTGGAATACTACAAGTGTCTCCACTGACCATTAGCCACATTCAGAATAGAACACAAATTTCTAAAACAAGACTGTCTCAGATGTGAGGCCCAGATACTCAAAGTGAAATCCAAAATACTTCTGAGCAATGTTTTCATACTCCAGAAAGTGTTTAAACTTACTACTCTCCTCCCTTTTGACCTGAAAATTTCCTAGGTGTTTGCTCAGTGCATGCTTAGAATTGCCCCAGTCTAAATAGCTCAGAGCCTATTTCTCACATCCCTCCCAAGATAGAATCTAGAAATTTGGCACAGGAATGTGTAGGTCCCCTAAGGCATTCAAAACATTAATCATTACAGAATAATACCCAGAGCACACTGACAAGATGAGTTTCCTCAGAAAACGCAGACTTGCTCACTGTCTTTTAAAAAAATGGGTGGGAATCTGCACCTTTCACACAGCAGCTTAACGCTTGCAGGACTCAGCAAGTGAGAGAATTGGATTCAATAGGTTCCTAAGCATACAGACATTCAAAACCCTAACCTCTCCTTTTGCAGGAGAGTGCCCTAACCACCAATCTTTGCTCCAGTACAATGGATGCTAAGCCATTCTAGAGAAAGAAATCCACTATCAAACGGGCCAGCCAGAGTAAGAGTAAGCAAAGGACAGCACCGTGTTCCACCTTCCTGGTTCAAGTGGGAGTCATGGGAATTTATATATTCTCATCAGACAGAATTTAAACCTCCAAGGAGACAGGTGTAACTACTAAGTCATTCAAGACCCTTCCTTCTCCTCCAGCTCTGTCTCAAAAGAAATAAGAATGAAGGCTGCTTTCTTCTGTCAGAAAGGCTTCTAGTGTGAAGAAGAGCTCTGCTGAGGCCCAAGATGTCTGTTCTACAAACTCTGGTGCAGTTCAAAGATACTTCAGCTAGCTTTAAACAAGTTAACTCACAAGCTGCAAGGAGTTAATTACAGCCACATCAAGTCCTACAGCAGCATTTTTACCTTGATGAAAGTTTGGCTGAAGTAGGCACACTGTACCACACAGTCTGAACTCTGTGTGTTGAGTCTGGGTCTCCAAGACCTTTATTGCTTTTTGTTTGGTTGGTTTTGTTGTTTTCCAGGATTTATTTTTTTCTTTAACTAACAGTATCACACACCTTAATTATCCAGCACCTTATTTGCATTCAGTTTTAAGGCCCTGCCCTGTGCAGGGAAATTCAGTGTATAAATGAGGATTCAGGATTTCCACTACAGAGATCAGAAAGCATATAAGTTTGGGGCACCTAAGTCATATATTAAGCCTGGCCTTACAATTTTGTGATTGCTAATAATCTAAGAATCCTCCAGGTAAGTGTTTGATCAGCAAACCTCACCAGCAAAACCATTGACTAAATTCACTATTAAGTGCACAGTGGAGCCTCTGTGAGAGTCAGCGAATCCACAGAAATGCTACCAAGCACAGAGCATGACGGCAGTAGAGTTTTATGGATATTATTAAAGGTATAGCCAGCCTCCTGGATCCTTGTTATTGATGTGCAAAATAAAAAATGTGATTGTCTTTCACTTTTGAAGCTGAAATTTCAGAATCAACAACTTGAAAATAAGCAAACAAAAAAACCTCATCTCAGCTTTGGGCTTATAAAGTATGGTTTAGTAGAAACTCGTGAGACACAGTATTCATGGAGCATTACAAAAGTCACTTTGGCAGGCTACAAATAAAAAGATATTTTAAAAATACACCTCTGGCTTATCTAGCAATACACATTAACGAGTATGGGGAAAGAGAATTTTTCCTGTCCCAGCATGAGCATTCAGGTAAATTACATTGATGTCAGCACTAATTCTTCCCTTAGGACTAAATATTTGCAAATATTAAATATAAATTAAACATATTATATTCGTACTTAAAACTTGATTGTAGGTTTCATTTTCAATTCAAGGTGAGTATTTTTAATGAACTTACATTAAAAAAGGAAAAAACAAACAAACAAACAAAACCCATCCAAACACCAAACAGGAGAATATTTTCATTAGAGTATATATGAAATGACCAGTACAGCTTCATAACACAGTGCTTTATTTAGCTCTGTTGATTTGTTACAGCAAAACATAATAATGTCAGATCAACTCTATCTCCTTTGATCACCAGGAAAGACAGCTACAGTATTTAAGAGAGCAATTTTTAAAACAATACATGCAATTTCCTGCATTTCCTTGCAGGAAAAACATATGTAATAGAAATTACTGGAATTAAATCTATAATCAGGATGCTGGGTTCAGTTCAAAAACCTTGAGACCTTTTTGTTTTAGCTGTGCAAGTCTTTTATCTCTGAGGTTTACTTTCAGTGTGAGTTTTCCCTGACAAAATAAATGCTCCCCCAGCCATCACGTTTCACAAAATTCAGTGTAATAGACAACTGCTGAGGTCTGTAAAGATGTCCTCTGAAACTGTAGCAGTCTCCTCTCCCAGGTAGCAAGTGACAGGACAAGAGGAAATGTCCTCAAGTTGCACCAGGGCAGGTTTAGGTTAGATATTAGAAAAAAATTCCTAACAAAAAGAGTTGTCAAGCACTGGAAAATGCTGCCCAGGGAAGTGGTGGAGTCACCATTTCCTGAGGGATTTAAAAGATGTGTAGTTCTGATGCTTAGGGAAATGATTTAGTGGTGGTGTTGGCAGTGCTGGGCTTGATGATCTTAGAGGTCTTTTCCAACATAAATGATTCTATTCTCAGCACCAAACAAATTGTCAGCGGCCCCAAAATCTCTGAAGCTGTGTTCTTACACTTCTGGAAATTAGTGCAGTCAAAGGCAGAGCTTGCCCAATTATATCACACAGAACAACAAGAAAGCCTGATGAGATGTGACGTAATGAACCCGACACCATTTTGATGGACAGCAGACCTGCCTTATCTGTTTGTTCTGTCTACTGTACATGATGCTGTTCTATAGGAGTCCAATCCCAGCCAAAATGAAGGTTTTTGTTTACACTGTCTCAGCACAGCCTGAGGAGGCTTCATTGATCATACTTGATGCAAAAAGATTTGTGAAGCTGAGAGGCCAGGAAGCAAGACTGCTCTGCATGGCCCTTCTTTCAAGAGCATAGGTACGGGGGAGAGATTTCTTTTCAGACCTTTAGAGTGTTTCTAGTTCAGGAAGTCAAAACTTGCTGTATATAACAAAAAAGTCTGGATAAGTCTTGCTCTAATAAAAATTAGTTCCAGAGTCTGAAAGACTTCTAATGTCTTTCAGATCATGTTTTAAGGAAGAGGAGCAGTAGTTTTACATAAAATTAAACTCATCTTCCAATCCATGAAGATATTTGGAAACTGCTGGGGATCTTTGACATCTGAAAATGATCCATGATTTGGTAAAGCCAGTTTTGGAACTGGTTGTTCAAAAGATAGTGTAACTTCAACAAGGCAAGAAAAATTTCTCACCAATAAACAATCAATGAAGACAAATTCTTCATTTCACCTTTGGATTTCAATTCCTACTAATGCTTTGAAACATTAGGAGGACAGGCTCATTTATAGACACTGTCTCATCTTGATCCCCAAGTCTTGGTCCCTAAAGCAATAAAACTGGAAACGAAAGAAAGAAAATCCTAAACACATAAACTAAGAAAGACAATTTGCTAAGATTTCTTTCAATCCTTGTCTCCAAGACTAAAATGGTCCCTCTGTGCCTGCTGAACAGATAAAACCTTTGGAAATGCACTACATATAACTGCAATGCACAGTCATGTTCCTAAACCTTCAGCAACAGAGTCCAAGGTAACTTAAAAAAAGTCACTGGCTTGTCACCTAAGAGTATACCTACAAACCTTACTTCCACTAAGCACAGTCTTTGGCTTCTCCTTCAGCAAAAGCCTTGCATCCCTGTAATGGCACTTCCTTTCTTGTAGACATTTCCTCCTTCTAGTGCACAGCATTGAATCTACAGGAGTACATCCTGCTCCATGGCCTATACTCTAGAAAAAGCCATGTCCTGATGCCAAGGTCCAGTTAGCAGCAAATCACCTACCTCCCCTGCCCCTTTGTCTATGGCATGTCTCTACCTCAGCTCCCAGTAAGTGTCCTGCCACCAGCAGTTTGGTCAAATACGAATGGAAATTTTTCTGCTATCTTTCTTTGGGCCAGTACTCCTGATGTCTGTTGGGAGAAAGGAGGAAGTGCCAGTGAAAGAACAAGATTCAGCAGTGTCCAGTGACAAGATTCAATAAGCACAAACTGAAATACAGGAAATTCCATTTAACTGTAAGAAAAAACATTTTTTATTTTTACTATGTGGGTAAAACAGGTCACCTAGAGAGGCTGTGGAGTCTCTGTCCATTGAGATACTCGAAACCTGCTTGGACACCCAACCCTGAGTAACCCACAGGATCGCAGAATGGATCAGATTGGAAAGGACCACAGAGGGTCATCTAGTCCAACCTCCCTGTTCAAGCAGGGTCATCCTAGAGCACACTGTATGGGATTGTGCTTAGAAGGTTCTTGAATTTCTCCAGTGAGGGAGACTCCACAACCTCTCTGGGAGATCTGTTCCAGTGCTTGGTCATCCACACAATAAAGAAGTCCTTCATCATAGTCAGGTTGAACTTGTGCATCAGTTTCAGCCTGATGACTCTTGTCCTATTGCTTGGCACCACCAAGAGCCTGGATCCATCCTCACGACGCCCTGTCTTTAGATACTTATAGACATTTGATGAGGTCCACTTTCAGTCATCTCTTCTCAAGACTGAACAGGCTCAATTCCGTCAGCCTTTCTTCATAAGAGAGATGCTCCAGTCCTTTAATCATCTTTGTTGCCCTCTATTGGACCTGCTCCAGGAGCTCCATGTCTCTCTTTCACTGAGCAGCCCAGAACAGGACACAGCACTCAAGATATGACCTCACTAGAGCTGAGCAGAGGGAATTCAGATTCTGCTGAAAAACATCAGCAACACTACTGATCTAAACCCAGAAAGTTCATCATATAACTTTTGAATAAACAGCACCATAGTCCATGCTACAGAATACATTGCAAAGCTAAAAATGCCTGGGATGATCAAAGAAAGAACAAAATCAATCTCATTGAGACTTTCCCTTTGCAAATTACAGTGGTATTTACTGTGTTCCCTTTCAGATACATAGCTGCTCTGCGAAAAGAGAGCAAGATTTAGCATACATTTCTTGAAACTATCACTATTTCAACACTGCTGCTATGCTCCTAACTAATGAGCCACACAGCAAGTCAACAGACTGTTTACTTTTGCATTAATATTTAACTTCTATGAATTAATTGGAAAATTTCTTGATAAATTTTTGGAGTGGCTCATATGTACACAAGGTACAGCCAGCTGCCAGTGTAACCAAGTTAAATGATTGCCCTTAGCAACTTCTGTGCAAACACAGCACAGTCTTCCTCAGTTCAGCCTGACTAATAAGCAAAGACCTGGCTTCTTTTCCTCGAGATCATGAAAGCATAATATGAGCACAGCAATTTCCTCTTCAAACCTGAAAGGTTTTTTCTTTAAAGAATCAGATCCCAACATACTTAGTTCAAGTTCGGTATATTTTTATGTGTTATTACTTTTCTCTTTATCTATTCTTCTTATAGTCTGAGCCAAGATTTATCCTCAAGTGGATTGCCCCCATTTATTAAAGAGAAGCAAACAGGAAGGACTGGATGTACAAAAGGGGCTCTGTAGATGTTTTCAGTACAGACTTATTTCATCGTTGTCCAGAACACTTCTATTGGCAACCAAAATCACTCAGTATGTCAGCCCTGAAACCCTACTGATGGTGTACCATTCACACAGGTCCAAGATTCAACTTGGACCACCCATGTTTCCATTTAAATCAATGCACACAGCCTATATCACTGAATGATAAAGTAGTGCAGAAAAGGTTAACAGCTTTAAGCTATCTAACTCTCTTTGAGAAAATGTAGAATACATTTCTTTATGGTGTGCCTGAAAGCTGTGTCTGCAGCTGCTTTGCAGTGTCTGGAGTTGTCCCTGGATACAGAGACAGAATAAATCTGAAACATAGAGCTGTGGTGATGCTCCCCTAACTTCTGTGTATGAAACAGGAATATCTTCAACTTTACTTCAAATTAGTTCCAGGAAAGGCTACAGAGAACAAATTCAAAGCATTTCAAGTTTGATATTGAACATGTCCTTTGGAGTGATGAAGATCACACAGTTATTTTAGAAGTGTTGCCATCGAAACCTGATTCAGTGCAGCCGCCTGATTGCACTTCCAGAGGGAGAAGAACTGAGCAAGCAAAGATGTAATTAACATCTCTGTGAACTAATACAAATGTGAGTGTTTCATCATTGTAGAATCCCATGCACATACCATCCAAAAGGTGGGAAAAACAATCGGGACAGAGAAACGATCAAATAGGTCTTAATATTCTCTATCTACCTTATGGCATATTCTTACTTTCCATCAATATTTAATAGTAGTAGAAAAACCTGAATTGAACCTACAATGCAAGAAAATGAGTTAAGGAGTGAAAGGTGGACAAGGTGCATTCGCCTTAACAAATGGTATCACAGCTAATCATTTTAACAAAACGTTTGTTGTTCATGATTGTCTTCTTCTCCTTTGTACATATGTGAGTGAATTTTGTGTTTAGTTTTGAGAGCTGTTGGCTCCATGACAAAACCTGTACCGATCATGATGATAGGTATTGTATCTGAAAAGAAATGTTCCAAACATCAAATCTAATTAGGTATTTTTTCACGTCATTACTAAAACAAGGAAAATAGCTTCTTGACTATGTGCTGAACTAACAGAATAAAGGCATCTTTATTCTGTTTATTAAGACAGAGTATGTTTATTATTTGAGAATAAGTAAAAGAAACAAATGTAAATCTCATGATTTTGGGAAAATGTGCCATTATGACTGATACTGCAAAATGTTTCCTTGATTCCCCTCCTCTGAAGTACCAGTTGCAAAAGCCTTCCCTGAATCTTCAAAACTGCAATGAATGTAGTGAAGGGTAAAACAAACAGTTTTTCTTATCTTTCATTATGATCCTTATCAACTTTACCACTGTGCATGAAATCTGTAGGATTACAGGTGCTTCTCCAAGCAGAAAATAGAAATAGGATGCACCTGATCAGTACCACATCAGAGACAGTAAATTCTTTGTAAACAATAAGAGAATGGGTGCTGATGTCTTTCTGTCTCTGGGGAGAAGGGACTGAAAAGAGATCATGCTCCCCCCCTACCCTCCTTAATGTTTTACTTTTCTTTAGTGCTCCATTACAAAAAGTAATGTTGTGTGAACAAAGGCAGCACTGGCAAATGAGCAGTAACTGCCCCTTGCATTACTATTACTGAATCATATCGATAGGCCATTTAATCTTTGATGGGAAGCAGTTGTTCAGTCCTTTTTGCTACACAGGATAGCATTACTTGGAAGAACTCATTCCTGTGTTTTTGTATCACTCTAATTGGGTAATATTGGAAATTCACTGCAAATTCAGTGCTAATGTGAACATGACATCCTGGAATGCCATGAATGGGGAGGTTTTATGACAGAAAAAACAAAACAAAAAAAGTTATGGTTCAATATTCAAAGCTGAAAAACATACAAGAAGATGTATTTCCATTCCTTTTAGAACACTGTTCCTTGCACTGGACAAAAAACATCTCTGTTTAAAAGCATTATTTTGGGAAATTCAAATTTTCTGACTCTGGTATTAGCTCCGCCTCCATGCAAGGACTCCTGCATTGACATCCTTCATTGTCCATATCCTTCTACAGTATCAACTCTTTTTTGGGCATGTTTATTTTTACCCCTCATCCCCTGCATGGTTTATGGTCCTACTTCAGTTCCTGTTTTTGAATACGTCAGCTGTCCCTTATCAAACTATCACTAAACTTTGAATGCGGAAAGCACTTCTGGGTTTCCTTCTGACACTGAATATGTAATAAATTTATCTGCTTTATTTCCTAAAGGAAACACTTTCCACTATATGATTCAAATAGTGTAACAAATGTCCATCAGTAAGACACCAGCAGCCTAACAAGTAAAACATAGTTCTTAGTCTTAATATGATCCCTTTCTGTTCTTTGTATGTGTCTTTTTCATTTCAATCCTGTCATATCCCAATTCCTAAGATGTCAGCTGTATTCAGCCGTGGAGTATGTGACATATTTGTTCGCAAATAGGAGCTGGTTAACATTTCCAGAATTTGCATACTTCAGTCATTTTAAATTCTGTTTGCCTGTTTCTTTTCAGAAAACTACCAAGACATGGCAAATAGCCACATCATGAATAAAGCTGAATATTATTGACTGGATCACAGGAGTGCATCACAAATAGGTTTGCAAATAAATATACACTCTTGTTTGTACACCTATGTAAATCATTTTATAGTGGTTTAAATCACAGAATCTCAGAATATGCTGAATTAGAAGGGACCAACAAGGATCAACGAGTCCAACCCTTAGCCCTGCCAGGATCATCCCCAAGAGTCACAACATGTGCCTGACAGCATTGTCCAAACACTTCTTGAACTCTGTTAGGCTTGGTGCTGTGACCAGTTCCCTGGGGAACCTGTTCCAGCATCCAACCACCCTCTGGGTGAAGAACCTTTTTCTAATATCCAACCTAAACCTCCTTCAAAACAACTTCAGACCATTCCCTTGGGTCCTGTCACTGGTCACCACAGAGAAGAGATCAGTACCTGCCCCTGCTCTGCCCCTCATGAGAAAGTTGTAGGCTGCAACGACGTCTCCCCTCAGTCTCCTCTTCTCCAGACTGAGCAGACCAAGTGACCTCAGCAGCTCCCCATACAGCTTCCCCTCAAAGCCCTTCACCATCTTCATGGCTCTCCTTTGGATGCTCCCTAAGAGATAGTATCAGAGCACCTTTCTTATATTGTGGTGCCCAAAACTGCACACAGTATTCAAGGTGAGCACACCCCAGTGCAGAGCAAAGCAGGTCAATCCCCTCCCTCCCCTGGCTGGCGATGCTTTGCCTGATGCCCCCCCAGGACATGGTTGTCCCTCCTGGCTGCCAGTGCACTGCTGGCTCATATTCAACTTGCCATCGACCAGGACACACAGGTCCCTTTCCGTAGTACTGCTTTCCAGCATCTCATTCCCCCGTCTGTCCATACATCCAGGGTTGCCCCATCCCAGGTGCAGAATCCAACACTTTCCCTTGTTGAACTTCATATGGTTGGTGATTGCCCAGTCCTCTGATTTATCAAGGTCTCTCTGCAGGGCCTCCCTGCCTTTGAGGGAATCAACAGGTCCTCCAAGTTTTGTGTCATCTGCAAACTTGCTTAGTATCCCTTCCAGTCCTGTCTCCAAGTAATTAAAGAAGATGTTGAAGAGCACAGGGCCCAGGATGGAGCCCTGTGAAACCCTACTAGTGACAGGTCACCAGTCTGATGTCACCCCATTCACTATTACCCTCTGTGCTCAACCCATGAGCCAATTGCTCACCCACCACATGATGTGCTTATCCAGCTGTGCACTGGACATTTTGTCCAGAAGGATCCTGTGAGAGACACTATCAAAATCTTTATTGACATCCAAAGACTTTACATCAACTGGCTTCCCTTGATCACTTAGGGCCAGTCAGGTACATTCAGGTTCATACCTCTGTTAGCTTTCCAGTAAAATCACAGAGAAAGAAGTAGAGGATTAAGATATTGCTTTGAATCACACCCTGACTTTTTATGAATGAACTCCATAAACATAAAACAATATCACTATTTCATTAAGCAATAACATTATATGCCTTAAAAAGACTGATACTGTATAAACACATATTTCAACATTAAATGTCATTTTGTCCATGGTGACACAGAAGTTTAAATTCCACAGAGCCAACCTAACAATTGTCTTTATATTTATTCTTTGTGTGTGTATACTCAAAGGCACACTCTTTCCCTCATACACACAGTTCCACTGCAGCTACATCCTCTGCCTTTTATGGGCCTTTAGGTGGAAAGGGTGGAAAATCAATTGTAGGTCTAAGAGAGACAAGGAAGCTTCTATCCCTGCTCCTGTCTTGCTGTGGTTACCTAGCTGGAGTGGAGAGCTTGCCCATCTATGTTTAGTTTACATGAGATGTGAGCTGTCATTTTTGGTGAGCAAGGTCCTATTTGTTAAAATAATCTATTTCCCCTTGGTTAGAGAACATTCTGCACAAGTTATGTGTACTCTGGAAAGAGAACCAAATATAAAGATGAGTATTGAAAATAGTAAACAAACTTTGTGAAGGGAGACTTTTGGTTTTAATGGATGAAAACAAGTTTATTATTATTTTAAAATGTATTGCAAATATTGTAACGAATGTAAAAACAAAATGTAACCTAGTACGTAGATTGCCCACCTACAACATTTGCTGGTGGTTATGGGATTAGTACACCACACCATCCTTACATGTTTTTGAGGTGTACAGGAGAGTTCAGCAAATATGAGGTACATTTTGTGTTTGTTGTTATGTTGTTAGGACATATTTATTTCTCTTCTCTCATTGGGCTGAGAGAAATACTCCAAATTATCTGCAGGAAGAAAAAGAAAAGCAGCAGCTTTAGTCCTTTCTTGGTGTTGTTAATGTCTATACATTTAGCAAGATTTTTTTATATATATATTTATAGATAGATTTATATATACAGATTGCTATAGATTTAGCAAGAAAGCCACTCTGCCAACATTTCAAAAAGTTGGAAACAAACCAGCTTTTGCCTGGGATGTGTTTGGTAATTTTAATGTGTTACAGTGTACAATCTAAGCAGAAGGACTCTGCAGGGCTTTGTTCTATGAAGCACAACATGTGGCTAGTCCTGCCATGTCCACTCTGGCTTGTCTGTGACGAGCTGGCAGCACAGACTGAGTAGGCACAGACTGCCTCCACTCATTTTAGAGCAACAGGGCTTCACGTTCTGAACCTATCCAATTGAGAAGAAGAAAACCAAGTAGTAGGCTTGGATGTTGACTAGAAGACAACCAAAGATATTATGATGGTGAGAAAACTGCTATTGGTGATTTAGCAAGTTATTTTCTTCTACTGTGAGGGAGTATTTTAACATAAATCATTCTACTCTTTAGCAGTTATTATGCTTTTTCTTTCAAGAAGACTATGCTAATACCAAAGCCTTGGGTTCAGGATTACTGTCCACTTTACCTATTACCATTTATTTTGTGATTTCAATTAGAAACAACATTTTTTATTCATTTTTACTGAACTGGTATATATTATTGCTGTCCTCTCCTGTGAGCTGGCATAAGCCACAACAGGAGCAGTCTCATGTGCATGGCATATGAAATCATTGCTATAGGGACAGCTTGAATTACAAAGTCCAATGAGGTCAAAGAAAAGAATTATTTCAGAGGTCTCTGGATCAGGGCCACAGTCTGCAAGTTTAACTGGCTGAGATATAAAGTACATGGTATCTTTTCATACAAAAGATATTTCATAAATTCACATTAATGTAAAGTGCTATCTTCCTATTTTGGTGACATCATCACATGCACTTAAGGTTTCTTAAGTAGCCCAGTTCCTCCCTTATGCTCCAGGAGTATTTGAAAAGGCCACACCATTCAAGGAATAGTGGAAATTGGACAGGAGTCTTCCTCAAAAGTTTTTGCAATTCGATTAGCTGCCTAGCAGATGAAAGAATGTCATGGGTGACTGCAACCACTCATGAATGAAACAAATCATGTTTGAGCTATGGAAAATATATTCTTTTCTTCTCTAGGGCATGCAGTATTTGGACCAACACTTGAAAAATTCTCAAATAGAAAAACTCTGTCTTAGCATTACCCTGTATATCAAATCTGAACAGGTCTGAAATGGCAGCCAGAGAGCAATATAAGTCACTCAGTTGAAGCCAATACCCTTGATCCATAGCATTTGGGATCAAAGCCAGCATAGAAGACAGGACAAGATTTAGAGAGACTGATGGAAGATCTACTTTCAGTGAGCAGATATCCATTCTCATCTTTGCAATCTTCCAGCATAATCCAACATCATCTGTCCCAAGGTATGGCAGGGATCCAGACAGAATGTGTTGAAATGATTTAAATCATTCCCTCCAAACAACAGTAACAGGAAACTACATGCATGCCCATACTCTTCATTTACACTGTCAAAAAGGTCAGTTCTCTCCAGATATTTTCAACATCGATGTGAAGTAAGAAAATGACACAGATGTGTCAGGAGCATGAAGATGGCACATATCTCCACTTGTATGCATTAAACCATACAGCTGGCACTGATTAGCAATCATCTGAGTACACAGTTTAGGACTGCTGCAAAATGTCTTTGGTTACCAAACACTTGTACAGCTACATCTATTCATTATATATTTATCATCTTCACATGAGAGAAAACTCTTGTAATTTCTCCTTAGTTAAATGCAATATTTGTACCTCCTGTCTCCACCTCAATAATGCATAATGCTATTTAAAGTGCCTGTCAGTACAGCACTTCAGCAACATAGATCCCAACAAATCCATCACAGCTGTTCTCCACACTCTACACTGGCTTCCTCCTTGAAATCAAGCGAAGATCTTTACCTTCAAAACCCGAAGTGACGTGTGACAAAGATAATATGAAAGACCACTTACACAAAGGGAACAGATGCTGACTGATGGCAAATACTCACAAGTTTTCTACCATCGTACATTCTAATGCAAAGGTACAGCTTGTTTATGCTGAAAATAAAGTTTTTTGGAGGTCAGTCTCAAACTGAAGGATGATCTCTGTCAGGAACTATGACTCATCACAAGCATGTCCACTTATCTCTCCAAATGTGTGACATCTTTCTTGTCCTGGCCTTCTTTAACTTCCAGCTGACCAATTTTTAAAAGATTTATTGTTTTTAAAAATAAATTCTACCAAAACTAAACACTGCACTGCCTAGTCAATTTTCAGTGCAGGGACAAGATGAAAGAAAGAGCAAAATATATGTCATAGACACAATATTTAACACCTGTCCAAAAAGCAGCGCAAATTATATAGAAATGAAGGCAGCATTACAATCTTTTGTGAAAGAAATATTTAAAGATCTTCCTTCTGTTGTAACACATCTAAAGCAATTTAATTGCATAAAGCTATCCTTAACTCCTAAGTGCCAGGCATTGCTGTATCCTGCACTCCTTTATCTTATTGATATTTATTTTACTCACTACCTAACATACAATCCTGAAACAGAGTAATTATTTTAAAAGTGGCTAAAGTTTATTTTTATTTATTTATTGAAACTGAGCCCTGGCTTTTGAATCAGTTTTATAACCTTCCAAAACATGTTTTGCATGGAAATAAAATTATTATTTTGTGTCTTCAAACTGATTTTATATTTCTTCAAGTCCATTTGTTTGTTTTTTTAACATTCCAACACATAAATTAGAAAACTTTATTTCCCTCCTAAGAAAATGTCCCTCTCAGTAAATACTAGCCAGAAATTACCACTGACTGTCTCATTTTCTTCATAACAACCCAGTAAAGTTTTCTGAGTTATCATTATTTTATTACCACAGATAAAAAAAAAATATAAAGAATAAAACACACAATGGCACATCATGACATAGTGTGGCCAATTAGACTTCCAGACCCAATTTTTAAACGGATCATTTCTATAACCTAAATTTTCATTGTATGTAAGGTCACAAATGGATTACAAAAACCTGTAACAATAAAGACTGGGAATAATAATGCAGATAAAATAATTTATCACTGTGCAATATTACTAATTTTATAAAATCATATTCTCTCAGAACCCTTATTTCTGTATGTCAAAGCATAAGGAGCTGACCAATAAACAAGGGCTTGTGGAAGAGATGCCAGTACTATAATGGATAGCTATACCTTGACATCTGAATTTTATATTGTCTTATGGTTTGAACTTCTTTCTAGTTTAATATATATTTATATGCATTAATATATATTTTGAAGGAGAAAATTTACAAGGTAAAAAAGGGATGGCAAGCAGAAGTATGTCTAGCAAGGCCCCAGTCAGATATTAATGTAAAACCAAGTAAGGCCCCATTAGCATCCAGGGGACACAAATGCTTCGTGCTGTTCTTTTCACTGCACTCTGCAGATTGCTGGAAGATGACTAAAATGGCTAATTACCTACATTTAGGGTCACAGGGATCACACTACTTTCATTAATCTCTAGTGTTTCCTGTCTGAGAAAATGCAGAGACCGAATGTTTGGACGATGTTCCACCAACACAGATTGCTGCTTAGCACCAGCTGCATACCTGGTGGAGTTGGGGTTCGGGGTTTTTTTCTGGGGAATTGTAATTCAACAGTGTGTCAGAATTCTCAAACATAGAACAATCCTGCTGAAATCGGAGAGACTGATAAGAGATACAACCTTCTGAATATCATCATATTGTTTTACTGAGTTATGTTTTCTGACCAATCTTGTTAAGGTCAGTCTGTTCTGAGCTAGCAGTAAAAGAAACTTACACATAGGCAGCACTACGAAATGGATCACAGCAGTACACCACCACCACCAAATCCAACATATCAAAACCCAGAAAAGAAAACAAAGTGCCTTTATGGGAGAGCTCTTTATCTTTGAGAAGGTAAATGAAAGAGCTCATACCTATACAACTGCCAAAAAACGAGCAGCTACATCAGGATAAAACTGTAAGATCAAATTCTTTCCAGAAATATCCAAATAATGAATTTTATCATAAATTTTGTCATAAATGCTCACACTCTCCAGGAGCTGATCAAAGATTTACTGTCAGTTATCTACTCTGACTTGATACTTCATGGAAACTGCTCTTTATTTGAGCAGAATAAACTCCTTTATATTGACAGGCATCCTGTGTACTTCAGCCTTGGCTAGACTTGATTTGTTCTTTTTGATTCCATAAAAATGACCTAGCTGCTCATGTTGACATCTCAGAGAGGTTTCAAGGGTGGCCTTTAATTGCTGTTAAAGAGGAGGAAATACTAGCCACATAAAAAAATCTAAACTCCTGCCAGCTGATTTCTCCAAAGGTGAACTTCGGTGTTTTATGAGAAGCTAGGATCCACCACCTATCTGAGGAAGACACTTTAAGTAGGTATCCCAGTGTTAACTCATTTACTAACATTTCCAAGAAGGGTAAAAAAAACCAAAACCAAAACCAAGCCCCAAATCTCCCGCTGTCTCAGATGCACATTAGAAAATTGTTAAACAGTATCTTTTTAACCAGGTTGCTTTACAGGGGATTTAAACACATCTTGGGACTGTCTGCAGGCACTGAATACTTCCGAGTGAACCGAGCAGTCTGAAAAGCTTCAGTTTCCTTTTGCTGTCTGTAAAATGTGTGTCATGAATACGGTTGAGCACTTGCATCTTTACACAAAGTACAAAAGCAACACAGAAATGTGAATCAATTTCTCAGACTTACGGTTACATCATCTACAGGTGGTTTTCTTTTTGAATGGAAAAACTAGGAACCACTCCTGATGCAGGCATGGTTTGTTACCTCAAACACAGAATTTTTCCCAGTCAACTGTAGCCAAAGATACCTTACAATGCTCCTGCTGTTAATTACATCTGCACAAAATGAAATGATGGGCTGAATGGACAAAAATATTGCAACAAAGGTGACTGAGACTCCCTGTTATACTGCGCAAGGGAAGCAAGTGGGAGCAATAAAGCTGCTCTATGGGTTTCTCAAGTATTGAGCTTGGTTACATAAGACTGGTCTATTGTTTGCTAACCATAGGTGGGGAAAGAATTGTCCTGACTTTCTGCTACTCATACATAATAAAAATAACATGAAAGTAACTGAGTTTGTGCAGATCAAAATTTCAACAGAAATGAGAAAGGGGAGAGAGGTTCAAGAAGTTTCTGTGCCACTGGACTTCTGCAGTTCTTTCACATACTCTGATCCTTATGTGATGCCCTGCTTTGCCTGTTCCGAGTGAAATCTGTACTAGCTTGAGCACCTGGACCTACTTCCATCAAGCATTAAGTAAGCAGCTTTATATCTATGAATATTGTTATTAACGGCAATGGGATTATTTCTATGAATATTTTCTAACACACATCATCAATTTTATGGACAGTTTCTCAAAACAATCTATTAATTTCTTGCCAGTGTACTTGTTATAATTTACCAATCAGCCAAAGAACGTAAACTTCATTTGAAACTCACTTCCAGATTTTTAAAAAAAGCTGAAACTAGCCACATTTCTCTCTACATAGTGCAATCAGGTTTCTATTACCTTATGAGATGGTTCACGTTAAAATAAATGGTTCATGTTCCAAGAGATTACAGAATCATTTTGTAAATTGGATTACAATGAAGAGACTTAACATTCTCGAGTAGTTTTACAAAATATAAAGGGACCATTGTAAGAGCCTGTAGGAAAATTGTATGTTCACACAGAACTTCCCAGACCACCCAGAGAAGCACCTTGAACAGTCTTAATCAGTAACATAAGAAATTTGACCATTTTTCCATGTGTTAACACTAAAATAATAAAATTAAAAATTTCATGCATATAATTCTAGTACTGAAGTAATTATCACAATAATATAACTTAATAGTGAAATCTGCTGATGTAGACAGCATATTTTTATCTCACTAATTTAGACAATATGGCCACTATTTAACCAATGCTGATCTGGAAGCTTTGGCCCATATTAATGATATGAATTAACTTATTCTCATGGAAGGGATCCCATGGGACAATAGCTCATAAAAAATCCTATCATCAAGAATTTATTCAACAGTACACAAACATAAACTTATTAGCTTGATTACAACACTATGAAGATGTCACCCCTATGGTCTCAACAGAATTGCAGCTATATTTGTTCAAGTATTTAAAAACATGCACTATAGGAATATGTGACAACCTCCTCAATGGTGTCAAGATTAACCACTCAAATGTTTCTTATAAAAGTTTACTTAATGAATAAGAGAAGGTGCCCAACTGTGTTAGCATTGGAACCTTCATACACCTTTGCTATTAAGGCAAGAAGTATCTAAAGAAAAGCTATTTACTTCTTGACAATGCTGAAAGCAATTCCGAAGTGTTCTGAAAGCTTTTTTTGAATCCAACCCATTAACTTTCATTAGTAAGCAACAGTTAATGGTAACTAAGCCTTAATATTATCTTTGTTAAGTCTTTCATGCACAAATATTTACTTACTAAATGCTTTCATAGGTCTTTTGTTTTGCTGACTATATATTAGACCATTAGGATAGAAGATATAATTAGCATTTTAACCACATTAATTTAAAAATCCTTAATCACCTACTTATCTCTTTCTGTTGTATGGGGGTCAGTAAATAAAATGTTACAATAGGTGAACTTTGACCTTACAGTTCTAAAGCTCTTCAATTTTTTCCTGGTTTGTTACCAAGTAGAATTAAGTGAAAATTTATGATATATTCCAGCTTTTTAAGGACTTTACCATATTAAACAGAAGATGTAATTGCCCAAATCCTTTGCCCTTTGGAAGCAGTATACACAACCCAAAACTGACAGAAATTTTCATAACAGTCTTGTAAAATCCTGATTGTGCACCATTTCTACAGAAGCACAAGGGATAAGAGAGATTTTAGTACCTGGGCATGTTCTCTAATTGAGAACAGAAATGCAGATTTTTCAGAGTAAATACAATATTTTCCATTTAACGAAAAGTATCAAAATATTTGAGGGTCAAATTCAAGTAAAATGTCAAGGTAAAAACTTTCATCTTTGAAACTATGGTGCAGAAATGGAGCCTATAAAGCAAAAATTACTCATACACAAGTTTCATGAAGCTCAGTAGGTGATATTGTTATACAGTTCCATTACCACTACAGAACTGAAGCCCCCTGTGCTGGATACAAGCTCTGTTACAATCCTTTGCTGTGCTATACAAATAGTCTAATGCAAACTTTTATTTCTGCAGGAGTTAAGAAGTAAGGGGAATTTAGTTTGGGTTAAGGAATCACATTTATAATGGATGTCAATTTAGCAGATTCTCAGAATTCTATGAACCAATCAGTCTGTGAAAAGGAATTGTAATAAATTTAGAGATGCTTTTGGGGGATGGTGAGGGCTACTTGTAGTGTAATCTCTGAGAGTTCAAGTGTTAGTCTCTGAGAGTTCAGAGTAAAATATGTTTCAGCAAGGGTGTAGATGGAAGCACTTAAATTTTAGAAATGTTATACAACATTTAAAAGAAATAATCAATTCTTCAGGAATTCAGTTTAGATTTTAACTTCTGTTGTTGCCTTCTCGTTTATTTCTGTGCCTTTAATACATTTACAATGCAGACATGCTTAGAAGACTTCATTTATTCAGGGTTATAAGCTCTGCTTTAGAAAGTAAATATAACATATTCCAGTGATGTATATAATAGATCAAGGCAAAACTTTGTATCATGATAATAGGAGAGTCAGTATTTTGGTGGAATACTCTTGAGAGAAGTATTATCCATGCAATATAATTGCCCCTAGCAGAAGTCTGCCTTAAAGCCTATCCTGCCACATGCTAAGCATAGTGAGGCAGTCTTTAGTAATTCATGCTGCTAGACATGAGAAATTGTATTTACTTTCAGCATCTGCTAAGCAGAAAGTTTCTGAGCAAGAAATAATTACCAAAGTTCACCCCTTTGCAAGAAACCTTATTGTTACTTGCCAACTGCAATACAAGAGCATCCTTGCAGCACAATGGTTAACTGGAATCACCTTGTACTGGGTTCTGGAGGCACAGACATGCTGGACTAGGAAACAGACTTACACATCTCAAAAGTCTTTTTTAGTTATTGTTGTTTGTTGCCAGATCATTTATTAGTATCAGAACTAATTTCTATCTCAGCAGTATTTAGACTAATGTAAATAATTCTTCCTATAAGCAAAAATTAACAAAGAGGTTCAACAGCCAAGTGAAATGGCATCAAGATCACATATCTTATCAATAAACTTTGGTAAGCATTCATCAGAGCTTGCAGAAATAGCAGAAGCACAAAGAATGGGGATAAATTAGCCAGTTCTGCTTGACTGAAAGAAAGGAAAAGAACAAAGTGCCAATTAAAAGAATTTCCTTAAGGGAATTAATCTTCAGTTCTTTGAAAATTACTAAGCAAAACCATTACAATTACATATCATTTGCTGCTTATTACTATTGCTGTTACTACTGTTTACTGAAAGAAGTTATTTATACTGCTTTTTAAGTATCAGGATGTTTTCCAGAAATGGTGGATACAAAAAGAGTGAAATAGTTTTCTCAAAAGGGCTGCCAAATAGCACAGAGAGTACACTGTGGATAACAGAAATTAAAAAAACCCTTTGTGTCTTCTTTCAGTTGCAATATTCTTATGTACTGCTGCAACTTCTTTGAAATAAGAAATGAGAGGAAAGTGTAGTCTTTCAGCTATGGAGTTCCCTTTAAAATTTTCTGCATTCAGTCCCTTGCTTGTGAGAGGACCCATCAGACCTCTTGGAGTGGTCTGAACTCACCATGTGTATTGTATCACTTGGTCCTCCTCTCAACTCTGTTTGGGTAAGCCCCATAATATACCCGTTTGCCCAGCTGTATTATTTCTAATCTCACAAAATCCCACTTGGCAAATATCAGTGACAGAGAAAATGTAAACCTGTAGCAATCAGGGAAGACTTTAGTTACTGGTTAACCATCAGTCCTGTATATACAAACACAGCTTGATCTCTGATCATTGTTGAGAACTGGAAGTTTCATGGCATTATTTAACCAACTCTGTTTGCTTTAAAGGATTACTTCATTCCCCACTCCCGCCCTCTCTCCAGCAGCTGTACTCTGCTGAAAGCCTTCCCCATTGCAGCCTGCATAACCTTTCACCTTACTTAAAATGCAACCTCGATGGATCCAGCGCACAACATGTTGCAGGACACAATTTTGTCTCTACAACAGGAGGTATTTGCACTGCACTATAATACCTAAGTGTTTCTCACCAGAATCCAGGCAGCAAACTCATCATCATTTAAACTCAGCTGTACAGTTTAATCTTGGCAAAGGACCGATCAGGAAAAGTAACCCCACAGCAAGTCTATCTTTTCTCCCACACTTGAACAAACTTAGTCAACTGCCAGACGAATGTTGCAATGAGCCGTGGTTTTTTACACTTGAAATATTAACTAGTGCCTGAGAGCAGATATTGGCAGGGTCCACACACAGACACACAAAAGTACCCCGATTCTGAAAGTCCTTCCCGTTTGTATTCATTTCCTGCATTAATTCCTCGCAATTCAGTGAAAAAAAAGATGCCTCCTTCGCTTTTCAGCTTTAATTTCAGCAATTAAAGCTGCAGTTATTACCAACTGTGTGCAGTTCTGGGCCCCTCAATTCAGGAAGGATATTGAGGTGCTGGAGCAGGTCTAGAGAAGAGCTGGTGGAGGGACTCGAGCACAAGTCCTATGAGGAGAGGCTGAGGGAGCTGGGGTTGTTCAGCCTGGAGAAGAGGAGGCTCAGAGGAGACCTCATCACTCTCTACAACTCCCTGAAAGGAGGTTGTAGCCAGGTGGGGGTTGGTCTCTTCTCCCAGGCAACCAGCATGGTCTTAAACTGTGCCAGGAGAGGTTTCAGTTAGATATTAGGAAGAAATTCTTTACAGAGAGAGTAATCAAGCATTGGAATGGGCTGCCCAGGGAAGTGGTGGATTCACTGTTCCTGGAGGTTTTCAAGTTGAGACTGGATGTGGCACTTAGTGCCATGGTCTGGTAACCACGGTAGTGTTGGATCAAGGGCTGGACTTGATGATCTCAGAGGTCTTTTCCAACCCAGTTGATTCTGTGATTCTATGATTCAATGGCTATTTCAAATGGCTTGATCTGTGTGAGGTGCTACCTGATGAAACAGCCACTGATTTGACTCACTGATCTTAAGGGTCTTTTCCAAACTAAATGATTCTATAAGAATATATTTGCTGAAATGTTTAAGCCCAACATCTTTATAGAATGATAGAATATGCTGAGTAGGAAGGGACCTACAAGGATTAACAAGTCCAACTCCTGGCCCTGCAGAGGACATCCCAAGAATTGCACCATGTTCCTGAGAGCATTGTCCAAGTGCTTCTGGAACTCTGTCAGGCTTGGTGCTTTGACCACTTTCCTGGGGAGACTGTTCCAATACCCAACCATTGTCTGGATGAAGAACGTTTTTCTAATATCCAATCTAAACCTCCCCTGACACAACTTCAGGCCATTCCCCCAAGTCCTGTCACTGGCCACCACAGAGAAGAGATCAGTGCCTGCGCCTCCTCTTCCTCTCACTAGGAAGTTGTAAACTGCGATGACGTCTCCCACCAGTCTCCTCAGATCAAGTGACCTCAGCTGCTCCTCATACGGCTTCCCCTTCACAATATCCATAGCTCTCCTTTGGATGCTCTGTAATAGCTTTATATCTTTCTTATATTGTGGTACCCAAAATTGCACACAGTAACTATTTTGTCACAAGGTTGGAAGGGACCTCAAGAATCATCCGGTCCAACTTTTCTTGGCAAAAAACGCAGTCTAGACGAGGTGGCCCAGCATTCTGCCCAGCCAGACCTTAAGAATCCAATGTTTGGGAATCTACCACTTCCACAGGAACATGATTCCAATGGCTAATTGTTTTAATTGTGAAAAAATTTCCTCTTTTCTCCACTCAGAATCTCCCCAAGAGTTACTTGTACCCATTACTCCCCATCTTTTTCATGTGACTCCTTGTAAAAATGGAAGTCTTCTTTGTAGCCACCCTTGAAATACATGGTGATAAAGTCTCCTCTGAAGCTTCTCTTGTCGAGGCTGAACAACTCAGTTCTCTTTGTTTATCCTCATATGACAGGCTTCCCAGTCTTTTGTTTGTCTTTGTGGCCCTTCTATGGACACTCTTCAGCCTGTCCACATCTTTTTTTGTACAGCAGGGACTAAAACTGAACAGGTTTGGTTCCAGGTGTGGCCTGATGGGCTGAGTAAAGTGGGATAATGCCTCCTTTATCTGCTGTTGATGTCCCTGTTAATGAAACCCAGCATCCCCCTGGCTTTCTTTGCAGCAGCAGCACACTGTTCACTTTCATTCTTCTTCCATCTTATGTCACAGATTTCAATCTCATGGTAATATTATCTTTTATCTTACTTTGCCATGCTCCTTTTGAACCATAAGCATAAGATTGCTGATAAACTAACAGCAATATATTTTGTATAACAAAATCTTTCTATTTGGATGGTATTTGGGAACATTGCAAAAATAGTTTATTTTCAAAATTGTTTGAGGTATTGTGGCTACAAGTATTTTTCCTGTAGTCAAAGCATCTTTTTCACCCCACTTCTTAATTTCACAAACACCATTTACTCAAAACAACAAAAAGCATCATGTGGCTACTAGAACTGGAGTCCTGTTGTAGTTTTGATTTGAATCACACAATAAAGAGGAAACGCTTAAACTGAATTTAAAAGATCCCTCCTCCCAACCCTATTGGAGAAGTTAACGTATATGAATACACATTTTGTCTAACTGTGGGGGTTTTTTGAGGAATCCTAGCTATCTAAATAATTATAGTGCATTTCAATACTATTCCTTACATCCAAGTTAAATGATAAGCATCAGTGTCATGCTCTTTGAGAATCAGAGTATAACGTCTATTTAAAAGAGCTTTCAGGCACTGGTAAGCTTGAACACTTTTTCTATACCTTACCAGTCATATTGGTGATTTATATTGAAATTATTTTAAAGAAATATCCTTCAAAGCTGCATTTAACATATTTTTCCAATGATGTAAAATGTTATCCACTTTAAAATGTTTTTACAAGTGGCAACATTCTAACTTTGTAACTGTTTTAATATTATAACCATTTGCTATTAATCATCCTCAACACTGATTTTCTATTTTCTCCCTTCCCAGCTTCTGAAAATCTGAACTGTACCTTGGGAACTATAAAAGTCAGCAATAGGCCAGTGTAAAACCCTACATATTCTGACATATTCCAAATTTGATTTTAATCCAAATCCGAATATGATCATGTTAGTTTTAGCCCATATTTATTAAAAAAATATGAAATGCACGTACAGTGCAGATTTGCAATTGTTAAAACACTAGGTAGGATCTTTAAGATCTTTCACTCTGACAAAATCACTTTTAATTCTATTGGCAAGTTTTGCCTCATAATGAACACAGGATCTGACCCATCAGTTTGTCCTCTGTCAGTTTTAGTGGTTCTCTCATTTTAGCCTCTCCAGTAAAGTCTGTTTTATTGCACTGAATTAGTAAAAAGCAGATTTTTTTCAATGATTTAACTTTCTAGTATAGTTCCTTTACAGCTGTTCAGAGCAATATACCAGGTGATGTCTGGTTTTCTCTGCACAAAAATCAAATAGCAGAACTTCAAAACCACACCTAGAAAGTGTGAAAAACCATGTGTAATGCTGAGCTCCTGGATAAACAGGTAAATTCATGTCTCCAGCACAGAGTCCTTTCAGTAAAGAAAGAAATATTAATTAGAGCTGGGCAAAGAGGGAGTGAAAAGAGAGAATCTTAGAACATTTAGGACTCTTCTTTTGCTCTTACATTACTCAGCAACAATTGCATTTTATCTGCAAACTTAAATTTTAACAGTATTTGACTAAAATGCCAAGCTGCTACATATCAAAATTCAACAGGTTCTGACCTATACTGTCATTTCTGCTTATTCTTCAGTAAATGAAGGGAAGTTTCTGTCAATGGGGGTCTCGTAGCAGAGTTGCAGGCTCCCCAAGATTCACAAAAAGGCAACAACAGAAAGCTCCTCCTTCTCCAGGCTTTTCACAACAGACCTTATTCAGCAAAACAATGCAAAAAAAGTAACCTGGCTTTCCGGGTATATAAAATTCTACAACATTACTAGTATTCAATATATGTACATACAGTAAACAATTCTGAACTTCACACACTTAGAGCTATTTTGAATCAATAGAGTTCATCTTCAGACATTTTCTTAGTGTATCTGAATAATTTTACTTTTCTAAAAAATACATTAGCAACTTTCAGATGTTCCAGTTTAAAGAATTTCTACTCACTCAGCTACAAAACTGAGTTCTGTTTTTTTTTGTTTTTTTTTTTAGTTGGAAAAGTCCATGGAACAACAGGATAATGCAAGAATATTTAGTAACTCTAGAAAATAACAACTTCCTATGTATTTTGTGATGTATTTTCCAAGGCTTTGAACCACTAATACAAGCCTTGTGTCCGCTGCACTGGGCTGTAAATGGTATCCAGAGACATGGGTTCATTTTCAGTGAAAGACGTAAGAAGAGAGCAATTAGATTCTAAATTTCAAAAGCTTTGCTGGCATGCAGGGCACTTTGTGGGGGTATTTGAGTGACTGATTGGCCTGTCACTGCAGTAATGGGGGGAAGGAATAATGTTTTTTATGCTGTCCTAAGATTCTGGCACATCACATCAGAAAAGTCTGTCTGAGACCAGCCTGCAGCAGATTCTTTGCAATATTTTCATCTGAGAGTGCCCAGTGAAGACTTGAAGGCAGATACAAAGTATGTACTGGGATGAAAGAGCCTTTTGATATTGAAAAGAGGTTCCCAGAATTATTTTATGGTCCTGTGGGAAACTTTCCATTGTCCCACTGAAAATCCTGCCAATGCTTCCAATATTAAATCATTTTCAAATCCAGTAAACACTTTTTTTTATTATTGTTTTTTGCTACTACTAGGATTTATTTTATTTATTCATTTATTTATTTATTTACCACAAAGGATAAAGTATGAGAATATTCCATTGGGAACTACTTCATTGTCTGGGATGTTTCATTTTCAGGAAGCCCGACAATTTAATTCCAACAACACAAAGTAATACTCTTGTATTCATTACATAGAAGAGCGGGAGATTTTAATTTACTTACATAGGTCATAAAAATATACAAATACTACTGAAAATGAATAAGCATATTACTCTATATTGTATACAAATATTATTGACTTTTGAATATTTAATTAAAGACAGCTTACTAATATTGAATAAGAACAATAAAAGAGGTGTTCCAATAAAACACAGACAAAAAGTGAATCAAAATATACCCAGAGACATTTTTTCCCACATGGTTTGATTTACAGACCATGGAAAACATGGAATATAGAACTAGCATTGAAAAATATATTTCTAGTTTTGCCTCTGCGTTTGTTTTTTTTGTTATGCGTAATTCTGCTTATTGCTCCCTAAATGTGAAAAAATAATTTACCAAATTACGAGTGTTCATCAAATAGCATCCGTGATTTAATCCAATCAAATCACAAAATTATCTTCACAAATCTACAAATTTAAAACACGAAACAGACAGATGTAGCCCCTTGATATAAAGTAGCTACCACAGAGAGACAACAACTGAAGGAAGCAGTACTTACAGCTCCATGATGCTCCAAGCCTTGTCACATTACAACACCAAAAATCATTAGCATTTTTCAAAGATATAGGTCATAAAATTTTGCAGAACACTTACCCTAAATCAATAATAACTTGAAAAGTAATAGAAAACTGGTGCTCTGTTGTTGCTGATAATTCTTGATTTTTTTCATGTATCTCAAATACTTTTTTTTTTACCTAACTGCAACTAGGAGACAACATGGGAATTTCACAAGAGAGGAAAGAAGGCCCGATGCTCCTGAATAAAAGAGTCTTCGAAAGTCTCAAAAAGCAATGAAATTAAAAGAAATCACCTCTCCCCCCCCGTTCACCACCCCCCCCTCATTTTGGGGAGTTTGGGAGTGGGGATGGGGTTTTGCTTTTTTTTTTTTTTAGAAATGCCTATAAGTATGAATTCAGCTTCAGGATTTTGGGAGACTAATCCATTCACTGATTACTTCGGATTACCAGTACCACTGACTATTATTAGGAATAATTACCTTTGGTTTTCTGTATAATCCACATTGTTTTTAGCAACCAGCTCTGGTTCCTTTGTAAAACTAAGTCTGTATTATGCCAAATCCAGCTCACAATTAATGAAGCTTTCTTCAAGGTTCTTCTACCCTTTCAGCTCTTTTATTCTTACTACAGATACAAATTACTTTGTTTTATCATAATTGAAATTTTCCCTTAATTGAAATTTTCCCATGCTTTAATTCCAGTTTCAGCATGGTCTTTCAGACATCCATACAGCCACTGGACCACAGGAATTTCCAATATTTTTGCTCACATGCCATGCTGATTTTGAAGCTGTCAAGATACCCTATCTCACAGCACCTAAAGGAGGCCAATTCTGCTACAGCATGCATGTGTAAATACCTGTAGTTAGAATCAAAAGTAGATGTTTCCATATGGTGAAACAATGGTAATACACAGACACACATATTAAGATTGCTATTGAATTATTTCACATATGGTAGCAACTAATTTTTATTATGACCCTGGCTATTTTGCCGTATTTTTAAAATACCTGATGGGCTTAGTGTGCTTTTAATACTAATAATATAAGCATTTTTATTTAAAACTAACATTTTTCCTGTGTATTATGGTTAGAGGTCAAAAAGTATCAGAGGTTGGCTTGGAGTGAATATTTTAATCCTCTTCTACCTCTTTAGTTTTAAGGAAAAACAATTTTAATGAGAAAGTTCAGGGGGAAAATTCTCTTCTGCAAAAAAAGCAGAATCAGCAATTTTTTTTAATATTTAGTAGAGTAACACCCACCCCCCCCCCCAAAAAAAAGGGTTTTGATAGAATGTTTGCATAAACCTCGCTCACATCAAAGAACTGTTGGACTTCCTATTGCTATATGACTTCTAACACAAGGTTTCTTGGGGAAAATTTGAAGTGTTTAACTTATCATAAAAATAGATTATGTTTGGCTCTATACATATGACCATAACACTCTGTTTCTGGTCAATGCTGCTTTGGTAGCTGTGACTGGGACACATGGGACAATGGTTGAAATTGCTCTGGCAGAGGAGCAAAGGGAGGAGTGAGCAATGGGTGTCATTACATCACATCACATCACTGCACTTCATTGCACTCAGTTGTGGGATCCCAGTGCAGGAAAGATGTTGATAAATGGGAGTAAGCTGAGTGGAGCCCACCACAATTATTGGAGCTGGAGCACCGACCCTGTGAGGAGAGGCTGAAAGAATTGAACCTAGAAGTGTTGTTCTAATGTAACATAAGTGGTTTTGTGTTAATTTACTGAGTAAGGCTATTGGAGTAAAGACTGAGATTTTCTTCTTTTACATAATCTGTAGCCCAGCAAATAGTACTTTATACAAACAGGACATTTATGACTGCAAAGAATACAAGGAGAAGGACAGAATCAACAGTACGTTCCATACTCATCTTTGAATTCATCACTATTTGGAAATATAGCTTGAGAGAAATTTGCAGCTCCAGCCACAGACCACTGAACTTGATATGAGTCTGTTGATCTGAATGCACATGGAATAAGCCATTATTTAAGATGAAATATATTCTGTGAAGTACTTTCAGACCTTTGTTATCTCTAATCCACTGTAGTCACTGCAGTTTTCTAAGCTCACAATCTAAAATATCATGTTGATCAGATAAAATCATGAATTTTCTATTTGCTTACCCTCGTGAATGGTGAGAGATATTCTAATTATCTTCAATAGCAAAATGAATTGTTTTATTGGAGGATACGATGCCACTGTACTGCACTGTCAGTCTACTATTGCCAAACAATTAGAAATTTGAAAAGTTTCAAATTATTCAATGTCTTCATCTTTAGGAAAATGTCCTCACATCATGTCAGATTATTTTTTTAATTGAAAAGCAACAAAGCAAAACAAAGAACCCATGCTGGAGTTTACCCAAACTCTTTCTCTACATCTACCAAGATGAGCCCCACCTTCTCAATGTGACAGAAACATTATTGAAAAATCAGTGTGCCAGAGGCTTTTCAAATTCCTTGTGGGATTCTCCATCAGATACACTGCTCTACAGTAATAAGAAGTCTGCCACATAGACTCTGGATTATGTTTAAAAGATCTTAGCTGGAAGGGACCAAATTTAGTGTTAGAGTAGTCATCATTTAGAATAGTATTGACTCAACTGCAGGGTTTTTTCATCTCGGACAAGTCACTTAAAATCTATGCTGCACGTATGTTTTCTGCAATATTAGCCTGTCTAAGAAGTACATATATAAAGACTGTAAAGCACTTCCTAAATTTTCTAACACTTACATTACTACTTTCTAATAGCAGCATTATTTTACCACAGTTACATGAAAATAAAGAATAGATCCTGAGTATCTTGTTAATACGCCCAGAGTACTTTGGGTATGTATCCTTTTATGACCAAAATCAACAAACATTTGGACAAGTAGCAATTAAATAAGACTGATGTAAGAAAAAACCACACCAACAGCTATCTAGGAAGATTAGCAACATTTCCTTAGAACAAAAAGTATTATCCACTCATCAATTTATATAAGTTTTTGGCAATTCTGTCATGAATATAAAAGGACTGTTCTTTAGTAGACTGGCAACTCTGCTAACCATCAAAAAATACTAAAGGAAAAAGCATTACCATTTAATGCTGCTTAGTCTGCTCAGATCAGTGACTGTGTGGGTGGTTCTTGGAATATGTATTTGCAAAAATATGTTTTGGATCAGTTGAGCTATAAGGAGATCAGTTATATCCTCTTGTGGGTTTTCTACTTTTAATATGCATTCTTGCTGCTTAAAGTTCAGAAGTGCAATATCTAACAGTTTGATGAAATAAATTTACTTGGTTGAGATAATTTCTGTCAGATACCTGCAAAGAAGCTGCTGCTCAGTGAGAGACAGATTCCAATGTCCTCATCCACAGTGAATGGGATATAGCATCTGGAGCAGTTAATGTGCTTCTTTTGGACTGTGAGATTTTTTGGAATGAAAAGCAAAATCAAAACTTGGCTTCAAAAAACGTCCAAGTTGCAAAATTCTAGTGTGGATACAGACTCTGAAGCCCACTATATATTATAAAAGGCCATACTGCTTGATCATATAGTTCTGGTTTGGCTGAAAGTAGCTCAAAATGCTAAGTAAAGACAATGAGAAAGCTTTTCTATGGATTTAAATTTGTTCTGAAGTGTTTGTTTTGGCATGTGCCTAACTGTGGTTCTCTGCTCTAATATTTAGTTCACAAATTGAACTAAACACCTAAACTAAACACCAAACTGCCACATAAACTAGATAACTAATGTGCATACTAAATATAGAAGTAGCTTGGTTTCAAAATGTTCATAGCAGCCAGTTAAGACCCGGAGTATTGTCTTATACTAAACCGTCAATTTTCAAACAAAGCGCAGGGAACCATATTCTTTTTCCCTATCTTCCTATAAAGAAATTAGCATTGTGTGATCTCTCTATAACTTTCCACATATTTCCTCCCTCCCTTCTTGCTCCTTTCCATTCCCCATTGCACTAAATTCCAATGACAGACTACATGTATACCTATCCCTTTGTCTTCCTAATTGATATTATCGCCTTGAAGGCAATTTGGATTCTGATAGGCTGCTAAGCAAATCTGGAAAGACCTAAATAAAGCTATTTTGCACAAGAAGGAAGTTTTCTTTCTGTTTCTTGATGAAAAGCAGAAGGAAATGCCTCAAAATGAGGAGCTGCTTATGTAGTTGGTTTAAAGGAGTTCCAGTCCAGTCCCTACTCATGCTGAAACACACTTAGTGTCCAGTTAGTTTTTCATTTTCATATATCAGCAGTGTCTTTTTATGCCTTGGTTGAAACCACTCCATGAAAAGCATTGCTTGTGTGGAATTAAAAGGGGTCCTGCAGTTCAATTTTGAAAAAAAAATCTGTACAGGGTCAGATCAGCTCTCACAGCTGATCTCTCTATTAAAGCTTATGTTTACAGAGCAAAATTAATACTAACCTTGCCTAGGGCCTTGACCTCTAAATGTTGGAGGGAAGCATGTTTAGAACTGCATCCCAGCAAGATGTCTAATACACTTTTGATAAGAATCTCTGAAACTGATACAATGTAATTGTCTTTAAGATGCCCTTTGTAAACTCATTCAGAGGAGTATGAACACTACTCAGTGGGAGATATGAAATTAAATTATTTCTATGTAAAGATTTCAGAAATTAGTAAAAGTCCTATGTGCAAGTGTAAAATTATAGTAGGGGTAGGACCCAATTTGAAGTCTAGATCCCAACTCTTCACACATCTGAGGAAATGCAGACTCACTTCCTCATTTTGTAGTTAAAGATCTATGTACCAGAGCAATACTCTAAACACACAAACAAGGCAACTGTGTACAAGTCTCTGCCATTTAGTTCTACCTTTGCAATGAAATAAATAAATTAGTTTCCATGGTGCCAGAATTTCATGAGTTTTTTTCCTCTACATTTAATAAAACCTAATGGGTAAACAGACAATGGGGTGGAGAGGGTATGAACAACACCAGATTATAACATGCCATTCAAAAACAGTATTAGAAAGTCTTACAGAAGGACAGGACTTAAAACCTTATGCAGGAAGTAGAGAAGCAATTTCTCTATTATGTTGAGATGAAATGTGATTTTACAAAACCAATATCAGCAGGCAATCATTTTTGCTTCTATTTCATAACAACATCAAATATGCAATTTTTTTTCACCACTTTATCATGGCAGTTTTGGAGCGCCCAAACTGTACAGCTTTATAGCACTTTGCAATCAGTTTAATCTCTCTAGGATCAAAACTTTCTAGTAGCTTCACATTAATTTGTATAATCTTGTGAATCATGAATAGAATAAGCTAACAGGTTTATCCGCATGCCATGGCAAATCCATTTAGTATTGTGTACAGCTTGTTTTTTTTAGAGCTGCAAGTCTTGAGATTGCTAGTCTTTGCTCTGAAAAAAGCATTTCAAATAGTTTTCCCAGATACTCTAATCCTGTTCTGCCTTGTCTAAGTTAGGCACAGTTTAGCACTCAGTACCACAGCCTTTATACACCAGTTACATTCCAACACTGTAATAATATATGTATAAATTGTGGAGTAGTGTGTCCAGTGCTATAGAAGGAATGAATTTGTCCAGAGGCAAGGCAGGTCTTGGAATCAGTATAATTAAAGGGCAAATGTCTGATAGCCATAGGCATCCACTTTGAGACTGAGCATCATACCCATCACAGCCTGTTTCTAAATTCTCACACACACTTCTAAATTCTCAGAAGGTGAGGAACAGAGTAGTCTTTTTTGATCATTGTGAGCAGTTTTCTTGAATTATTGATGGAACTTGCTTTTAACCCAATTTATTTAAAACTGCAAAGATAAACATCTCATAGTATTTTCATTGCTACATGCAGCTAATACCCCTAAAAGTATTGCCACTGACACCAAGTGTAGTGACAGAAATCTTTTTTTTAATGATCAGCTTATACTATGTGTCTATTCAGAAAAGTCTGAATAGAATCACACTCTTCAGAGACTTCCCCACTGCAGTATCCTGTTTACACAATGTACTTTTAATCATTTAAGAAGTATACTGCACACATCATTCTTTACCATGAGATTTATAGTTTATAAACAACTTTAAACTGTGTTTGCCCTTGACAAGGTCAAGAAGGGCACACAAACCATCAGCCACACCTTCAACTATAAAGTAGCTCAGATCTGTCATCCGAGTCAAAGAATAAATAATAAAGATTAATGAAAGTAGCTCTTAAACTACTTTCAAAATGCATTCTATTTTCAGAATCACTAATGGCTGGCCATTAAGAAAGAAAACAAATGGACTTTTTTTCTCTTTTGTTAGAGTTGTGTATTCAGCTGAAATTTAGACTCTGCTTAATACTTTTTCAAGGAAGTCTGCTGCCTTCCAATGATGGAACCAACATTGTGATGAGAAGAGCTGCTACCTGAAGCTTTCTGAACAGCATACTGCAGATTATCTATAGAAAATAGAATCATGAATTTGTGCCTTTAGAATGTGGCTTTCTATTTGCCCCTTATCCTCATGTGCACGTCAGGAAAAAGTTTTCTTGCTATGCAACTCTTCACTCTTTCTCCTTCAATTAAAATTAAAACTTAAATGGGGGTTAGAAAAAAACACAGAAATCAGTAGTAGCTAATCAGTAAAGCATGTTCCCAGTTCCCAGGCTTAGATGGGACTTGGAGTAGACTTGGAGTAGAAAGTATGGATTACTGCCAGACTGCTCTATGTAAATTGTTTAAACCTCAGAGAGGAGATTTATCTTTCATTGCTCCAGGCATGCTCTTGCCTATGAATTCAGACTACCAGATGGTACAATTACCACAAACTTCAGTCACACACCTTGAACATGGTTGTTCAAGGGCTGCAATGACTCAAAATACCATTAAGCAATGCATATTTACTCATGGAAATAACTGTGTGAAAAACCTATATGTACAGGTAGGTTTTATATGGAATTTTCAGGAGTAAACAAGTGTAATCCAGGCTGGAATTCAGATCCATATGCAGCAACTACGTTAATAAATATGCCTAGTCAAATTAGGACATGACATAATAATATCTGCTATACAAATGGTAACATCAAATGGGTCATTAACTGGGATATAACACTCTTTTCCATTAAGAACAAAATCTATCCTTTTGCATTATGGTGTATTTGAGCAGCTATGGAAGAAGAAAAAGGAGTGAAAAATCCTAGTTGCCTCTTAGAGCCCTGGACTAGAACATGGTCGGTTTGGTCAGCAGATTGGAAAAATATAGGGGCCAGGATGTGTTCAATGGGAACAGATCCTTCAGACAACGAAGCTGCCAAATTCTGTTAAATCTCAATAGGATATGTAGAATGTGAAATTTTAAGAAACTTAAATTTAAACAAAACTCCTTGTCTTTCTCACAGAATGACAAAGGACATTAATGACTACCAAATTCTGACCTCCTCACACTCTTAAAGTATGGAGTTACTAGAATTTTTTAACACATTATCTACATATCTTTAAACCTAGGTAAACTGGCCCCTCCTGAAGCTTTCTTCGCAACAGCTGCACCATTCTTGCTGAACATTTTCCAGAACAATTTAGGTTGAAGAAGATATCCCACACAGAAAATATTAACTGAAATTACTAACATTTGGCAATATTATAAGCAAGTGAAGATAGGCTATTATAAATATTAGGCAACTTTAACATCCTTATTTCTACACGTGCCACCTGTATATTAAGTTAACTTAGACACTACCAAATTACAGTGCTCTCTCAACAGAATTTGAAGAAAGTACATTACAATGAGATTCTTTTAATTGCTCAGAGAAAGACCCGTTTATGGAACAGAACACATTAATTACCATATTTTTTTATGACTTTCTGTGTGCACATTAACAAATTCCAGATCTCTATCAGGTCTCAATCAGGTTCAGAACAAGGACCTGGATAGGTGTGGGGAATCCTGTGAACAGATCTTCTCTGCCCTGTCTTAGATGAAAATCTGGTAAAGCAGTCTCAGAGGATCTACATTCATTAATGCCAAACAATGAATGCCATTGAAACTGCTTTCACTACAGTTGCAACACTATAGCATCTCATCTATTACTTATCAGAGAAGAGTGTTATTATACTGCATATTTTGCTAATATTCACATATTATTTATGGGAGAGCAGATTGTCAGCCTTCTGTAAAACATGCATTTTCCCTTTACATTTCTGTCATTTCTGTAATCATAATCATTCTAATCCACAAAAGACCCACATAACTCATTAAAATTCATTTTAAAAATCACATTATATACTTTTATCGGTCTATGAACTGCAGTGCACACACATCACTGAAACATGAAGGGAAATAGCCTAAATTTTAATTTTGGGAGTCCTTTGGAGCACCAGGTGGATGTAACATCAGACTGCAATTCTAGCTACTGGTATTCAGCTATATTTTCAAGTAATCTTCAGACACATTTGTTACTTGACTCTTCCACAAGTTTTCTTATATATATATAGTCCATCCATGCACTGAAGTCTTTCATACATTCATCTTTGTGCAAAAATAACCATGACTTAATATCACCATGCTTCATTTCAGTCCTTGAAATGTCACAAGCAAGGTTGCAGGTATATTTCCAGCTTTGTTATCTTCTATCATACAGATTCAATGGCAACAATTCTTTCATGAGAAAAGCAGTAAGCTAAAAATCCTCCTGGGAGCCAGCAGCTGAACTGCACTGGGTCAGCTAGCACAGGAGTACTCCTATGAATCCAACAAATAACACTAACAAATGAATTTCACAGTCATTTTTGCTCAGCATATATTAAGATGGTTCATTACTCATATACAAAGCCATACAAACCCAGTTCAGAAATGAAATACATTGCATATCATTTGGATAACTTACCTGTGGGTAATAGCGCCAAAATTACAATTATGTTTGCTAAACTCAATACACAGTGGACATATTTCAACAACCCATCACTTGAAACGTGAAGAAAAATTCAGTCAGGCTATCAGTGTTCAAGCAAGTCTATATCTGAGTTCATATTCTTCTACACATTAGAAAGTATTTTTTATTATTGATATAATTACTTTTTTCTGTGATTGCCTTTTGAAAGAGAACTTCTAATTCACTCCTGTAGACATATAAGTTTTTTCAGATATTCAGTGTAAGAGCTTACAATTTTAAGATGGCACTTACTATAACAGATGATGAAAAATGTTCATCCCTAACTGCAGTTCCTAGTGCGTGAGGGAGGAATTGTGAGAGGAAAATCTCAAGAGGTATTACCTGTATGCACTACGTAGGTCTAACAAAGACTTTATCTGTGCGGAAAAAGAAGTTTTTTCTGGCTGTGACAGAGTTACTTCCCCAGGGACAAATTAGAGAATCATTACAGGTTTACAGGAGTAATCCCTAGCCCAGTAATAAAGAACTGAACAAAGACCTCACTGGTAAACAGTAGGTTGGGACACAAACAGAAACCTGATTAACAAAATCTTCCAAAAGCAACACATCAGTTGGATTCCACAAAGCTAATTCACTTATTAGCTGCTATGAAAAGCTTGTGTATGCTACCCATTTCAAAGTTATTACAGCTTTTTACCCCTCACTACTCCCTTGCCTCAACCTGTGTGGGTTTTCAGCAGAGACAAGATCTCACCGTGCATAAAGTGCTACCTCTCATGCCAGAAACAAACATGAATGAAATTAAGGTTGACCTAGGGATATCTCCCAGTTTACAATTAGTTTTGAGACTCCTGATCAATTCAGTTCTCAGTGGAAGCTCTTACTGACAAACATAGATACTAAAGGAGAACTGTGACAGGAATAAAAGTGAAGAGATTACCAGAACAGAGAAAAAAAGACAATTATTTTATTAAATATTTTCAAGTTGTACTCCTAATGAGTTTGACACTAGTGACTGGTAAACTACTGAACTTATCTAAAAGGCTGTAATTATATTTTTTTGTATTCATTTTATCATTTTTTTAATATGTAATGATATGGAGTGTGAATAAGCCAGCCTTTGCAAATCCATTTCATTTTCACATGGAAAAAAGCAGGCTTCCTTCTGATGACAGAAACATTCCTTTCCCCCACCCACCAGTCTGATTTATTACTCCTACTCAAATGTCAGCATTCAGTTGTTTCACCTGGCTTCTTTTTTTAGCTATGTAGAAAACTGAAATCAGCCCCTTGTCAAATTGCACAGCTTGGCACAGCTGGACCAGAATTTTACTACAGGTGGGAACTTATTTATATGATTACACACATTTTTATCATCCACACAGACTGCTGTTTTCCAAGACAGCAATGAAAAACTCTATATGGAGCAAAAATATAGCACATCTCTTTTGCACAGAAAAAAACCCCAAACAAAACGAAAGATGCATTTAATATTCTGTCAATGACTGCATCTTTGTTCTTTGGAGAAATGAGGCAACAAGCCCCCCATTTGGGGTTCCCAAGGGACAACATTCTAAAGCAATTGACAACACGCTGCCTTGAGAATCCAAATGACTACACAATCTTGATGTGATTTAACATGCATGAATTACCACCAGAGAAAACACTGAAAACTATTTCCTGACAACAAAGAAAGGAGTGTATTCATATACACGCCTTTGATCAGATCCACAAACGTATTCTCATGGAGTTATGCTAGATAAAGAACACTGTCACCATCACCCTCCCCTCCCCCATTAATATATATATGAGATTAAATTTTGAAATAGCAGGTTTTTAGAACTGGTCTGACAGAAACTAGCTAGTGCATCTATATTTGTTCTCCTGTGCAGCCTCACAGTCCCAGAGATGGTGGGTGCTGGCCAACCGTGCACAAACACAACGTCCTCTCCCACAAATGTTCTTCTTCCACAATCTCTGCGCTGATCTGCCCCCAGATGCAAAGGTGTCACTTTGCACAGTGTTCTGTGCCTGAGAAAATATCACTGGTTCAATGCATAGAAGTTGGGTCTGGGTGATCGTCAACTGCAGTTCACTGAAAGCACCCACTGTGTCTCAGCTGTGCCATCACACGCTTTGTGCTAATGTCAACTCACCTTCAGAGATAGAGAAAAGGAATATCTGGCTTCCCTCCAGTTTTTAGGTCCCAAAAATGAGTAAACTGCCACACAGAAAAAAACCCCACATAAAATTGTACCTGAAATTACAAGAAATTCGCTACAGTACAATTAATAATTTTATAAAAATTTATAAATTTTATAAAATCAGAAAATTCACAATAATTTTTACTTGAGACAAGAAATGATCCTTTTAAAACTTGTCTTTCACAGAATCACAGAGTGGGTTAGGTTGGAAAGGATCACAGTGGGTCATCTGGTCCAACCTCCTTGCTCAAGCAGGGTCATCCTAGAACATATTAAGCAGGATAGCATCCAGATGGTTCTTGAGTATCTCCAGTGAGGGAGACTTTGCAACATCTCTGGGCAACCTATTCTGGTGCCTGGTCACTCACATAGTAAAGTTCTTCCTCATAGTCAGGTGGTACTTCCTATGCATCAGTTTCTGCCCATTGCCTGTTGCTCTATTGCTCGGCACCACCAAGAAGAGCCTGGCTCCATCCTCCTGGCACCCTGCCTTCAGGTACTTAGAGACATTGATGAAGTCCTGGCTGAGTCATCTCTTCTCAAGGCTGAGCAGCTGAGCAGGTCCCTCAGTCTTTCCTTGTAAGAGAGTCCCTTCACCATCTTTGTTGCCCTCTGCTGGACACGCCCCAGGAGCTCCATGTCTCTCTCATATTGAGGAGCCCAGAGCTGGACACAGCACTTCAGAAGTGGCTGAATAGAGTGGCAGGATCAGCTCCTCAGTCTATTATGTATGTTTGACCCTCTGCTCACAAACAATAACCCACTTCTCAAAAACAAAAAATTGTTATAATCCTCTTCTAAAATTTTAGACAGAATTCAACACTGGCTTTCAGCAACTGTCACTCTAAAGCCATTTGCAACTTTCTCACAACCAAAAAGTAGAAACTTCTAAATCTCAAAAAAGATTACAGTGTTGGAAAAACTTCTGGCACGGTTGAATTAGGAAGAGTTAGAGATTCCTTTATTTGAGTTGTGATTTTAATTAAAAAAATATTGCATTCATTCAAGTAATCAGACTTTAAACTGTTGGGGATTCGTTTATGCATTATTGAAAAAAAATTATTTTTAAATGACTAAAATAACCTTCATTTCTAAAGAAAGCTGTACCATTTGCTCAGTTACCAGATCTGTGACGAACGAGCTGTCACTGAAATGTGTAATATACGATCTGCCTCACTGAGCATTTCCCTTTCGTTTGAGAGAGTGCCTAAATAAATGTTGTACTCTACTAAGTGCAGGGCCTGCACAGTGTCAAAGTCATGGGTGCAGTGGGCTCCTGCTGGAGACACTCCAAAGCCATGGCCCCTCTCCCTCCACCAATGTTCAGAATACTTGCTCTATTAATCATAATGACCTTTCTTGAACCCAAGCACCCAATGCAAAAGCACTGTTGGATCATCTTAGCTGAAGGGGGAATCTCCCCAGCTCCCAGCAACAGGCTTGCCACCATTAGAAGCACTCCCATTGTGGTCATCTTTGGCAGTAAAGCTGTACAGTTACACTGTATGAGTAACTTGGTACTGTCCCATTAGCATGACTGCTCTCATTTGAACAAGTGTGGGAAACAAAGCGAACATAAAATATGAGCAAAATTACTCAATAGCTGGTATGCCTTTGCATTCAACTTTTCAAGCAAATCACTGCAAATCAGCAGCTAACGCTGAAGTTCAGCTGTACTGTAGCTTAAGACACCAATCATATGCAAAAAGGATGGCTACAGGAAACACATAAACAGACTTTTCATTTAGAGCCTTGTACAAGAGCAGAAGGGAATACTGGGTGACATATGATTACTTTCCCACAGATCAGATAGGAGAAGGGGATTTCTCCTTTGTGCATTGCTCAACTGAGTAGGCTCCAATCAAGCTTCAAGGAGCATGCTTCATGAAATACAACACCAAAACCAAACCAGAACTCAGATCTTCTGGTTGCATCTAGTCAAAACACGATTCAATCAGAGAAACCAATAGGTCTGAGGGCTAAATTCAAGCAGGTACCAAGACTTGAGTCCATAAAATTATGACTACACATGCCAATCTGTATTTATGTCAGCAAATTTGCATGTGCAAATGGACAGCAGTGTGCATTTACCAATTATGTTCACACATGACTACCATCTTTGGCTCCTTTTGAAAAGATACCTATATTTCCCCTGATAAATCCTGGCCAAAGGCCTAGGTCAGTTCAAACTGCCTTAGCCAGACATAAAATACTTTCCAGGTGGTACTCAGTTCCTTGCAGAACCAAGCCTCAAAACAGGGAGTTCTTGTTGGAGTTTCTACAGTGAAGCTACTGATCGTTATGACGATCAAATAAGCAGTGCAGCCCAAAGGCTTGTTCACAAGCTTAAAGGAAAAGCACTGTAACTGCAAACTTGCACAGAATAACAGCTTATTTAGCTTTCGGTAAATGAAGTGTTCTATCTAATAGATTTTTTTTCTTCCTCTGATGGGTAAATACTTACCCTATTACTAATGTATGAAAGGATCTAGAGCATTAGTGTTTGCATTATGCAGTTACTTGCACAGACCTTGGAAAAATGAGGGCTTCTGGCAAAATTTACTGGAGAAAAAAACTTCCAGATAGAGATTTGACTTAAGGCTGTTCACTGAGGAGTGGTTTAGGCAAGATCTTATTCCACTTTTGCCTTGCAAGAAAATAGGCAATGACTAGTAAATGAGTTGGAAATTATTACTATAATTAACATGTCTTCAAAGCAGCCGTTGGAAATTGTGCATGCAGCAACAAACTAATGAAGCTCCAGTTGCACAAAAACAAAAGGTCACAATGACATGAGAGAAGCCATGGAAGAAGCTGTTTTAGAGAACTTTTCCCATATTGAAGGCAGACTCTGAAGAGGATAGTGACAACGCCATCCTGTGCTGCACAGTTTCATTGTCTCGACAGTGAGTCTCCTGGTAACGAATGCCTGGTGCTGTCAGCACACACGGAGGCATTTGGAAGTCCTTGCAGAAAAAAAGGAAAACAGGAGGCATGGGGAGGGGGAGTTTAGGATGAATCTTGAAAAGCACAGCCAAAGTATATTGGCGACATGATGAGAGATTTGTTTGGTCAAGTCTTGATTTATTGTGTAAATAATCACTCAGCCAGTGTGCACTAATTGCATACGGCATGCTCTGAACAATTCAGCATGAATCCTTCTCAAATGATACGAGCTCAGTTCTGCACTTTATTTGTTCTCTCAAAAGTAAAATATTCCTGTGGGTTTCTCAAGAGCACTTCAGTTAAATTGGTCCCTGCCTTCAAATTCTGTCTGCTTTTGGAGAATAAGAGAAAAACATCTTTATACAGATGCTCTCTGTTTACTTTTTTAATGAAGATATGAATCAAATCAATATTAAAAGTTTTAATTGCATTCTTTTAAAATAAACAGCTAAAAAGAAATAATAGTTGGAAAAGCACAGCACAAGCATATTGTGTACAGGTTTTACACAAGCACCCACGCACATATTTCTGCCATGACACCCACTTTTCCACATCATTCCTAATTTGCAATGTTCTTGTTGCTGGGCCTGATCCAAATCCCCCTGCAATGAATGTACGTTTTTCAGTTGGTTTCAGATTGCCTGGGATTCAGTCAAGGCATTTGGGCTATAAAGAGCGTATCAGGAATGCTGGCTCAGGAGGGGGAGGAGGATGTGAGTGGTACTTTCACAATGTTGATAAACAGCCAAGAGTACAAATGATAGATGAAATTTCAAGTTGTATTGACAAGAAAGCAGGAACTGTCTTTCTGACTATTCTGATAGCTAGACCAAATTAACCCTTAAACCCTTCTTAGAACTGCCTGAGAATAGAAGTCAGTGCCTATTAAAGATCCAGTTCATTCCATTATTTTAGATTTCTTTAATTCCTTTCTGGTTTGGTTTGGTGTTTTTTTTTTGTTTTTTTTTTGTTTTTTTTTTTTTTTTTGGTGATCCTAAAATCCATTCTATCAGTCCTGGCATGTTATAGCTCAGGCTGTGGGGTGAATCACATTGACCAACACTGAAATTCTTAAATTAAACTTCCTGGATACTATGCAGTAACTTACTCAAAAAGGTTTATTTAGGAGGTGCTACTCATTGACCTCTGCTCTTTCTACCTTAAAGTCAGTATCTGATTAATACCCTTTTTTAAATCAGCATCATTAGCAGTTAGTGACAATGGACTAACAGGATTTATCATCCTCCCCATTTTCTGCTTTGAGTACTGAAAAACAAATACAATTTCATCACCCTCAGCTTTTTTAACAGATATTGAAGATGCAAAGGAAGTCTGTATATGATGCTTTCATTTTTACCTCCTAATCTCTAATGTTTGTTATAATGAAAAAACACCAGATGTGTTTTTGCTTCTTTCTCTTACACCTTTAGTAATTTACTCCAGTGATCTGAGTGTATATACATGGAGCTAGCCATTACTACCTACTCTGTCCATGAAAGCGATCTGCTTGCATGAAGCTCACATGGTATAGCACGTACAGCCAATTTCACTGTAACAGATAGCATGCCATCTGTTAACTGCATTGTAAGTCTGCAGTGGGACGTACTATAATCTTCTTTAAAATATCTCTGGGGTTACTTTTACAGACTTGGAAAGATAAGGGAAAAATATTTCTTCCTTTGGAAGTAACACTGCATGTATCTTTCTTTTATGGTAGGGCATGGGGCAAGACAAGGTATACATAAAGCAGTGGAAGTTTACAAAATTAACATCACCTCTTAAATCTTTGTGATGTGTGGGACTGTGAAAACTTCCTAGTTTTGTGACAAGCACTTCATATTCAAAATGAAGAAACTGTTCAGACAAAAAAAATAATGAAACTTCAATAGACAAATTATACCATCTCCATAATGCTGGAATTTTTCATTTGAAATAAGAATATTTATAAAAGTGAAAAGTGATCAAGGCTCAAATGCCAAGCTTTCATTAAACTTTGTACAGAGTTAGGACATCAGGAACTCTTTCTGGACTTCCCATCGACCTCAATCCCCCACCCCCCAAGCAAAACCAAAGCAAAATCAAAACCCACCACAACCTTACTAAGTTATTTAGTAACTGTATTAGATATTTTATTTTAGGAAAAGATTTAGAGAATATAATTAAATTATTTTGAAAACTTTAGAAAGTAATCGGGAGAAAAACTTGCAGTACCATGTGAAAAAACTAGTGGTTGTTTATTTGGGACAAAGCAGCTCTCACAGTAAAGTAACAGAATGATTCATAACTGAATGTTGACATTTCCCAAAAGTTTTCTGTCACCATTGATGAATACAAAGACAGCCAAGAAAGCAAATCTCATTAAAAATTCCAACAATACCTAACATACTCCTTTCCCCTCTTGCTATTTTATAAAGCAATTCTCTCTTGCTTCTTAGGAAATGCATGTTTCCTTTATCTCAGAAATGGACCATGAAATGACGTAGATTCCTGATCCCTCCAACTCCCATCAAACTCTACAGGTAATGTTTAAATGAAGATAGCTTAAGTCTCCCCTATGTCTGCTGTCATGCAGCAAAAAATCCCCAGAGCTGAAAAGCTTTGCTGGAAGAATGAGTCTGCCCCTAGTTTCCTCAGCTTGACTGCAATATTATTACTATAAAAGCAATCCAAACATGCTCATATTCTTCTCATGAGCCATTAATCTGCTTCTCTTTCATTCAACTTCATTGAAAGATACAGGTTGTATTTTACAACACTTTTTCATAAAATGTCATAATTGAAAGCTGACTGAAAGCCACACTATGAGTTTTAACTCAGTTTTTCTCAGCTTGGGTTAGTTGAAAAGCATTCACACATGTCTATTAACTACATGGCTGCTAAAGCAAAGAGGAGTTTGGTTCATGTTATAACATACACCCTTTCAGATTTCCTTTAATCCATCAGAGAAGTTGAACACTGCCAGCAGCTTACAGCCCTATTAGGCAATACTGTAATTTTGAATGTTTTCTTTCACTGCGAAAATATTCCACATTTTATGACACTGTCCATTAAAAGCTGTCTAGAGCACTGCTGTGGTATCTAAGAGACATGAAACATTTTGATAAGTAACAGTCACTTCTGTTGAGTAACTATTTAGGACAAACATTAAAGTTTATCTAGCATTTAAAGAACAAAAACCCCAAGGTTGACGGTTTTACCTTGATAGGATATCCATCTTAAAGACATCCTTATAGGCACAAGCTATTAGCAAAGATACCAATGCTGACCCTCAGATTACCTTATTTTTAACAGGAAATTTAAGGAAATCATTAACAAGTGATGATGTTATAACAGATGATCCCTTTGCTTGAGAATGCCAGAGATTTTACAGCCTGTTTAAAATCTAGCTGGGAAATGTGTCAAAATGATTTTGCTCAATCTAACCATGAGATAAGTTGCAGAGGGCTGACTTCTTGTGTTTTGTATCTAGTAGTACAGATACATGGGAGAGGAATAGCAGTAGGATTCCTCATCTCCTATAGCCTGCGGGCTTCCATAATGGCTGCAGTGGTTCTCTATTGTTCCACACCATAAGAAAGCTTTTATTTCCATGTTCCAGCTTCTGCGGGTTTGAACAAGCTGTGCTTCTGTATCTAAGAGGATATTTTACCTTAAACAATAGAGTAAAATCTTCAGGTACATTACACTGAGATTTGCAGTTTGTCAGCTGAAGATTGATTAATGAATGTCTTCTGATTACAACTTTCTTGTGAACATGAAAGAAACCCCAAACCACTAGGGAGCCCTGTAAGATATTCTTATCTAAAAATCCTCTGATGCTACATAAGCATCATTTTTTTTATTGTCTCTGAGCTAAAAAAAAAAAAAAAAGAAAAAAAAAGAAAAGGAAAGCAAGCTGGTAAGAAACGGGGGGGGGGGAAGTGTATCTACTGTTTCAGCATACTTTATTTATAAAGTGTTTATAGCTCAGGTCAGCTCAGAGGTGCACATAGAGATCACTGTGAATCATGCAGTGGCATCTATTTTTAAAGCTGTTGGGGAACACAGAAATATCTTGCATGTTTCCATCTGGAATTGTTTTTAGAAATGCCATCTAGGGGAGCAATGCAGAAACCTGCTGTCAAAGAATAAACAGAATCTTTATGTAAGGCAATTAATCCTTCAAATGCAGTCCAATCTGTGAATGGCTGGTAAACAAATGGGGTAACTGCCAGTATAAATATTTATTTGGGAACAGAGGCAGCTTCAAAACAAGCAAAAGCTTGTCTCAAGCAGTTTCTGTGCACACTCTGCAGAGAAGAAGCATGAATGGCTCTAAGCAAAGGCTCCTGGGAGCTCTACATGCGAATTCCAAATATACAGGAACACTTTAAAGACTTTAGTGTTATTAACAGTCCAGTGAATAGATCATCATGACTTTTTTAATTCCTCCAGTGACAGTTAGTATAAGCTGTTATTAAGGTAAATAAAGTCCAGAAAGCTATTTGATCTACATTGCTTATACTTGAAGATCCTCTAAATGATATGAAGGCAGTACTGCACAGAATGAATTTAAATGCTAGTTACCAACTACCAGCTACAGCTATTTCACATTTTACAAATCTTAACTTTTTAAAAAGTTTTTATTCTAGAAGGGGAAGATCAAGGGAAATAATTAAATATTCTTTCTTTATGGGACAACTTTAGAATAAGTTAATGTTTCTATTAGAAAAATATTGCCATAATTTCGAAATTATAAATCCAAGAAGGAGAACATGAGAATGCTTCTTTCTCTAGTACAATTCAATTGCTTTGATTACAAGTAAGAAATTCAATTACTGGATATGACATACAGAAATGGTAAAATGTAGTCTTCTAAAAAGAAAAAAGCTGGACTATGAATGTAGATTTTTTATTTTTTTTGTGTGTGTCCATATGGCCTGTTCTGGACCAGCTCACAGACAAAATAAGATGCACTCTAACTATGGAACAGCAGGGAGCTCTCTCTCTAAATGCTGTTGAAATTATCTTTTACCTGAAGTATTGGAAACCACACAGTTTTAAAGCCAAAATTTTCAACTGGCCAATATTTAGTCCCTGTGGTCAAAGCACACTGTCTGGCTGACAACTGTACCACTGGATAGTCACATTTAGCAAAAAGTTATGCCAAGATGCAAAGGTATATCATTAAAGAGCTTGATACTGCAAGGTGCTGAGTCTACTGGGAGTACAGAACATGTTGTGCCTGCCATGGTTGAGGTCAAAAGCCATAATTTTTTCCACAGATACTGAAACAACTCTACTGAATCTCTTGACCACATAACACTTGCGAGGAACAAGTTTGCTCCACAAAATCTAAATGCAATATCAGAATAAATTAGCATCGGACAGGGATAAAGTTAGCTTGCTTAAAATATATGTATATATATGACAATATAATCTTCAAGCACTTCATCTCTGGCTATGTAACACACTATCTTTTCAATTTGTTTCTTCACAATATTTTATTTCTTATGTAAATGAGATCCAGATGTTATCTGGAATTTACTTACTTCTCACAGTTCTTGTCTCATTTCGAAGCTTTCTGTCTCAGTATACTTAAAAGAGAAGATAATTATCAGAGAAAACAACAAAAACTAATGCTCTTTCAAAAGGAATGGGAATTTTGAAACAAGATTTACTGTGATGAGAAACTCTGAAGTAAGAGCCACATATATCTGCCATGCCTGGTGCTATCTGTTATACCTGGTAATTCAGTTATTGGTTGCTGATACAATATACAACCTCTGCTTTCCTACTTTAGGATACTGAATTCTCTAAAAAAAAAGCAGCAAAAGAGAACAATGTAATTAAATGCATGACATTCACAGATATCAGGTTCAATCCCTGGAGGTTTTCTTTCTACGGGAATCAAAACCCAAAGACAGGCTTAATTTTTTTCCTTATTGTTTAAATAGTTGAAATTCTACAACAGCCTGTGCCTAAGATATTAATGCCCAAGTAGTAAAATTTTGCCATTCTCTATAGCAAAAATCTCAAATTATTATTACTTGCAGTTTTCCAAAACAGGGACAAAAAGAAAAAGACAACAAAACCTTCTTCAGGACCAGAAGATATTCTTCTGTGGACAGAATCTCACAATGTTGGTTGTCACTGAACCTGACCTTAAAACAAATCTGCAGCACATATCTGCACCTTGACTTGTTACATACAGCCTGTTCCATTCAATGTACTGACTGCTCCAAGTGACTGATAGAAGAAAGCAATAGCTGTCCTTGGTAAATAGTCAGTTGTTTAAGACTCTAAAGGAAAACTCTGGACCAAAAAAAAGTTAACTAAGCATCTTCAGCCATTAGACTCTCTGAGCTGATAAGGTATTTCCATTCAATAAGACTTCTGCAATTTTTAATAGTCGTAAGATACAACCATAAGCAATTTCAAAATTAATAAATGCTTTCAGGCCTCGGAAGTTGTGAGCCATTGGGGTGGTTATTTTCAAATATAAATTAAATATAATAAATTACTTGTTATAAAGAACAAAGGATTGATATGTACTTTTGATAGAAAAATTTATCTGCTGTCATTTTGAAACAGAACAAAACCCCAGAGGGAGGATGATTAGCAATAGCAAACTCCTCTTCACAAACATAAAGTTACTTCACAAAATTCATAACATTTCTTGATGAGGGTTAACAAGGAACACCCTCCCAAACTTAGCAGGAAAGCTCTACTGAAAGTTTTCCCTTCAGCAGAATGTCAAGAACCTATTGTCCAAAAGCAAGAGTTTAATGACACTAGGTTAATGAATTTTAGTAACAAAAATGTTTTGAAAGTCAGAGGTTTAAACCACTAAGCAAAATTATCAAAAGTTTATAATAAATGTACTAAAGCGGCCAAAGATTTTTTCTTATGATATGAGTCTTTCTTTCAAGGTGAAGTATATTTCCTTTTTTTAATCTATCTGCTGTTCAGAAAGACACATCCCTCTATTTTTTAAAAGTATTCTAGGAAAGTGAGAAAATGCTATCAGTTATGGAACAGCCTATTCCAGACAGGAATACAGAGAATATTGTTCATGTGTTCCTTGCCTTTATCAGCTTTAGATATCATCCAGGGGGGAGAGCTAGGGAGAAGGAAGGTAATATTGAAAAAAACTGAGAGGGTTTATTTACATACTGTATGATGCACTGTGGTGATTTCTGCCTTGTATTTAAATTTCATTGTTATTTTGTTCTAAAGCTCTCATTTCTGTGAAACTAGGTATGTTGAAATTCATCATGAAACTGTAGCTATCTAGGAACTAAACAGTGAGATATCTTTACCTAGTCCTAGTGTACCTTTTTATGTTACCCTGCATAAGGATAATGACTCCTCCTAGCTGTGGGCTATGTTAATCTAATACTGTTACATTACTATACAGAAGGTCTAATAAAGGAAGTTCTAACAAAACCACAAATGTTAAATCCTGACCAAGGTCCTGAAGTGGGATGGAAAAGGAAAGTCTTGGAGCTTTCCTCTAGCACAGCAGAAAAAAAATATTATCCAAAATATTCCCCACAGCGTTTTAATAAAATACTTGTGTAATGTTCCAGGGAAAAACACTTGGTAAGAGAGGCTTGCTATTTCACCTGCATCTAAAAAAAACGCCCAAAAATGTATGTTATGTCCAAGACTTTGTTCCTATTATACCAATATGTCTAAAACTCACCCCATGCCTAACACAACCCCTTCTTAAGTACCTGAAGACCATGTTGCTGTCTTCAAAGAGGAAACCAGGAACTTCACATCAAGTAGAGCACATGCCACTACAAAGAGGTTGCTATTTATTGTTATCTCTGAGAACAGACACATAAATTTTTCCAGTGTTGTATGACAGCAATGCTACCACTTGGCTGTATTGTGGGGCAAGCTACAAATCTGATGTTTTTCGGTCTATTTAATGACTGGTCTCTGAAATAATGAGGAGTAATAGTTTGATGACAACCATTGTGCAAGTTCAAACAGCAAATAGAAATTTGTATGACCCACAAGAGAGGAAGGATCAGACTGACACCTGGTCTCAATATGTTCAAGCAGTAGAGATTTGCACTCACTCACAGTGGGTCTAGAGGCTAAATTTGCAAATCCCTCCCCACTGGAAGAAAACTGTGTTTCTTATCTGCCTCTCATAGTATGTTCTCCTTTAAAACTGGTCCCTAAAATATAAAGAGAGATTAAAACACCATTGATACTCTTTATTCTAGTCTTCACAGTTCTAAAAAGGATATCATACCTCTCCCTAGAACAGATAGTACGGAAATATAACTGGAACTGGAATAAAGACATAAACAGATTTTCGTCATATTTTATAAGAACAAATAGAATGGACATAACAGCAAAAAAAGAATGAAGACCTTCCAAGTGTTGTCAAAACATACTTTGAGAAGTCCTGCCCTTCATTCCACAGCAATAACAGAAAAATTATCTCCCTGTGTTTCCTCTCTATATTTTTACAAGTCACTCGATGAATTTCTAAAAAGACATTTGTCTAACAGCACTATTGATACTTAGTCCACACCCTAAGAGAGTTGTTTCCACTTTTTGAATGCCCCCTATCCTGTTCCCAGAATCTTTAAGAACTCAATTTTTTTTTATTAGATTTTCTATTCCACAAGGATATGTTCATATATTTAGATAGCCCTACGTCAATATTTCCCCTACTCTGTTCAATAAAAAACTGACAGTGGTTACACAATTACCTGACACAGGTGGCAGGGTCAGAATTCAGATCCAGAGCTTTGGGTGCATCTGTAGGGTAGCCCACAGCCACTCTTCTGCCTCATGTACATTTCAACACTGCTCAGGAACAGGAGGAAAATGGTTCTAAAATTATAATGCAAATACAGCATCATACATTTTATAGAAACAATTACAAACCAAACATCAACTCTTTCTGTATATTCCTGAAAACAGGTAACATGACATGAACAGCTAACTTAACCTTTTACTGTTTATCCAAACTTCCTGGTGAACATGAGGTTTTCTAACAGTTCATTATCATTATATATGGAGTGCCATAAATTTTTTTTAAATAGCCATCCTACAAAGGAGTCATTTACTACTATCATCTTGAGAGAATAGCATTTAGGTAAACCCTTTCTTGATAGGTTCACCAATCAGCACATTTTTCTGAAACATGAAGAGTGTTTGACTCGCTATAATCTTATTTAGGTGATTAAAACAAAATTTTGTACCAGTTTCAAGAAGCTTCTTAAGACTTTTTACGGATTGTTCTTAAAACAAATGTCATGCAAAAATTTGTTCTTAGAACAAATGTCATGTAAAAGTTTATATCTTTCTGATTCTGTCTTTTTATGGTGGGAAAATCCCAGAGAAAAAGAAAATTATGTGCTTTTTTAAATTATTATTTGAGATATGGTAAAGTTTTCTGTGCTTATAAGAGTTCAAAATGACAATTTAATGATAAAAATTCTTTAAACCACTTTTTTGTGCTTTATAGTCTTTTGTTTAGGGAAGCAAAGGTAAAAGGGTTCAGTAGCTCAGCAGGTTGGTGGACTTAAGTTATAACTGTTTTTCCTGGGTGCAAAACTGGGAGCAAATAGCATAGGAATTAATAAACACCAGGAAGCAAAACTTCAGCTATTGTTTCCCAAGCTACTTATTTGTAACTTACTATCCAAGAAAAACAATCAATGCTATAATGCCATGATTTCTGAAATATTTTTCTGTTTTCTTAAGAAAATACAAAGTTTTAACTTTTTAACTGAGAAAGTAACTATGTCAGAGTATATTGGGTTTTATTGCAGTAAATAAGAATGGTATGTAATTCCTTGTTTGGTTGTATATCACAGACTGCAGATGCCATAAACACACTCCTTTCGACAGGAAAGGGTAGTGTCTTGAACTGTGAACAAAAAACTTTATCAAGTCTTGGTAAATAAATTTTCTTTTTTGAGGAAGATCAATTTGAGCTAAAGCTAAATAAAATATGTCTTACAATTATAGTTGCCGTTCCTAACCTTACCACTGTCTTGTCCTCTGACGAGGTTAACAAAAACTGACATTGAACTAAAAAGGCTTAGCCTTTCTTTCTCGTTTTATCGGTTGATTGGTTGTTCAGTATTTTTTTAAACACTATTCACTTAGCAGAAAAGAGTAACATGTTCTGACTACAGATTTTCAATCCAAAAAGCATAGAAAATGTGGCCACATAAATGCTTCCTTAGCTTAGTATTAGGTTCCAGGACTCAACCATCCTCTGGGTGAAAAACCCTTTGCTGATATCCAACCTAAACCTCCCCTGGCACAACTTCAGACCATTCCCTCGGGTCCAGTCACTGGTCACCAAGGAGAAGAGATCAGTGCCTGCCCCTCCTCTTCCCTTGCGAAGATGCTGAAGACCATGAAGGTCTCCCCTCAGTCTCCTCCAGGCTGAACAGATCAAGTGACCTCAGCCGGTCCTCATAAGGCTTCCCCTCAAGGCCCTTCACCATCTTTGTTGCCCACCTTTGGACAATCTCTAAGAGCTTAATATCTTATATTGCAGTGCCCAAACCTGCACACAATATTCAAGATGAGGCTGCACCAGTGCAGAGCAGAGCAGGTCAATCCCCTCCCTCGACTGGCTGGCGATGCTTTGCCTGATGCCCCCCAGGACACGGTTGGCCCTCCTGGCTGCCAGGGCACTGCTGACTCATATTCAACTTGCCACCGACCAGGACCCCCAAGTGCCTTTCCATGGCACTGTTTTCCAGCATCTCATTTCCTACTCTATACACACAAACCAGAGTTGCCCCATCTCAGGTGCAGGATCTGGCACTTGCCCTTGTTAAACTTCATACAGTTGATGATTGCCCACCTCTCTGATTTGTCAAGGTCTCTCTGCAGAGCCTCCCTTCCTTTGAGGGAGTTGACAGCTCCTCCCAGTTTAGTGTTGTCAGCAAACTTACTTAGTATTCCTTTGAGTCCTGAGTCCAAGTTGTTAATAAAGATGTTGAAGAGAACTTGGCCAAGGATGGAGCCCAGTTATTCCTAATTTTTTCCCCCATATTTATTCTCAAATATTCCACATTCCTAGATACTGGACAATTTGGTTTAAGACAACAAAAAAAAATTATCTGGACTATGTTCTTTCAAAATTATAAGTAAGATATTTAATTATAACATCAATAAAGTGGACCTTAAAGAGGAGGAAAGTGTGTATGTATCAGTTTCATGTGATGGACCCCATCTGACATGTATCTGCAGCCTAGAAGTAGGTACCAAAGCTCTAAAAAGAAGAAACATAAAGGCAAACACATTCATCAACTTTCCCAATGCCAATTTATACAGCTGTTTATTTAGTTCCTACGAATTTTGTTCAGTCTCTTCATTTTCTCCATGCTTTCTCCAGGAAGTTTAGGGATGCATTTACCCTACAAGCTGACAAGACAAAGATTTCTGTGCACAGCACATTCGCTGTTGTGGACCCAGCCCTACAACAGCTACTTCATTGACACCTGGGAACTCTGGAAGCAGCCTCAGCTTCAACAACCATTCATACATTCAGAGAAATCAGGGTCCGTCTTAACCAAAAAGCTTCTGTGAAACTGTGAAGATCCCATAACAAGATCACAGGGGTCTGAGCACCTCATGCTCTTACTGTGACTTATGCTGTTGGAGTATTTGGCCTTATGAGTCAGTACATTTTGAATCCAAAGTGTCCTCACTGGAGCTAGTTTATATGGGAGTAAGTTAAACATTTTTAATCCCTTCATAATAAACAGTGTTTGGGATTAATTATTACTGTTTTCCTGAGGGGATTTCGGCCACTTGTAATAGAAAATGTTAGTACTTGGTGTTTTGAAGAGGTTTTAAAGGCATCCCCCAACCTATGGAGAGCTTTATAGGAAAAATCTTTCTCTTCTTAATGGCACTGTCACTGCCATAGGAACATACTGTATCTGTCATTGCAAACCCCTGACACCAGATTTAACCTCCTACACAAATACTCATTGCAACTGCTCTTTTGCCAGACAAGACACAACTATGCAGCTAGCAAGAGAAAAACATTTAGTCTCTTGATTGCCTTCTGTACAAACTGTATAATTAGGGTTTTGTGCTGTAATTTGGTAAAGAAAACAAACAAAACTATTTGTAATCCAAAGAACCCCAAACAGAATAAAATCAAAGAAGGAATGAAGGAAATGGGAGGTGGGCGGAAGAGCAGGCTGGGGACATGAGGAGAGGGGGAAAGGCAGTGTTTTAATGTGTGTTTTCATTCATGAGCTCCATTCAGTCTGTTCTGGAAAGAGCATGATAAGCTGCACTCACAATCATTACTTCGTTTTTTTTTTTTTTTTTTTTTTTTTTGTAAGATGCAGCACAAATATCTAAGGCCTCCCAGTACAATTCAAATTTTCTTTCTCACTATAATCAGTAAGAGCACTGAAAGTTGGATTCAGGACCTGAAAGTCAGAACCAACCTTTAGATGTGCACAAAGCCGGTTAAGGTCAGTTGCACAGCTACCTGAGATAGGAGGGTGCTGAGGAGCTCAGAGGAGGAACGTGGCAGAACTCAGCACATTTTAAATGCTGCCTAAAAGACCCAGTCACAGAGAGAGATGATCTCCCAAGCGCAGCACAGATGTACTTCAGCTGGCAGCCCCGGGTCACCAGCTTCAGCCACTGTTTCCAGCACAGGCACTCAGCCCTGCTGCAGGGAAAGCGGTGGCAGCAAGGCTACCGCTGACTTTCTTGGAAAACAGTTATTTTTGGTTATTTTTGCCCCTGTGATGAAGTATTCCAGTAAACAGCCTATTTAACTATTTCCAGACTGACATGCCTGTTCAATTTTTTATAACTTTGGCAATTTCACTGTGAAAACAGAGATTGTATTTTGCTAGTGACACCAGTTGCCAAAGCAGCATGTTAACACCCTTCTCAGGAGTAAAGACAGCAAAATGGAGAAATTCACTTTGCAGTGAGAACAAAACAAATGGAACTGAAACATGCCCGTTTTAAAAATCAACAGTAGGCAATGAACAGTTTTACTGGTATGAAACTGGAATGACACTTCCAAAACTGAGTAAGTGCTAAGCACATTTACATCTGTGAAGTGCAATCGTATGTGACTTCAAACAAACCGTGCTGGTTATAAGAGAAAACTTCATACTTTATTGTTTAGAAAACATGACAATTTTTCTTCTCAAGGACAATTGTTACTGCTGAGGGCCAGGTGGGAGGAGAAGAGACAAGAGGTGTTTTTTGAATGGAAACTTTTAGGTTTATTTTGACTTCTTATTGTACCTGAATAATATGATGAAAATTGTAAAACAAATTGTTTAGCTGGCTTTACGGTTCATTATAAGGTTCTCTGAATAACATTGTTTGCAACCATAGTTCAACAGTTGAAAAAGTAGCAGATATTTTGTAGAAGGCCTAACATTGGTAAAACTGAAAAGGATAGGAATTATATCCTATGCCCATTCTCTTTTTACTTAGATCTTTTTCTCCTTAATAACTTGCTTAGTACTTATTTGCTAAGTATAAAATAATGAAAACTTAGAGTACACCATCTTCTAGAGAGTAATAAAATATCAAATAGTACCTTAATTCTCCAATTGTCTATCTGGTGTCAGCATTGAAGCAGGGAACAGGATGAGTAAAACACCTAAAAAAATTTAAAAGAATAATTAAAAAATTATATTTGTTGATAACACTCAATAAACTTAAAACTTACAGTGACAAAAAAACGAAATGGAAGTTTCCTTAACTTTCATGGAAATATATATGAAACAAATGGTGAAATGGAGGGTTATCTGGGTTTAGTGGCACTACTACACATTAGAGAGTAGAAACACTATCACCTTGGGTCCACAAGGGCAAAACATTAAATTATCCAAAATGCAGTAGAGACAAGTGTGACAAGAAGTCTTTTACTTTTGCTTTTTGTTAAGTTTTTAGGGAAGGATAGGGGAGTTCACAGAGGAAAAGTTATTTATAAAATAATCTGATTTTACAAATCTCATTAATAAAAACTTAAATACCTCAGTGGTGAGCAATTACATTTTGTCAAATAGCTATTTACACTACTGATTTTTCATTAAAAAAATATAATAACCACAAATGGAAAACCAGGACAGCAGCAGCATGGGAAAGAAGTAGAATGGGATTAGGGTCTGATATTGAAGTCTTAAGCTCATTCTCTGTCCAGATGGACAGCCTTTTCATCACAGAAAGAGAAACTTTCTCATGTTGTAATATTGTTCCATTACTCTTATATGGCATGGTATTATCCAGAAATGGCTAAAACACTCCAACAGCACTTGTGCATGCAAGAAATGCCATGATTTTTGTGAGGGCTGTGGGACCAAGCTATGAAAAGAGAGCTCTACCACACCTAAAATAAAATTAAAATAAATTACAGAAATAAAAAATAAGTCAGAAAGAACCTGGTCTATTGAAGTGAATGACAAAAATCCTATAGGATTTTGGTCAAAATTACTAATAATGGTTTAAAATGTTGCTACAGTATTATGATGTGTCAGAAACCTGTATTCTCACTCTAAATTCTCACTGGTCTTCTTTGGGATGTCTGGAGATTAAACTAGACCTTACCAAGTCATACCAAGTTATTTGGCTTGATACAGAAAACGGTGGTGGAAATACTGACTTATGTACTGATTTGCTCAGAACAACCCCAAATTTCCCAAAGAAACTAATACATAAATGAAGGGAAAAGGTGCTGCCACACAAACACAGATTCAGGAAGCCATAAAACAAACAAATGAGAAACATAAAGGCCATAGAAAAGAAATATTTTTCTCTTTTTTCTGTATCTGTGCTATATGTCTCCCTTTTAAACAAGAAGAATTGGAGACACATAAATGAGGAAATTTGATGTGAGTTTCCAATTTGACCCTGAAAATTTGGACACCTATTTACCATCTACCGAAATTAACCTAATACAAGAGTAAAATATTTCACAACTGTTGGAGCCAAAGGACAGGGTGACACAGCCTAATGTCCTTAGATCCTTGCTGATGTCTCAGTGAGAGAGGCACATTATAGCAAAGGGCAAGCTAGTGACTCAGTGCAGGGGTAACTGCTGAAAAAAACAGTACCATGCATACATCGTGCTTACATTGTGCTTGCTTACATATCAAGGAAGCACAACGGTGTTTCAGTGCTTTCAGTCCTTAAATACTCAGATTCAGAGTTTTAGTCCCCAGCACTTCCACAGTAAAGAGCGCTTCATGCATAGAGGTGTTTGCTGAAGCCAGTGTGAGGCAGGGAAAACTGGTCTTCTGGATAATAACCTGCTGATAGTCATTGTTCCAACTTCCAGAAACTGCAAGCTATTTATGATTAGATGTTGATAAACTAAATGTAGATGCCTAAAATAATGACTAACCACAACCATTTGCAGGAAAAGAGGAAGCGTGTTAATGACCTTAGAATAATGGTGTTGTTACCACAAAAATACTTAATAATAGGACTACAAATCTAATAGTCTTCACTCTATTCCCAACAGAGCTTTACCTGCCAGAGATCAAGCTATGGCTTGGCTTAGGATTTTATTATTGTGGAAAGAGATGGGACACATTCAGTAAGCACACAGGATCAGGAACTAGAGTTTCACATTATGTCCACAATAAACTGCACCACAGAACACATAATCTGCGTTTAACTGAGATACTGAAATTAGTTTAATAAATAGGCAATGTGACTTACTACTGCAGTGTGAGTCTTTCTATGTGATTATACAGTAAATTAAATATGGTTTTCTTCTGAAAAGACATCACTTATAGTCATCCATAAAAATATCGCTGGCTTTCAGCTACACATGCCCATGCTAAAAAAAAAAGACACCGCTGATAATTAAAATACTAATTTATCATATTTTAAGCATTGCTTCACTTTGTATACAATATGACGGAATGGGTTTACAATGATAAGCAAGAGGGTAATGTGGTGGTAGGACAATGATGGGGTAGGACAGTGATGTGTCCAACATTTCAGTTCCTTGTACTTAGAAAATTAGAAACCACAGTATCTGTGGCAGTCAGAAAACTTCTGAAAGGCTTCAGAGAAATGAGAAAAACAGTAGAAAGTCTGTAAAACTATCACTCTCTGTTTTCTCAATCGAATAGTATATGAGTATACTAGAAATATAGATCACTTCCACCATCTTTACTTTTCACTTCAGATTGAATTACCACAATGTGAATTCCTAATGTTAAATTTTGTTATGAATCTAATCTTTTTTTTGCAGATCAGCATCTACACCAACCACATAGACTTAAAAATTAAATGGAGTAGCTAAGCTGATCATTATTAACCAAGCTTACATTTGTTGATCTATACTGTTGCTGACTAGCTTGGGCTCCAATTTAGCAGCAACAGATCCCTTTGTCTATGGTGATGGATCAAAGGTCACACTAACTCCAACCATGTGGAGCCTAATGATAGCTAAGGGAGACCCATGATGAATATAAAAATAGAACTAAAGATAAACGCTTTAATCACAAGTGACAAATTACATTTTTGATGTGTCAAGTTCAATATTAATTATTTTCAGCTGCTCTGCTTTTTCTTTTTTCTTAAGGAAACTGCAGCAATCTGTTGACATGCCTGGAAAAGTTCAGGTGCAAAATGACCTCTGTTCAGTTTGCAGATTTACAGGAAACTATATACTATCCTTGGAACATTAAGTACTATGGCCTGTGGAAATAGTGCAGCCTGTTAAAAAACATAAGTCTGGAGATGATACTGCTCTTTCCTAGTTTTAGAATCAGCTAAATCTACTTTTGTTTTAGACACAAAACAGACAAAACCATCAACAGTGCTCTACCAGCAGAGAATCAACAATTATCTGGAGAAACATTTATAATTAAATAACTTTTCAATAAATTAAAAACATTAAACAAATGGTACTTTCTTTTCCACTTTTCCAACTAAGGTGTCCCTTCAATATCAGCCTGAGCCAGCCATTCCCTTACAAGATTCCCTTATATGTTTTATGCATTTTTTACCACTTTATAAATCCATTGCCTACTCCAGTGTTTTGGAAAACATCTTTTATTCATGGTAGAAAGCTAATTAGGCTGTAAAAATGAACATGGCCAGAAATTGTTCGATAAGTAGGAGGAAAAATGAATAACTGTACAAGTTTAAAAGGCAACTGAGGAGTGCAACTTGACAGATCCTGAGCTAATAGTTTTTTTCCTTGACCTTTAAACTGAAGAGTAAACATTTTATGATCATTTCATAAAAATAATGATATTTAATCTGTTGACCACATGTGATGAACTAATAGCAAAATCAATCAGGGAAGAACACTGTGGCATTTCAAATACTGAGTTATATGTAGAATCAGTTAAAGCTTTCCATGACTGAATACAAACCAACTCAAAAGATATGGTGATCACAAATGAACTCTGAAAATACTCTTAATACACTTGATATCTGCTTGTGATTATTAGCCTGGGACCTCTTAAATTATAAATATCAGAGATCACTGCTTATCCTGATTGCTGGAGACAGCAATAGTATGAAACAGAAGCACTCACATGAAAATAAAAAAAAAAAAGGAAAAAGGTAAAAGAAAAAGAAAGAAAAATGAAAAAGAAAAAGAAGTAAAAAGTGAGAAAAAAAGGAAAAGAAAAAAGAGCAACCCTAAATTTAAGAAGAATTAGGTAAGGTAAAAGCTTTGTAGCAGAGATCTACCAGCAAAAGCATCTGGCAGCACCATGAAAGCCATTGCACTGGGAAAGAGGCCAAAACAGAGAATCATTCTGTTGATACATGTTCAAAATGAGATGAATTGAAGGGCCCAATGGGCAGGCCTGAAACACATCTATTTATTTTCTCCTGCTAAAAAGGTATTTCTGGAGATAAGGAAACATTTCATAAAGCAAAAGAAAGAAGCCCAGTCAACCCAGTAGATCTATGTCGCTGGGGAAAATTATTTCAATCCTTCATCTCAACCAATGGCTTCCAGCGCTGGGATACAGATGTTATCAATGAAAAAAAGGTTGGAAAAGGGAGATTCATATGAACATCTTTGAGCTATTAAGCAGAAAGGCTGTGTTAAAGCTTGAGCTCTTTGCTTTCTGGCTAAGAGCTAAACACCAAAACTGCAGTGGCTAATGAAGTGGCAGACAGAGAAAAGAAGGATTTCTGGCATGCCAAGGCAGATGAAAGCAGCTGCACCACAGGACCAGAAGCAGCTGAAATCTAGTCTTGCTATCTAGCAGAGTCTGACAATCCCAGACTGTGAGATGTCCTTGTATAAGACAGGGAGCAACTAAGGTTCTCCAGTAAAGCTGCACCAAAGCTCCATAAATAGAAGTTATGTGCATGTTACTGTGTTTATGTCTTTTGCTACTGTGTGTTTCAGTTTGGGTTTTTTGGGGGGAATCTCTTTCATGAAAGAGTTTATAAATGGAGAAAAGTAGATTGTTAAATACCAGGAAGTTTTGTGATATCTATGAAAGTTTATGATTGGGGCTTCAGCCCACTATTTACTACTTACTCTTTTAAATGGAAGTCAGGTACTCCTCGTTGTCAATCAAGTTCTGGCTAAAGTGGTTACAGAAGTACTAGAGATATGCTAGGTGATGAAAAGACACTCACAACACTCTATTCTCTGGCTTACTAGACTAATTGATTCCACTACTGACGTGAGAAAAACCTATATGTATTCACAACATGATAGGGTATACATTTTTTCTTCAGCTGTATTCAGAAGCAATCAAAGTAAATTATCTTTTTCTCAGTGGTACCTGATGAACATTCATGAAGAGAGTACTTGGAGTTATAAACTGGATATAAATGAGTCATCACGCTTTATTGCATTAATGTATGCATGTTTTCAGGGACTGACCTTTGGACTGACCTGTCAGAGGTACAGCCAAGCCATCATCCACTGACAGGCCTTTACTGAGGGAGAAAAATCTTTGTAATAGCACAGAGGAATTTACTAATCTGACATCTAGTTTAGCAGATTAATCTTGGATTTTCTTTGATCATGCCTTGCAACAATGTGCAGCAAGGCAAACCAATCAACAATCATTAATTAAAAGAACAATGAAGAGCAGAGGCTATTTAGTTATGAATGGCACACACTGACTGAATATTATGAGTTCTCAGATGAAAGCAACATTTCCTAAATGACACAGATCAGTACTAGATAAGCTTCAAGATAGCTGTACTCTGTAAGAGGGAGCACTGAAAGAATGTTATCACAATCCAGCAAAAAAAGCAAAATTAAACTAGAAAGCTGCCTTTGGGACTTGGTTGAACCAAAGCCCTGCACTGAGATTCATGCCATCAGGCTTTTGAACACCGGGCAAGCCCTACAGTGGGCACTCATGTATTCCCTGCAAACACTAAGGTTTGAAAATTCTGATCTCATAAAACAGGTAAATAAATAACAGTGTGACCCTATTAATCTGTCCCAGCCTTTCTTAATGTCAGGTGATACAGTACTGCTTGCTAACACAATAGGAGGTTATCTCGAATGCGTAGACCCAGATGCTTAGCTGGCATAACCTCATTTTTTTACTGAAATCAGGAGATTTATATTTCTTCACACAAGCTAGAAATGTGATCTTGGATGTTCTGCCACTGAATTTTTTATTTCTTGTGTTATGTAATGCAGAAAGTTGAGAACTTTTGAAAAGTCGTTACTGTTACAATAGCTGACTGAAAGTATGATCTGGCTCTGCTTTTGCGTTGTAAACCAGGCCTGTGTTCCTACCTGTATGACTTTATAAAGAATGACTAAGCTTTAATTATTCTGGGAAATGAAGTGAATATGCTTCATTTGTGAAGTGAAAATCCTTAAGGGCATTTTGTTTTAATAGAAAAAGTATAAGGAAGTTACAGGTGTGTACCAGCTTAAAACTTTATTACCTAAATAATTGCATAATTATACGCTCGGAAAATTGTTTTATGCAAAAAAATACTCTTTAATGTTTGCACAGTTTCTTGTGCTGTTCAAATATTGAATGAGATATTTATGGCCAAATGTAAGCAGATCTTGTAGAAGTTCAAAGTACTTATTATTATTATTCAAGGTTTTTCTTAAAGCTCCTTGTCAATAGAGAGTGCAAAGGTTACCAGTGAATGCCTCCTGAGTGTTTAGGGCAATGAAGCAGCCTGGTAGGTGGGGGGCATTCTGGCACTGTCAAAATTGCAAGCCAAAACTGGAAAGCAGTAATGAGACTAACAAAGAAGAAATTTCTGATGGTCCACAGCTTTTCAGCTAGCAGAGAAAGGACTAATAGAGCCAATGGTTGAAGCAAAATCAACAATGAGGTACACATTTCAAAAATGTGGCTATTTAAAAATCCATCGAAGACAGTATAGAGAGTTCACCAACCATAATTTTCAAATAAAGTTTAGCATTTTATAGACAGATGTGTTACAGCTTAAACAGAAGCTCTTAGCTCCTTGTGTCAGATAGCAAGCAAGCCTTGCTCGGCAGAAGATCTGAAGTAAATACCTATCCCTTCTCTTCCAAAATCTATGATTATTTGTCTAATTTTGATGCTATTTCTAAAGCCATATTGTGCAATGGGTAGAATGGCATTAGCTTACATTTCTCCACTGTTCCTACATTCAAGTATGGCGCCTAGGTACCAGGACATGAAAATAGATTTCTCTTTCAATAGACCATAATTTATCCTTTTTGCTTTTTAAGTATTTTTAAACTTGAAAACTAAGTGCACACTTTTTGCCTACAGATACTTTCATGTGAGACTTAGCCAGAGTGATCTTTACTCTGGATATAAAAAACCAGAAAAATCTCTGAATTTACTCTGGATTAAAAAAAACAAATCAAACCAAAAACTGTTTTTCACTTTCATTTTGCTTAAGGAAAAAGTGCACTAATTTGAGTTACAAATCATAAACAATCTCTGGCCATAATAAGAGCAATTCTATTGTATCTATATTATGAAACCATCTCTTCACATGGGACATCACCTCATGTTTCCAAACATGGATACCTAACTTTGAGTGCTGCACCTAACCATCCACAAAAAAAGATGAAAGATCTACTCAAGTACATGAAATGAGGGCGAGACCTGTTTCTTGAGCTCTTAATGTACAATGTAGGATCATATCCAGGCACCCATGTTCTCTTCCTTCTTCTTCCCAATCCCTTAATACCTATTTATGCTTATTTGCAACTGGTCCAACTGAAAATAACCTCTGGTTTGAAAACAGGTGAAAGCACAAATGCACACCCTTAGCTCCAGAGCAGAATACCAAACTCTGATGCCTTGAATACTCTTTACTATAAATCTTTCAGGGTAAAAAGAATGTGCCCATGCCTGGAAAGTGATTTGCTAAGAAATGTTTATTTAATTTCTGTGTCAGGCTTACACGAGTCAAGCAGTAAACTGTGCAGTTTCCTACATGCCTTTGAGATCATTGCCAAATGATCTAAAGCATGAACGGATAAAGTTGATAAAAAAAAGTTTAGACAAAACAACAGAATTGCAGACTAGGATGTATTTCAGGCTATAAAATACAGTATTTCTGCTATGGAGACCACCTATAGAGTATCTACTGTATTGGTTTAAACCACAAGATGCAAGAAAGTGCAGAGATGCCAAATGTGACTGATATGATTGCAGCTAATTTCAATGTGTCAAACCTCAGAAAGAGTTCTCTTCTAAATTCAGCAGGTCTGGCTACATCTCAAGGCTTCTCCTGTATCTAGTACAGAAAAGAACTGTAGAATGGGAAAGGTTTTGTGGCCTGGCAAGCTGCCCTAATTTCATGAGCATTTCTCTATACTTTAAATTATAATTGACTCTTGAAAACTTAATTACATTTTTGTTAGAGTAGCTGTAAGAGGTTTTTCTTAATAGGACATTTTTCATCCATATGAAGGTGAAGGCTATTTTTTTCATGTCAAGATTTACCGTTATTGAATAAAAATAAATAGTTACATTTCAATGAATTCACAGAAGGTAAATTTTTACCCAGACTCAACACAAAGCAGTTAAATTTTTGTCCCAAGTAAAACTCTATTTTTTTTCCTAAACCACATTTTGAGTAAAGTTTAATAATGCATGTTCACCTGAACTTCAGCAGCCACTGTTATGAAAACTATTTTCTTACTTTGGAAGCTTCCTGTAAATAGTCTATATTTTCTTGTGAAACTAGATGCTCTACATACCACAGTTCTGAAACTCTGAAATGAAAATGGATTCGGAGATCATCAGCACTGTTTGCAAGGAAGATGCCTATAAGGGTTCTGAAGCTAAGAAATAAATCTTGAAGATGACATCTGATATGCATATTTCAGGCAAGAGTATTCAAAGAAGCAAAACCAATAATTAAGACAGCAACAAAATCCCATTACTCTGTCACTTAGCAGTTTCTTCAACCACCCCAGCAGTGTTTGAAGGCTATCATTAGAGATGTAGCTCCCCATAATATAGCTAGAAAAATAGTAACAGTTCTCAGAGGAGAAGTAAGGGAAGTTATTAAGAAAAGATGGAATGAGAACAATTAGAGAGTAAGCCAGCAAATAGATTTAGAACTCATAAACATATAAGAAACTAATCTATCTTAACACAACATCAGTCCTAGCTAGAGAATTCTAAATTGCCCATAGCAATTATGCATTTTATAAATTATCCTAAACAAGGATTTCTAGAATTTTTCTGACACCATATTACTGTAAATACCACTGCAACACAAAAAGAAAATGTATTCTTGTATTTCTAGATACAATCTAGTCTTTCAGTAACATAAATCAAAATGAAGGGCATTCAGTAGAAGAGAAATGTTTAGTTTGAAATGTGAGACCTTCAGACAAGACAAATTTTTAAATCAAATTATGCAGAACGTTATAATGCTGATTTACATAACCCTGGGTCTTCTTTCAAGGACTAGAAATAGGTATTTTGGAGAGGGAGGATAATTTAAAACACACACACTTGCTCGCTCTCTCTCTCCTTGACCAAAGGTATATTAGAAAAAGCTGCAGCTTTTATGTATAAGGGAATGAAAGACTTTTCTTGATCTCTGAGGAAAGATAAGAATTCCACATTTAGGGAAGCAGGAAAGGAAAAAGAAATCTTAAAATGCAGCACTGTAAATATAGGGAAAGTGTTATTTAACATGGTGCCCGTAACACCAGGGTTCTGGGCTTGACAAACGAAGGTACCTTTCCAGTCCTACATCCCCAGCTGCTACAGAATATTTCTTTGCAAAAATAAAGACCGTTGTTGCAGAAACACGTGAGCCTATGAAGTTGCTATGGGACTGGGAGAAGCTTGGTTCCAATGTTAGAATTATGTAATTCAGAACTGACTTTGAAAACACTTATCACATGATTGTGAAATCTATCACATGGATCTTACCTCTGTATAAAATTACATACTGTACAAGCCTGCAAAAGCTTGTAAAAAACCCAATTTCTGACATTATCCAGCAAAACAATAAATTCATTTCCAAATAATTGAAAAGGACGAAAATAAAAAGCCACTTTTGTGTTTACAGCTAATGTCACAAAAGTCCTTTACATCATATATGCACACTCAATGTAAAATGCAAGATCATGAATCTTAAGGCAACTCATCATCAGACTGCTCTGCATAGCAAACTGATTGCTTCTCCCCAGCAGCTTGGCCTGGTCAATGATATTGGGCAGGAAAAATCTTTTTGGCACACTTGAGGATGTATCCCTACTGAGCTTACAAAACTCCACAGTACAGTATGTTCAGGTGCCTAGGGTCTCTCATTAAAAAAAAAAAAAAAGGCACTAAAACAAAAAACCCACCAACCAACCAAAAAACCCAATGTATTTGAAAGCAGACTTTTTAATCTCAAAATTAGCTAACTATGAAATCAAAATGAAAGACTTTTGTTCTGTGCAAAATTGTCACAGAGAAAGAGACTGTGGAATGGATAGCAATCTGAGGTGCAATTTTCATTGCATATGTTTTTCAAAGATAAACATCTGCTCAGGACAGTTCGCTGTTAGTAAGTGAAAATAAGAACCAGAACTTATAGAGTAACTGCCAGCAGCTTCCAGATCATTAACTATTGTTTATTTCTCCTCATGTTCAGACATCAGACTGTAGTGATGGAAGATACAGTCATTAATTTGGGAGTCATTTCAAGATGTTCCCATAAACACTGAATCAGGATACTGGCAAGCTGCCTAAGAAAACTTGCTGCCAAGATCTTTTTTTTTTTCTTTTTTGAGTAGTGATTTTTATTGTTGCCATTATTTTCTGCTTTCTAGTCCCTGCAATAGACCAACTATGGGTAGATCACCAGAATTTATACAAGAAATGACTTTTTATATTTTGTTCTGCAGCTACAGAATGTTTTTGCCTTTGCTACAACAAACCCTTTAAAAATGTTGCATCATAAACCATCAATTATTTTGTTCCTGACCGCTCTCATGGCAGCCAAAGGGAGGAAAATTGTTTTTCCTCACCTAACAGAAGCCTATTAAAGTGACAGGTGAGCTGTCAGAAATAATTAATCTGCAAGATATCACAGAAAGCATGTCTGTCCTCCCTGAAAATCCCATGTTTACAGTCTATCCCATTTCTTCTAAAAAATAGTTAAAAAAACAAAGGAATCCATAATCAGTTTTCTCTATGATAATGCTTGAGTGGAAAAACAGTGAAAGTGCAATAATAGAATAAGAAATTCCTGTAAATAACATCTTAAGCATGAATAGGCTAATACTAATAGGCTTGTGAAGGAAATATTTGAAATACAGAGGCTCCATATTCTTACATATAGGCCAACTCTCCTGGATAAGCCCCAGTAAATGGCAGAGCTGTCACTATTCAGGATTACAATACTTCATACCTCCTGAGACTCTGAATACTTGCCAGAACTTTTAGTTTGCATGGTTATGGTGCATGAAAGCATCAGAAAACGAATAATTTATTCTTAATCTTACTACAGTAACATGAAAGCCACACTTAGCGCATCATGAAGCTATTGCTAGTTCATGCAAATGATGACAGGCTAAGCTAAATATTAACAACAGCTTTTAGACTCTCCTGAAGAACTAAACATTGTACAAATTAATTGAACTTTATAAGTTTACACAATAATTTTATGACACCATTGGTTATTTTAAAAAAATGCATTACTGTCAAAGAGAACATCTTATATGAGAACTTTTTGTCTAGTCAGAAGAGGAAAAAAAGTAAAAGACAGAAGATTTTAATTTTTTCAGACTAAAACTCCAGATTTCCCAAGCTTTATCTATGTTCCAGATCTTATGTGGCACAGATACATTCAGGTTTGAGGGGAAGTGGAGGATGAGGAAAAATAACAGAAAAAAATCCAGAGTACATAATTCTATTGCCAAGTTAAAGAATGTTATAGTATATACCAAAAAGTCCTGAGGAAAACAAAGTTGATAGCTTTAAATGTCAAACAATTATTTCTTTTTTTTCTCATTTTGAAATAATCAAGAACAACAATTCCCTAGTGTTCTTTTGGTCTGGACATAACTGAATAAAATGTGGAACAGTAATATGAGACAGGTCAAGTAAACTGCTTTTATAACATTGTCATTAATTTTAGATTTCCTTCATAAAACCAAAGTAATGTCTTCACAGTTTATTTCTGGATCAATAAACAAAGAAGAGACCAAGTTTCTCATCTGATAACTGTAGTTTTATTGAAAAAGCATGAATTAGTAATTTAAATACTTAAAAATGCCCTAGGTTAGGAATGTCCAGCCTCATTAATCCTACATGCCACACCACAAACCCCAAGAACTTTACACAATACATACTTCATAATGCTAAGAACTCAGTGGATAGGGAGCTCAAGGAACTATTCATGAGCCAGAAACAATGATGCTTCCCCCATAGTTCTTCTGTTTACCTGCAGAATGGGAATGAGCTAAAGTACAAGTAGGCTCAAGGGCCTCTTAGATCTATCAATCCAAGCAGGTAAAGATGAACAGTTCCTCAGGCACTAGGTCCAGGATACCCAGCAGCTTAGCCCACAGGGTGATTCTGTCCCACAGCAGCCTGGACCTAACTACAGGGACACTGTAGCTGGCCAAGAGTTATCTTCATCTCAAGAACTGTTTCAAAGGTTGCCCCATTTTCACTTCGAGTCTTTCTTTTCAAAGGAACTTCCTTTCAGGAACACAAAAGACCTTGAAGAAGTCTTGAAGCTGTGGTCAAACTAATTAAAGGTTCGTTAACTGTGAACAAGAGTAATATAGCTTGACCACATTAATGGCACCTATTCCTCTTGTTTTCCCATAATTTGCCCTGTTATTAGTCCTAAAAGGTGCTCTTTGTGTGAGTTACAAACAAGAATAATTTGCAACTCTAACCTGAGCCTGGTCTTACATTAAGGAGCATGTTTTTTTCTGCTAGAATGGTTCTTACATGCAAGGCTACCACATGTATCAGGCTCCAGTCCAGACTCAGACTGAGACAGAAAGGTCTGAAGAGTGCAGAGATTATGCTGCCCATCAGGGCACTTGCAGAATGGCTACACAATGAATAGAAATGGAACAAGAATCCCAGCATCGTAGGAGCAAACTCCGTGTGTCCATGATCTGAGGAGAAAGGGTATTCCAGCAAAAATTAAGCTAGAAGATCTTGGTAGGATATTGCCATTTACCAACACTGGTCTCCAAAAGATTTAAGTGTCTTGGTTTGAATCCAGAGGCATTAGTTTAATAATTGCTCAGAACTTTTGCCTAAACCTTCGTACTGCTGACCCAAGTAGGGAGGCAAGGCTTTGTGGGTATCGAAACACAGACATCACATTCTTGCATGATATTATCTATGGAAAGTGATATAGTTTAATCATGGCAGGCTAACAGACTACAGAAACTTAGACAATGTTTGCAAACCTCTTCTGACTAATTTACCTACTACCACACTTCCAGTTTTCTAAGCTGTTAGTCAAGATGTGTGTCTAAGCTGTTAGTCAAGAGTGTGAAAATAAAGACATCTTTGTAAAATGTCCAGAGATTCAGTGAAGTTCTTATTCTATCAGTACTTGCTAAAGGGAAACCAATGTCATGACAGGTGAAAGCCATGTTAATGTTTAATCTGAAAAACAGAAAGGAATAAAATCCAGATTTATCTCATCTTCTGTTTATTCCAAAGAATCTCCTACAAGGGCTTTCCAGCAGACAGTATGCAAGACATGCATAGCAACAGAAGGACAACAATCATAACACTACTGGCCCAGTAGAGCTATCTGATCATGTCTGGAAATGACTGCTTTTAGTTGGCAGGATGACCTTCTAACACTACAAAGTAATTATTATTATGTTGGAATTAGTTATACCATCAACTGGTTAGAAGCTACTATTAGCACCTTAGCTTTCTCAAGTAACTTTGCTTTCTTAAGCATATTATCAAGTTCTTTTTAATAATCTTCTATCATAGGACATATAAACAGATTACACCTCCCAAGGACTTCAAGCCTTCAGCTGTAGTACTTATGAAGTATGAAAACTTTCTGAAGTATGACGACTGTCTGAGAAATACAAACAATGAGCACAGACGTTCTTTCAGTCCTTATTCTTAGATATATGTGAGATAAATGGTTTTAATGAAGTTCCCCAAACCACCCTCTGGTATTAACTACTGGCCTCTGAGGAATGCACTGAAAATTATTTGCCACAAATATTTATCTTTATAAAGCATCCTAATTGGTATCAATCTAAATGTTTGCTACAGAATTATTACAAGAAAAGGACAAGTATGACACAGTATTTGCCAATACTCTTTAAAAATAAAGCAGCTTTGAACAGACAGAATTTAAAAGAAAACAAAGTGAGATAAAGCTTAACCATACAGTCATACATCTTTGCCAGTAATTTTTGTAGAAAAATATTTTGAAGATACTGGGATTTAGTTGTACTTTTAAAGATATTTTAGTTTGGTTTTTCATTTGAATTTGATGTCTAAAATGAAGTTAAGACCTCAAAGGAGTCTTTTTATTTCCATGAAGTTAAGCATTTCATGGACATGAGACTTTACATAGAGTACGTATTTGATCCATTTTGTTGGATTATACCCACAGCAAATTTCAGAGTTAATTCTGATGGGAAAAAAAAGTGGATTTTCAGAACAGAAATTGCTCAGGATTTGTAAGAAAAAAAAAAGAAAAATTATTTTATTGCATTTTACTTGTTAATGAATTGTAAAAATATGACCAATTGCTCAGGACTAACATGATAACTTAAGATTTTCTTTTTCTCTATTAGTAAGCTTTAGTTCATGTTTAATTAATAAAAGCTTAATTATTTTGTATTTATACACACATAGATCTTAATTGTATACATATTTTCCCATTCATACATAAATGCACACATATATACACACTCCACAACATTTTATGCATCTTGATACAGTTAAGTGTGAGTATTGTTTCAATATGATGCATACACAAAGATAGAGACAAAACTTCAGGATATTATGATCTGGCTTTCATTCTATTGAAAGCATGGTAGGTTTGTTTGTTTCTGTCTAGTATTCTGGGATTTTCTTTTTGCTACAGCTACACTTTTGGATGTGAATTTCTTTTGTATTTCCACAATCAGATGAGACTTGAATGCTTTAAACTCTCCTCGAGTTTTCTCATTACTGACATTTTTACTGAGTTTTTTTGAGGTGTAACTTTCAATTTTGCTTCCCATTTAGGAATTGGAATTCCTCCTTAATTTAAGCCCTTCAAAAATTATCATTGTCATAATATGCTATTAAATCCATGCTGCATCATCTGATTTCAATAGCTAAAGTCACTGAATATACATTTTTTTCCCTTTCTGTTCCAGTGCAAGTCAGAAAGCAGAAAAACAGTTTCTCTCTAATAATAACAAATTCAACTATGCAACCCATCTTTTTTAATGTCTTTTTTTCCCCCCAGAACTCTGTCCACACTAATTTTCTCCATTCAAGGTGAAATTTAGAAGCCAAGAAATAATCTGTTCCATTAAAAACTGTCCTTGAACTTTTTGTAATTGAACTTCAGGACTAAAATAGAAAAAAAATCCAAAAGGAAGGACTTTTTTTAATAGTCTAAACAAAACAACAACTCCCTCTACACATTGCCTGAATTGTCCAACTCTCAGGATTAAAATATAAGCTATACAGGGAGATGCAATATCTTAAGAGTTCCAAAAAAGTATCTGGAGCATTGCCATTACAATAATCAAAAGAAAAAATTACTCAACTAAATATATTTTATAATATAGCTAATGGAAAATACAGCAGTAATAAATGAAGTGGCAACATTGCTTAATCAGAAACACACTGCACAGTACTGTGACAGGGTTTTAACATATTTATTAGAGGAAAACTTTTAGGTTAACCTAAATATCCTTAGAGGCAGCATTATCAAAGGCTTTTACATTATTCTCTTCTCATTCTTATTATAGTTCTCCATTAGGCTATAAAAGAGTTAACAAGGCACTAAATCCCTAAAGAAAATCAGAGTAGAAAAATAAAAAACCAGGTAGTAATGGAATCCAAGTTATGGATGCACTGATCAAACTAAAGAAAATTAGAAGTATTTGGAGAAGTCATTCAATTCCAACAATACCAGTCACTGTTCAATTTTAGCATATTTATCTGAAGCATCTACCTCTTGTGGCATTGCTCTTCAACACCATATACATAGCATTTTGGTGTTGATTTTGGGTTTTATCCAGTGGAATTTGGTTTCATGTATGAACTTGGGTTTCCAGACTGTTTTCAGAAACCTTCAGTAGGTGCAGAGAGAATTCAACAGGCTCTCCCTCATGGCTCTGTTTAAGTTCAGTCTACTGTCATGGAAGATAAGTCTTTCCTCAAAAAAAGTTTGACAATTGTCATTCAACACATTATCAGTTACACTTCAATATTTACTTTCCTTTGGTAAGATGATTGTTGTGAACACTCTTATCTGATCATTCAACAAGGAGAAATTTGCGAGAAAAGGAAAAGACTCTCAGAAGAACAGATATTCTTGTAATCATCTTTTACTATCTATTCCTAAGCTATACTATTTTTTTCCCATTCAAGGTAAAGATATACCAATAAGAACACACACAACTTACACTGCCCCATCAGGAATGCTAGTTTACTTCAAAATATTCTATGTATGAAAAACACTTAGAAGGACCTGTCTCTAAGTCAGCTTGCTTCATGGTACTTCAGCATCTGGTCAAAAGTGTCGTTTCATATTTCCTGTTCTTGCAATATACATGTTTCTTGACATAGTGATAATACTGTGACCTAACTGAAAGCTCTCTGGATTCTACGATCAAGTCCTTGGATCGGGTCAGAGAAAAAGCCAATAACCCTTAAGTCCATCAAGAGCAGAACTGTTCTGTTCCTATTTTGACCCTGTGAGTAGACAGAATGGCTATGGACTTCCAGATATGTGCCTTATTTTCAATTCAAATAAAATCATTATATGGGCATATTTCCATACGTATTCATTTAAAAGTAAAGAATAAAAGTCAATATTCATTGATTTATAGTGGTCTGATCTTGTGGCAATTCTGAAACTGATTCAGTAAAATGGGTGAAGTAATCCTAAATCACCAACATAAAAGTCTGTTGCTATACTTCTAAAACTTCAGAATTTCAAACATAACTTATGAAAAAACCCCAACATGTTTCATAGCAAACAATTTCACAGTATATATAAGTCCACAGAGAAGATCAAGGAGTTTTCAGAAGAACTAAATATGGAACACTTTTGTATTTTATTTGTACTTTTACAAAAGATATTTTATGCAGATTTGTGCTGTTAAATTGTGACACAAAAAGTGTGAAATCATGCATTGCCAGGACTTTTGAGCAACAAATTCAAACTGAGGACAAAACATTTGTCAAATTGGTTTCTCAGGAGCCAACTAAAAAAAAAACCCAAACCAAACACAAAACAAACAAACAAACAAACATCCAATAAAAACACAAAACATACAAACAAGCAAAAAACAAACCAAAGCAAACCAAGAAAAAAACCCACAATTTTTGTAGCTGCTTTCATGAAACCAGGAATAACACTAACTTTCAGGTTCACTATCTAAGGGCCAACCACTCTCAGATTATGTGGTGTCACAGCAACATGCACACACAGACAGAGGTGACTGCTTTTAGTAACTTTTGCTTAAAATTTTATCTATCAAACATTTTCAAATTTAATGAAAACCACCTCTATGGTACCAGCAGGCATTAGGATAATCTTTGTTCCTTCATGTTAAGTCACCATAGGAGCCAACAGTTCAGTGTTCACATGAAATGCATTCAGATACATTATTTGCATCCTCATACAGCACATCACAGTGGTTTAAGTGTATGAAACTGTGACTTAGCACCTGTTCTTACACATCGGAATGACAAAGGCTCTTTTGACCAAACATATATTGAAATATAGACAACTCTGAAAGCAGAAGGCTGTGGTTTCGATCCCTCTATGGGCCATTCACTTAAGAGTTGGACTCGATGAACCTTGTGGATGCCTTCCAACTCAGAATATTCAGTGATTCTGTGTAACTGAGAAAAAGTAGTGTCTTTGCAGGAACAGTCACACACAGCATGAACTGTTACATAAATTTGCCAGTAATCTTTACTCCTTTATAGATCAAAGAAAGTTTTTCCCATGAAACTGTAACTGCTTCTATCTCAGTTTGAGACCAAAAAAACCCCTCAAGCATCTTCTCAGACAACACAAGTAGGAATGAAACTGGGCAGCTCCAGACCTCAAAAGAGAATTTTTTATCTGGGGAGTACACCAAGCCAAGATTTCTCTCCAGAGGAGAGAAACTCTAATATACATTCCAACTACAGTATTACAATATGTTTTTGAAATTAACAAGAAAAAATGCAGTTTTATCACGGTTAGACATAGCCAAGGTATTAATACTAGAGAAAGTAACCGCATACCAGCAGCAGCATTCTGCCCCAAAATGGGCTTAGGTGCAGAGCTCTGTCTAATGTGGCAGAGATAGAGCTGACTTGGCACCACTTGAGAAATAAGTTCACTCTCTTTGAAAGAAAAGCTATTATAAATATCAAAAACTCATGGTCACTAGAGCTGAACAGAAATCTCTAGTGTTACCTGAAGCAAGGTCGAGATCGCTGTGGAAAAGTTCTGACAAAGATTGTAACATAAAGATGCCAAAGTACCTCATCTGTCACACTGGTTTGTTCATGTTTGTTTATACTATGATTTGGCAAAGCTGCTCTAGTCCTATAAGTACTTCTAGTATTTCCTCCATAGTGGGTAGCAGAATAACAACTTCATAATTATGGTACTCCTGTGTGAGTAATGGCAGAGTTTTCCTATCCCTGATGCTTTGAATCCAGCGCATTGTTAGAAAACAACACTAATTTCCTTCACACACTTAGGTTTTGTATATAAAATCTTTTTGCTATAAAACCTTTCCTACCTCAACAGCACTTGGTCTTGCTCTTCAGTTCTATGTCTATCTGCAAATATTAAATATTCCTCTTTAACTGTTTTGAAAACATATTTTCCTATGGTATCTCTGCTTTCTATTGCCTTTTCAAAACATGAGGAGAAAAATGCTATTATCACAGATCTGTTTTCTCCAGTAATATTCTCTACCTTTGTCCTCATTTATCAAGGTGATAAGTTTTGCTTCTCACCTTCCAAGTCACATAGTTTGACCATATTTCTTTTTTTAATTTTTTTCCAGGAAATTTGGTGAAACATACACAAGGATTTCTCAGCAAGTTTTTGTCCTCTGCAAAATCTTCTGAGTGGAAAGGATGATTAACTATACTATCACACAGATATTCTATTGTCTTATTTTCCAAAAGTTGCAGTTTCCTTAAAAAATAATAAGAAGAATGATTCTCTGGAATACTTTTAAAAGACATATTGCAAATCCCAAACCAGTTCTCGACATTTTGATATATGGTTTTAGTTTTCATCTTGCCTAAGTTCTTAATTTGGTTCCTTAAAATCTGATATAAGAGCATATTGAGCAACATTTTCCTCAATCAGCTAAACAAAAATGCAGCTTGTTTAATATACGATTAAGAATGCTTCCATCTCCTCTCTCTGAAGACCATAATTAACTAATATACATATGACTTCATTACTTTGTCTTCTCTTTATGCCACCTGGACAATACAAAGAGACTCCAGCATCAACATTACATCTCTAGACTGAGACCAAACCGTTGCCACCCCATTACTCACACACATGCACTCACTACCAAGCCTCAGGCGTGAAGGATTGAACTTTGGGAAAATGCAACACCCAGGACTCCATTAAGACTTGTCTCTTCAATTCAAGGGAGTCTGAGTCTCCCCACTTGCCTAGATATCAGGTAAATTTGTGAACCTCAGTATCCAAACAGTCTTTAGTCAGCTCAGATGGAAGGAGCTGAGCTGACTGTATAGGTTGGTCACAAATTAGGCAGGGAGTCAGGAACACAGATCACCTATACTCTTCCATACAATTTGATGAAATAAAAATAATTTGGAGTTGGCACAGAAGAAGCGTGTGCTAGGAGGCTGTTAGTTCCTATTCTGATGTCCTGGGTAGTCAGGAAGAAGCCAGTGAAATTAATTATCCCAAGCCTAGCTAACTATTTGAGGACTACCAACCAAATAGAATTTTAGGGCTGTGCTTAAGGCTGGTCCCTAACAGTGTCTGTGAGATGCTCTAAAAGCAGGAGAGCTTGGCTGTGGAGACTTGGAAGCTATAAAGTTAGAGGTGGCTAATATTGAACATGATAATATTTGAGGATTGGATGGGGATGATGTTTCTTGTAGCAACTACATGTTGCAGTGTTTCTTTCTGCAGAAGAACATATTTTTTATCAACTGTAAAAGGAGTTTAATAAAATCATACTCTGACTTATTCACCTAATATAAGAGGCCTGGAGTGGACTGCAGAAATTCCTTCTTTTGGGTGTCTTATGGTACTTTAGACTGGAACATATTTTATAGCCCTCCTTCATGACAAAGTAGCCAGAAAAATCCTACTTTTTACTGTGGTAATTCCACTAAAAGTGTGCATGCAAAATTTAGAAAAATAATGACCTGGTTGCAAGAGATTTAGTATCTGTTGTTTGTTATCTATTATATTTAGTATCTCTCTTAGCTGGACAGTCAGAACCTTAATTCTTAATAAACAATTTATAGGGGCCTATGGTGGATTACCATAATAAGAGACAGAATGACTCATAATTAAAACACTATTGTCTAGGGAAGAAAAAAAAATACAATTGTGCCTTGTCACAGATTTCAAATAAACACATTTTTGAAATGTTCCCAGGTTTTCTGCTTGGGATGTTTTATCTCTTCCTGAATGTTCAAGACTACTGATGTATTTTACATTGTTTATGCTAGGCTAACAACCAGAACTAGTTTAGTTTGCATACTTCAAAATCACTGCTTTAATTTACTCAAACTGACTTTGGCAGACAAAAGAGAGGACTAGAGTAAACAGTACTCACACACATCCCCACCCCCTTTTCTACCCACATTAAAAAAAAAAAATCAGTAATAGGCCACTATTGCTTTCTCCTATTCTTACATTTCCAACGAGCTGAGCTTGTATCTGCCATTGGAGAAACACAGCTAAGACCTGTACAACACATACTTAAATTTAACACATTCCCATGGCAGTAATGAACAAAGCAGTCCTTCCCTTCAGGAAAATCCTGGACTCCATTCCCCAGGTCCCTGAGCAGCATAGAATTTAGAAGAAAAACAGGAAACACATGTGGAAACCAGATATAACTGACCAAACCTAGCTATTAAAGTAGCCCAGCCAGTAGCTTTTAAATTAATAATCACATCTATCTATATGAGGCCTGACTGACCCTTCCCTCCCCCACCAGCTATTCATACTGAAACATTTAGGTAGATATATTTATGATCTTAAATATGCAGAGGAAAGAAACAGGAGCTAGTGAAGTATTTACATACATCTTAAACTATGAGAGTTTATAATTTTTCCTTGCATTTTTGTAAAAGGAATTAATATAATCTGCAAAAAGTTAAATAGTAGACTAAATTTTTGATCGGTAAGAGCATGCACACACAAATAAAAAATGTTCATATCTGCTTCATTAATTTGTAGCATTACACATATATATGCATATAATTTCAGATACATACGTTCCTGTTCAGAAGTGAATTAAAGTAACAGGACAATATTTTTTTCAGCAGTGGAAAAGTTAGTTATAGCCATAATGATTAGTGTTGTGGTTTTTTTCCCAATCTACCTTATTCTACGACAATCTCTGATTTTGAAAAACTCTAAAACAATCTATGTAATCTTTGGTTTTTATATCTCAAAGAGCATCTTACAATGGAAGATGGGACATTTTTTTGGTCCTCCAATTCAAGTGGTACAGATACTAGATGTCACATGAAGCTGAAATAAAAGATTTTGTAAATATAAAAACTCTCAGAACAAAAGATGCAAGTGCTGATAACACAAATCAGACTGTACACGTGAGCTGAGCTCATTTTCACATAAATATTGCTTTCCCATGTGTACTTAATGAAACATCAGGAAAAGCATTCAGGCTTTTTAATAGTGCCATCTATAAAATACAGTGGGACTCTCAACAAAATGTTGTTTCCCTGGAGTTCTGCTGCCAAGATCTTCAATATACAGTAATCTCGCAACCTTATGTCTGTGACAAGCAACCTGCAGGACCCTTAGGTTCATACCCAGCCTTTTGGGAAAGTCAAATTCACCTCTCTGGATGCTCAGAAAACTTAACTCCTCTCAGAAGGTATGAGTTCAATAAGTAGTTCTAAACTAACAAAATTTTAATAAAGGGGAACAAGAATGAAAAATATTTACAATGACCTCTTATAGGCAAACAACCCTTGTTTTCTCAAAGAATAATATTTCAAGTACTTGTCTCTGCAGAGTGACCTCTATGGAAGCTGGAGTTCCCCTGCTTTCTGCAGTTATTTCTCAATGACAGGATTTGGAAGCCCCTCTGGGTATTGAATTGGGAGCTCAATTCAATTTATGTTTCTTGGATATCTCCTAGCCATTTTTCCCATTATGTGCTCTATAGTAATTTCAGTTTTTCTGCATAAATGTTGTGGCAAAAACTTCTTGTTGAATTTTTAAAATATATTTTCCTCTTTTAAATTGCAGCATTCCTTCATCCAAAAGCTTCAAGATATGGCATTAGAACGAGCCAGTAACCCAGTTCAGGCACATAGGCACAGATGTCTCTATTTTCCCCCAGATAAGATACTGGGGATAGAAATGCCCTAAAATGTTGAACAGTATGTATGTCTGACCTCTGACTCATTCCATTCAGTTGTCTTAACTTACCAAGAGAAACTGAAAATACATTTGTCCTCCAGGTCTCCATCCCTCTCTGCCTCTCCAGGATGGTTTCATCACTTTTTTTAACTCACTTGTATATGTTTTTGGAGTCTTACTGAAATTAAAAGAGCTCTGTAGATGTGCAGGTGTATACCAACATGGAATTTATTACCTGCTAGCTATCTAAAATGAGTAATATAATCCACAAAGTCAGAGGCAACCTTTATTTCTTCTTCTGCAGTGCTGCTTATCCCTTGCTTAGCGAAATATCCTGCCTTCTGAACCTTTTTACAGTGTCCTTCTCAGGATGATTAATCTATTTTCACTTAGAATTAACGTCTTGGCAAATAGGTCCGTCACAGAATTCCCCATAGCACGAAGACTTGCCATCACTGGAAGCATGAGAGGTCTGAGGCACTGCTTTATCACAGTGAGGGTGACCTGTGGTTAACAATAACTCCTAAGAAAACAAGCCATAAGAAGGAGGGAAATGAAACATGGATTTTGACAAGAACTGCACAAACTTCAAATTACATTCTGCCTAAACATATGGGTTTGGAGTGAAGGAAGGATTATATACTTAATTTGATAGTCTCTTTGTAACAAGTAAGGAAATTGGTGGTATTCCCTGAATGTAGGGAAACAAGCTAGATCAGTGGTGAAACATTGCTCTACCCTGGATACAAGAATCAAGAGATGTAGCTATGTAGAGAAACAAACAAAATAGCAAAACAGTCTTACTGGCTGCTTGGTGTAGTCAACAAGTGGCAGGACAACAGCAGATACTTCAAGTATCTTGAGTAAAGCTATGTTACGGGCAGGTTTGCCGGGCCTGACTCTACCTGTATTCAACCTCTGTTAAAAGTGCATAAAGCATAGAAATTGGTCCAAGACTGTACATCCCACAGACTAGCATATAACAACCATCTTTCCTGGGGTCAAGTTGGACTGCAAAAGCATACATGAATTATTTTTGCCTGGGGAACCTTTAGTCCTGCTTTCATCACACGGACAGATGGGCACCACCACCATGAATCTAAATTAATCATTTTGTTTGGGTGTAATTATTTACTTCTCTTTTCACACTTGTGCAAGAAATACAAGAAGTGCCATGGGTAGGACAAATAAAAATGGGCAAGAATTTTCTTCACTGATAGTAGTCTACCTAATCAGAAAAAAAATTTCTTGTAAACTTTAGTCTTGTAAATTCAGGTCCCTTGGGCTCTCTGTTCACTGTGACCATGAGACATATAAGTCTTGCTCTTTAATTTTATGACTTAAAAAAAAAAAAAAGGTCAAATAAAAACAAACAGGAAAAGTGTACTTTGTTGTCCTGGCTCATTGCCTTAGTGGTTTGGTTGCTAAGAACAATGAAATGCTAAAAGGGCATTTATACCACAGAGATCCTTAGCACTGGCTCTGCTTTCATCGTAGTGACTGAAATAGAATGTTTAATCTACTTTATAGAAGTAACCTCCTCATATACACTTTTTGAGATCCACCATAGTGACCTATTTATTTTTGGCATTATATATCCAGACATACACTGCATTATAGATGCCTTATTCTCCTCACATACAGAGAAATAGTCTGGTCTAAGGCACCTTTCCATTTAAAGAGGTTTGGTTAAAAGAAATTAAGGAAGAAAAAAAAAGAAAGAAGGAGAAAAAAAAAGAAAGAAGAAGAAAAATAAGAAACATTGTGGCATTGTGAGCTTTGACATAATGTGAACTTTCCTATATTCCAGTCATGAGATTTAACCAAGAACAGCCTTGGGGATATTATGATGGGAAAAGCAAAGTGTGGTGATTGCGTTGGGAATATATTAGCTGGAACGCTGTCTCAGCAGCTGGCGAGTAGCCTTTTGAAAACAACGTTATTCCAAGAACTATATAAATAAACAGAGGCCTTGGGAATTTTTATCCATCCAAAAAAATCTCTTTGCCAAGCCAACCATTACCCAAACTTTCTCTATATGTGTGCCTCACATGGAGGGTACTTTATACAGAGTAAGAGATGACTAATTATGCCTGCCAAATGCTTTAAGTTTGTATTGGGCAACAGCTAATTTGCAAAGGGGATGAAGAAGACAGGGGTGTGGGGAAAATGGCTTTTCCAGAGGTCTAACCTAAAGTAATTATGCAGCTAATTATTAGTGGACTTTGTTACTACTGCAGATGATCATCAAGAACTATATTTTGCATTATGTTCACAGGGCCTCAGGTGACAGTTCTTGTTACTGAGTAATCCTCGTAAAACAATGCCCAGAATGACAACGCATTACACTGCAGCTCAAAGAAGTCCCCAGAACCTGAAAAAACTTGCATGTTAAGCAAATGCTGGATCAGACCAACAATCTCAGTTGACTGGATGTAGAAGGACACCATAGACTCCATAAGACATCTGCCTTGTCACTCTAGGGGATGAAAACCTGCTTACTCCTTTCTGAGGTTTCCTGCTCGTGTGGAGTTGTCTATCCCTCCCAGGTCCACCCAAAAGAAATTTGAAATGCATTTTGTTGTACTAATTGCTATTCCTAGTAAGATTTAAAATAATAATCAGCATCAATATAGACTTCTATCGATCACAAGGTCAACCAGAAAAAGCAGTACAATTACCATGAAATACAGCTCTCCAGAGGCTGTGCCATTGCTTTGCAAATATCCAATCCTTTTTATTCTTATTGCCCAAAAGAGAAAGATTAAATATTGAGCAATAACAGGCAAGAGACATTATGAACAAAAATAGAGCCACGGTGACAACAATGCAAGCAAAGTGCTTCAAGAGTATTTACTGTGATAATAAATACTTTTGTTTTTTTCAGTCCTTATTTTAAGTCCAGATTTTTTTGTCCTACTTCAATTTTTTTTATTGGTAGACAAACTTTTCATCAATTATGTAAGTCCGGTAGGACTAACATTTGTCAATTTTACTGTTGAAATTATTTAAGCATAAAGAACAATAAGGAGGGCTTGTGATAATCCTATATTCCTGTGAAACATAAATTAACACCACTTACAGCTATTGACACAAACGTACAAATAATAAGCACATTCCTTTGACCAAGTCCTCAGTTAATCAACGCCATTATGACATAATTTATTAGATGTTGGAATCTACAGGGTCTTCCATTTCAGAACTTCTACGCACTTTACAAAGATTAATTAATTTTTATAAAGCCCATGGGAAATTTACTCCTGCTGTACAGATGTGGAAACAGACATGGAGAAGTTAAGTGATTTGCCCAAATTCTTATAGGAAATATGAGTCAGTTTGAGAAAAAGAACTTGTGCCTCTTCCTTCTCTCTTCGCTTTAATTAATTGTCAAGTAACAGCAATGAAAGTCATATAACATCATAGGGCAGCAAAAATGGAAAATAAGAGAAAAATATCTCCACAAAATATATTTCAATAAAACTATGGAAAAATGTAATCTGACCTAAGCAACAATTTTTTTGGTAATTCGTAATGATTTATGAAAGTTCAATGGATAATAAAACTCCCAGGGTTTGTGCATATGGAAACAATAATAAGAGTGTATCACACAACGCAATTCAACATCCAAAATATTTCTCATACCACAAAAACATCACTTGTAAACCTTCATAGAATGAATCATAAACACCAGGTATAATTTAATTATGCTCAGACCATGCATAAGTAGATGAATATTTACCCATTTCAAAATATTTTATGCTTTTATTATAGTTATATTGGTTGGACTAGAAAATTGCTATTCATAAGTCTAGAATCTCCAGGGGCTTGAGAAAAACGGTTTGTTTAGGCTGGTGCAGGTGCTGTGATTCAGCACAGTAACACACAGGCTGCTCAAAGGCTGTACACCAAGAATCCATGGCTTCCTTCCCAGTGACTCAAGCCAGGTTTAAGAAACCATAAAAATGAATAGAGCAATAAATCTCCACCTACTTTTAAAAATTATTTACCAGGAACTTCTCTTGTGATGAAACACTCTGGTATCCAAAATGATACTGACACCTTCAGGTTTATATGAACAGGTTAAAGTTCCACAGCCTGGCGTTATATAACCCTAAAAATTATGGCAGAAAGTGGGGAAAAAAAGAAGAATATCTATAGGCCAACAGGACTTAACCGAAGTATATGAGTAGCATCTGGCAATGTGAACAATGTGAATGCACATAGTGAAAAACTGCTAAGAAATTATTTTCCCTAATCTGTTTTTTAGAAACCAATTCAGAGTTTTGAAATGGCTTTCAATTTTTTTTAATACAATAATTTCAAAAGCAAAGGTTTCCACAAAAATACATGCATCTCTGAAGTCAGCAGTAGCAGCTTCAGAAGTTCATTTTCACAGTGATTTCACAGGATATTCTGAGTTGAAAGACACCCACAAGGATTATCGAGTCCAGCTCTTCTGTGAATGGCCTGTTAGGGGATCAAATCCACAACCCTGGTGTAGGACTCTCTAAATCTATTTAAACAAACAAAAAAAATTCCCAAAACTGCACAGATTCGCTCTGGTATTATCATTTCCTTTCTTAAGCATTCCAAATCTGCAAATATACACTACTTAAATGATATGGCTGACAGGATGGATGATGTTCCAAGACCCCTGTCTGCAGCCTTGGAACATCAGCAGATGCTGCTTGCCACTGTGGGGGAAAAATTTGGGCAGCCAAAGCTCAATTGGATTGAAGCTGGACAGGAATGTGGGGGACAATAAAAAGAGTTTTTTCAAATATATTAATGGCAATAGGTAGTATAGAAATATCGTTAGCCCGTTACAGGATGAGGATGGTCACCTCACAAACAGAAATGGAGACAAGGCAGAGGTGTTTAATGCTTTCTTTGCCTCTGTCTTCAACACAGATGAAGGACCAAGGGGGTCTCAGTGCCCCTAGCTGGAGGACCATGATCTCAAGGACGATCAACTCCCGTAATTGTGCGCGATCTGCTGTTCCAGCTAGATCCCTAAAAATCTATGGGGCCTGATGGGATTCATCACAGAATCCTCAAAGAGCTTCTGATGTCATCGCAAAACCTCTCTCAATGATTTTTGAGTGGTCTTGGGAGTCTGTGAAAGTCCCAGCTGACTGGAAGCTGGTGAACATTGCAGCTATTCCCAGGAAGGGCAGGAAGGAGGATCCCGGAAACTACAGGCCTGTCAGTCTCACTTCAGTGCCTGGAAAAGTTATGGAGAAGATTATTGTGGGAGGTATTGAAAAACACCTGAAAGACAATGCATTTAATCAGTTACAGCCAGCATGGCTTTGTGAGAGGAAAGACCTGCTTATCAAATCTGATTTCCTTCTACAATAAGGTAACCCACCTAATTGATCAAAGGAAGCCCGTTGATGTAATCTTTTTGGATTTCAGTAAAGCTTTCAATACTGCCCCTCATGGGATCTTTGTGGACAAAATGTCCAACACACAGCTGGATAAACACATCATGTGGTGGGTGAGCAATTGGCTCATGAGTAGAACTCAGAAGGTAATAGACAATGGAGTGACATCAGACTGGTGACCTGTCACTAGTGGGGTTTCACAGGGCTCCATCTTGGGCCCTGTGCTCTTCAACATTTTAAATTACTTGGAGACAGGACTGGAAGGGATACTAAGCAAGTTTGCAGATGACACAAAACTTGGACGAGCTGCTGACTCCCTCAAAGGCAGGGGGAGAAGAGGGGCAGACATTGATCTTTTCTTTGTGATAGAACCCGAGGGAATGTCCTGAAGTTGTGTCAGGGGAGGTTTAGGTTGGATATTAGAAAGAAGTTCTTCAACCAGAGGGTGGTTCGATGCTGGAACAGACTCCCCAGGGAAGTGGTCACAGCACTAAGTCTGACAGAGTTCAAGAAGCACAGAGTTCAAGAAGCATTTGGACAATGCTCTCAGGCACAGGTTGTGACTCTTGGGGACAGTCCTGTGATGGGCCAGGAGTTGGACACGATGATCCTTGTGGGTCCCTTCCAACTCAGCATATTTTGTGATTCTGTGGTTCTGTGAAAAGTGTACAAGAAAGACGAGTGATTTTCATGCAAAATGCTCAGAAGCAGCACTACCCAACTGCTCCCTCCACCAGGTTTTCTCAACCAGAAAGAACCCCTACTTCCCGGAATAGACTCCCTTCTCCCACCCCAAGACACGAGGTGGTATAGAATAACCTCTGTGTCCTAGCCATGTCTGTTCCTGGTTACTGCAAAAATTAACCCTGGCCAGAACCAGGACACCTTGTCACAAGATAGGACCACCTCCCTACCTTGCCCACATCTTGTTCTGGATTCAATGGTCCCTGAAGATAGCACAGTTACTTACATGAAGAAGAGGAGCAGCATGAGGGAAGCAGGAGAAAACTATGCTCTAGTATCAAAATTACCTTCATCAAGTACAGCACAGAAAAAACATATTTTATGGAAACATATCACTCCACAGCTTTCCCTAAACGAATGGATCACAAAAGGACAGTGATGTTGTCATTATGGCAGTTTTACTAAATTCCTCTATATTTTCCTGTAGAACCACCTAAAGATCAGTTGGGTGGTGGCATTTCTGTGAAGGAATGAAAGCAACAGATAAACAGTCTTGTTGTTATGGACATTTTAGAGCAAGTCACTGACAGGCAGACCAAAGTTACTGTTAAAATAGCACGCAAAATCAGCAAAAGCAATATCCCCCGGCAAATGGTTGGAAGTCTTCCTCAGACATTTCTTTACCTACAATTGAAGACTCCAGCAAAAACTCACAAATTTTTTTACCCCTCATGTTTGTATGCCTTTTGGCAGGTAGGAACCCTACATGATAAAGCCATATGTCTGCCAGATTCATTGGCAGACACAAACAGTTCTGAATGATTCTGAGCAGAGATGTCAACACTGTGGAAGAGGAGGATTTCAGGCAGGCAATGCAACCACAGAACCACAGAACCTGAATTATCAAGAAAAGCCTAATGGTCATCTTGACTTTTACATTCCTAATATGGCATAGTAAATGGCATCTACAGACTCCTTCAACAAAAAAAAAATCCAACACCCAGGATGACATTCACTGTGCACATTGTCACACTGGTACTCTTTAGAATCTAAAATGGACTGTTAAGGAATTCCAGGTGGTGTACATATATGCCATTCACAATGCATGCAATTTTTTTTAAGATTTGGTAGTTCAGACTCGTGTGACACAAGGTCTTAGTAAGACTACCAGGAACAATGCCAGAAAGATTTGGTTATCATAATAGGAAGCTTTCAAAACAAACAGGTAACAGCTAAGGATTTCAAGCTTATTGTAAAGTATTATGACATGACCATTCCTGAATGCTAATGAACACAAACTAGGAGCATAGATTTACAAAATACTTATAAGCTGCTTGCAACAGAAACAAATTTATTGCAAAACTTCTTTCTCAAAGCCCTCACTGTTGCATGCATCAAGATTAATCACTATCTTGATTATCTCCAATTACTATATCCATGTAGAAATTCTGTCTTCAAAATGCCTTTGGTATCAAACAAAATGTCTTTAAAGAGAGTTTAATGAATGAAAAAATGTCATTTGGATAGTAACATGAAATACTATCTCTGACATTTCTTACTTTCTGTCTAGAGCAGAAACACCACATGAGTGCTCCACTCTCACAAGCCACAAATATTCAGTGTATGGCAAACCCAGAAGTCTTGTCGGGAACTCAAACACTTTAACAGAAATTAGAGGGTGGAGCTTCAAATCAGAGGGACCTGGTAAAAGTTGTGGCCTGGCCCAGCAGAACTAACTTACAAAGTTCAACGAGAGGTGAAAAGCTCTGCTCCTGGGGCAGCAGCACAGGGTGATTTGGCACCTGCTGAAAACAGCTGGGCAGTTACAGCAGATGCCAACTTCGTACAAGAGAACAGTGCACTTCCATGACAACTAAGCCAAACTGCACAGCTGGGCTACATCAGGAGGAACAGGGGCAGCAGAGCAGTGGAAGACACTTTATTCTTCTGTGCAGCACTGGTGAGGCTGCAGCTGGAGCACTTCATCCGTCTGTGAACCCCTGCTCCAGGAAGAATATGGGGATTTTGGAGAGGGTCCAGTAACAGGCTCCTAATGCGGTCAGGAGGCTACAGCATGTGGCCTTCAAGTCTTAAGCTAACTAAAGCTGGTTTGATGCTCATGCTTTGAGAAGAAAGTCAGACTGGATGACCTTGAAAGGTCCCAGTCAGCCAACATTTCCATGATTGTGACAAGTGATGCCTCTCTCAACATGTGATTAGAGAACATGCAGCATGCAGGATAGAAATAATCATGCAACAAACAGCAGCAACAAAGGGAAGCACACTACTACTGCATACTGGGCACCTTGGAAAAATTGAAATATAGCTCAATAATAGTAGATCCACTCATAGCAATAGGGTATCCTTTGAGATTTGCATTCTTGAGAAAAACTCAGTGCTAAAGTGTGTGTGTGTATGTGTATATGTCTATAAGGCCTAGCATGATCAATAATGAACACAAAGTCAAAGAACGCATCATCTGTTCACACACCATCCATAAAGAACCTCTAAGTAATAAAAAACACCCAAAAAACCCTCTCATGAGACATTACCTGGCTGCACACACTTTAATGAGGGGGGTAGAGGGTGTGTGCATGCAAATTGTAGAATATTTTAAGCAGAGACTTCAAGGTAATAGGAAATTGAGTATATATAAAAGATCAATTTTCTGGATTTTTGACATTCTATACCTCATGTAAGACAGTGATCCTACAAAATGTTCAACAAAGTATCTAAAATTCTTGAAGTTAATGATAATCTTCTGATTAATAATGTGCACTTAGATGTAGAACACCTTCATAATAGTGGGAGACAGAAACTGTTCTTCCCAAGACAATTTTGTGGAAATCTCTTAAAGAGCTTTTCCTTGAGTCTTCTTTCTTTCATACACCATTCTTCAACACGTTCTCACAAAAACATCCATGAAAGAGCTTTGTGAAAAGAGTGCTTACAGAAAACTCATTCAACTGATGACAATGATTAAGGAGCACAGAAAACTGCAAGAATATTAGGAATACATCTCTATTTTCCAAAGGGCATTAAACCACCCAGAATAATACAGCTGCAAGTAAAGCCAAGATGTATCCACCCCAATCACATTGTATCCTGACCTGTTAACAGGAGTAAACTACACTGGAAAACACTTATAGAATATTTGTCCCCTATATCTTGTACAGTTTCCTCTAAGGATGATAAATGCAAGAATCTTCACAGTACATCCATATAATTAATTTTGCAGCATTTGCAGTGACTACACAAAAATAAGAAGGATTTTAAATTTTCACTTTTCCTCTTTTTCTTCACCAGAAGAAATAAATTCCTTACAAACTTGTAGCTCTTGGAGGTGCAACAAAGAAAACCAAATTAAGGAACTTTGTGGTTTGTTATTCAGAAGACAGCAGGTAGAAAAGGATGAGAAATTCCTTTGCCACTCACACATACCATACCTAAAGGAAAGTGTGAATCAATGTTTTAATTAAATATCAGAATCACTTGCAGAAAAAAAAAAAACAAACAACCTTCCAGATCTTTTTTTTATCCATTGTTTCATGAGAGCATAAATATTGGTGTTACATTAACAAACTTTAAAAAATTTAAGTAGCAAGGAGGACAATGTAAATAAACAAGATTTGACTATCAGGGTTTTCCTCATATAAGAAACAATTTTATCATGTCTTTATTTTAGCCAATCATTATCACCATGTGTGTTCTGGCCAAAGGATTTACTGTCAGGTTTGTCATGTTCATGAAAGGAAACTCTTTGGAAACAAGAAACTACAAGAATTTAATAATCACAGAACACAAATGCTTGACGTGGTTACAACATCAGCACCTCCACATTTACTGGAAGCAAGGACAAACCTAAGGTATTGAACTACTAAGTTTTAAAAACACGGTGCTTCGTGCAAAAACAACAAACGATTGCTTTTGTCTGCCTCAACTCAAGACTGAGCAGAACTAATTTCCTTTTTCAACCACAAACTCTCTAACCATTTGACCAGCTGCATTGTTCTCACAGTAAGAACACAGGGAACAAAGACTGTCATTTATTGATATAAAATGGTCATAAAAATCTGTTAATATATTTTGCTGGTTATTATATCCCCTAAAGTTAATTTATCCCAAATTTACAACGAACAGTTTGTTTGAATGTTCCTTTTACTAGTTTCTGTTACATGAAGCTGTTAGGGATAAAACTGACCCAGCAGCCATAGAGAGCCAACAGTGCAATCAAGGTTGTAGAATAGAAACCTATCAAAATTCTTAACTAATGTTCTCAAGTAGAAGAAGTCAAATACAGAAAATGTAATTAAAATCCACGAGTGACTATTTACAAATTGCCCTTTCATTGTGAGTGTTGCTGCCTGCAGCACCCTCTCTGGCAGTCAGGCCACGGTGTGGCATGTGGCAGGGATGCAGTCTTTCTACCAGATCCGCAGCTGCAGGGGGGCTGTAGTGGCCCAAGGAGAAGGGATCGCTGCCTCAAGGCTCAGGGAGAGCAAGTGGGCACAATGACCAGGGCAGGTTACTGAACCAGGCAGTGCTCAGCAGGCGTAGGCACAAGGGCTGTGTTGCACAGGGCTCTGCCAGTCACATGCTGATCATGTCCCAGTCAGATCCTCCTCCAGTATAAATTTTGACTGAGATGGATCTTTTTCATTTATGTACTCTAGGACAATGTATTTATAATATGTCTTAATCATCTATCTGAAAACCTTTATAAATGCCCAAGGGAAAAGAAATCCAAGGACAGGTTGTGTTGCAATTTTCAGAGGATGTGGAGAGAAAAGAGATCGCAGCAAAGTCCATGGTAGTGTTTCAAATTTAGGAGTTTGGCAAAGTTCATTAAAAACATAAGTTATCTGAGGTGGTGCACCAGACAAGAAAAAAAGGAGGAACATTTAGGGTGTAGCAAGTCATAAAAGAACAATTTCACAAAGCTACCAAAAAATAGAATGTCAAAAAAAAAATTACCACCACCACTAAAGTTGACCCCTGCAACAACAACAAAAAAATTACAAAAGCATAAAGAGAAAAAAACTATTAAACCATGACTCTGCTATACCATCTTTCAAATTGTGGAACTGAGGCAGAGGAAGTAGCACAGTGTACAAAAATCACTTGTAGCAGATAGAATCTTCTAATTCAGCATTCATACACAAAAAAACTAAAATCAATCCTTGTCTGCTGAGATATGATTCCATATAGACATGCAAGATAAGAGGAGAAAATCCGTGGAGATCTGACATATTTGTACTGTGCAGGCAAAACACAGCCAACACTGAGACTCTGCCCTTTGCCTACAGAGCATCACACTGCAGGAAGGAGTATTCCTCTGCCTCAGCATTCAGAAGGGCAGACAGGAGCGCTCACTCAAAGGCTGTACTAGCAACAAGTACATGCCATCAACCATTGTGTGAAGCTAGGAAAGAAGGTAAAGTTGTCTTTCGAAAAAAACCCTAGTAAATCTGTACACTCAACACACTAAGATGGCCTGTGTCATATAATCTTTAGAAATTATATCTGAAGCTAGTTTTATTGCCTGTTTTTCAATGAAATACTTGTATATTCAAGCCCATTCCCACAGTCCTTAAAGATAAACAGCTCCTGACAGCATTGTGGAGTTCTATTTTCAGAAAGTTTTATTTATTTCTAAGTGGTTTAATGTGCATCTGTTTACATAAATATTTAGATATGTGAAAGCACATCCTGCTCAAGCTGCTCTGATAAACAGAAGTCAGCTGTTACTCCTTTTCCACTCCTGACTCCACTTGGAGTGATGCCTATTCCCCAGCTCTCGCTTATAATGCAGCCATTGTGCTCAGAACCAGGAGTTTATAAACACATGGTTCAAAAATGTACTCTGGCTTTCCAGCAATATATTTCAATGGCTCTTTTATCATTAAGTTGCACTACAGTTGGTGTGTCTCAGTGCACTAAAAGTTTACATTTCTCCACAAGGCCTAACATGGGATATGTACTGACAGTATTAGCAAACCTGGAGGGTGACCAGGAAGAGTGAATTGTAGAGATGAAGGATACACTATTATCATTTTATGTGTAAGGTTCTTTCTACACACTACTTCCACTGAATACAGAAGCAGACTATATGCATTATGGACACAATATTTAAATCTACCAGTTGCTCATCTGTTTGACCTACAAACCTGTTGTTATTCTCGCTTAACACACAAGAAAACTTAGTACAGAAAGATGAGGAACAGAGGGAGAGTGAAGGTTCTTGCAATCTGAAGACTGGACTAGGAGTCCGGATCTGGAATAAGCTTCCACATTTGCCACACAAGTCTCCTGTGAGTCTGGAAAAGTCTTAGATTCTGGGCCAAAAGCATATTTAGCACATCCCACTGACTTCAGTCTCTGGCAAGACTTGAGTCCTATGTGACATCCTAAATCTACTGAAATTTTTCCTGTTACTCCAGCCACTGAATGAAGCTTTCTTTTACCTCAGAAAAGATAATAGAGGTGTTCTTTCTTTTTTATACTTATATATATAAATATAGATGTATTCTTAACAAGGATTAAGCTTTGTTTACCACCCAGAATTACACTGGACACTTTCTTCATTGTAAAATCAGTACCTGCCCAATAAAACTTACCAATTCTATGAGACAAATTTCATCAAAGTCACTGCTGCATCCTTATGTATCTTTGTCAAACATATTCTAGTTATATTTTAGTATATACCAAACTTCTGGAGGTCAGCAATTCAGAACACTTAGCAGTTCAATAAGTTGATTATAGATCATAAGATTCTGGAAAATACTTCTGATACTCTAATTTATTTAGAGCTAAAGCCAACATGAAACTTTTGCATTAAAAAAAATGAGAATAGACTATAAGTACTGTTTGTGCTTTTGAAAATGGAATCCAAAATTCCATAGGAAAAGTAAAATTAATATGTATACCTAGTTCAATCTTTTCCAAAACTCATTTTTAGATCACACTCATTTACTACCAGTAAAAATCTTCACAATCAGTAGTCAATAACCTAGGCCAGTTCTCACAGAAGTCAGCAATGGCCGAATCTAATTACTGGTTTATATTAAACCTCCCAATTGTCCACAGATACTGACTATTGATTTGGAGCACGAGAACTGGATCTGTTTCAGCTGAAGTTAAACTAAAGGTGCATTTCAGCTACATAGGTATGCAGCCTATGTGACCACACGAGAGCTAGTAAATCATCTCAAAATGCTCACACTGTATACTCTGTTTTGTTCTACAGTTCAATCTCTACCAGCCCTCAATATTTCTCAAGGAAGACAAAGTCTCATTGAGACTTTGAGGCTTTGTTCCTAAGAAAGTGAATACAGAGCAAAGGTTATGACCTGGTTATTTTTCCATCTGTTCTGAACAGTTGTACATACAATTAAATTAGAACGATTACTGGGAACAGGGGAAACATTTTCCTGCTCTTCCTTTACCTTCTCAAAACGTTTTTTTTTTCAGTTCACAGCCATTTCTTCAAACCTTTCACTTTCATGCTCCCAAAGAACGACTACTAACAATACATCCAGGTTAATAATGGGTTTTTTTGAAGTTAGAAGACAAGACAGATGTCTTTTTTTTTTTTAGTACAAGTTTGAGTTTACATAACTATACTTCCTATTTGTTTGTTCTCAGCAAATCCAAAAAGCCATGTAACAAATACGAATTATGCAAATGACTATTCAGCTTTCATTTTTTTTAATAGAGTATGACAACTCAGCATAAATGCATTAGATTAGAAGGGATTAAAACAAACTGCAGATACTCAAGTTCATCAGGTCAAAACTGTGTATTCTTATTACTTAAAAAAAAAAAAGCCCGAATCCAACAAATGAAAAAACTCACACAAAACCAAAACCCAACAATCAGTATCTTACTGCTACTTAAAAAGTAATATTAGAAGCAATCAAAATATGCATATGGGAACCTTTAAACATAAGTTTTGCAATGAAGGCTAAATCTTGTGACTGGTTCCGTCTGGTTTCTGACACTCCAGCAGAACATGGAGGCAGCTGCTAAACTTATGATGTTATCTCCCTCTAAGAAGCATTTTTGAGTAGCATAAAGTCATCAAAATATTTGCCTCCCAGTTTCTTTATACAGAGCATGCTGCTGGGGAAAATAACAAATATGATAAGGAGACCTTTTTTTTCCTTCCTCCAAAACTAGCTGAGTTTCCAGCGGGACAAGAAAGAATTCACTAAATGTCCATGTTGAGTAGCATCAAAACATTCCAGGATGAAGCCCTATTTTGTTACACAAAAATAAAATAAAAGGAAGATAGGTTAAAAAAGTAAGCATACAGGCAGTTGCCACATATGTCATCATACAGTCTTGAAAATTATGCCACTGTGGCCATTCAAAAATTACTAACTTTAAGAGGAGATTAATTTGTACCATCTTCTAGGTGTTGTGAAGCCACAGTGTGCCAGATATCCCCAGAAGGGTGTGGTACCAAGCACCAATATCAGTAGCTATTAGCAACAAGTCATAATAAGGACTCATGTCTGAAAGACCAGAAAGGAAGAAACCTGCTTCATCTTTCTTTGCTGTTCACCTCTAGGTCATCTATATCATTACAAGGAAAAAGAAAAGCCATAGAACATAGGACAAGAACATATATTATGAGAAATTTTATGGAATATCAGGAAATTTCAGTTACTATGTTGAGGCCTGGGTCAGTTTTACCACTTCTTTGAAAAGCAATCAATTTGAAGTCAAAATCCATACTTCTTGACCAAAGTATTTACAGACATCCTGATATCCAAAATTTTGTTATTTGGTAACTACAACAAATGTAGCATTATTTTAAGTGAATATTTTATTTCAAAACATTTACATACACGCGTGTTGATATTGCCAGTCAGAGACTTTCCTTCCCTCCTGCTTCCCCTCCGTTTTTGGAATCAACGTCAAGAGAGATGTGCATCTTATAAAAGAAAGAAAACTCAATCAGCGCTTGAAAGGACCACTGGGAATCTTCCAATGAGTTCCAGATGTTTGGCCACTGATGCATTAATGCTTGCACCATGGAAAATCTTTCCAGATGTTTGCAGTTTCATACATTGTTGCACAACAGGGATCATAAAGCTATTTCCATGAAGGAAGGCCACACTTAATAAGAGGCATGCAAATGACAGAATACCCAGACTAACTATGACCATGGCAGAAACAAAAAAACATCCGAGTATAACATCACTGCAGTGTGGTTGTTCAGAGCATGCTGGACAAGTTTCTTGCTGTCCTAGATGCAGCGAAGCATATGCTCAGTCCTGCAGTAGAGTCAGGCAGCAGGTTTATATCTGACAGATGAGAAGCCTGGGACAGGTCAACCTCCAAAGACAGCCTAGTCTGAGATGCTCATTAACTTGAGCTTTAATTTCTATTTCAGAGGCAACATTGGCTGTAGAGACAACTGTTAGTTTGAAATGTAACGGATTCCATACTTCTGATTTGGTAACCAGACAGGTAACCAGATCTAAGTGAGAGCTTCTGGAACCTCCCTAAACTGCCATAATAGATCCAAATTAAAAGGATATTTACATGATTATATAAATAACATGAAATTCCAAGTTAGTCAAGCAAGAACAGTGCTAGAGTTTGAATCAGCATTCCCAATATTTTGATTTATTTTGCCAGTTTCCAAATGTCATCCCTAAAATGCAACGGACACTACTTACAGTGGTTAGTTCCTTTGGGTTAAAGCCATAAGTTACATATATTACCACTTAATGTTCTGGAAATTTTATTTGTTTTTTGCCCAAAACAACATGAACAATTAAAAAGTTGTAAGTGAATAAGATTATGGTTAAGTTTAGGAATTTTTCTATTTGGTTTATTTAACTACTAAGTAAACATTTTGTTTTTAAAGGATAAGTTCCTTCTGGTTTAAAAAAACATATTAAAAATTATGGGTCAGAAGCACATACACCTAGTAAAAATGAAATCCAGAGAACAGACTTCAAATTCTGACATCTGCAGCGGTCTCTTATCTAAAAGTAAAGTATTCAGAGCCACTCAAAATGTTCCAGTTGCTTTTTCTGTTGTGTGCATTCTAGAGTATGTTTGTTCCTGCATCACTAAGCTATGAATCATAAAAATCAGAATCAGGCTTTTAGCATCTATCTATGAAGGGCTAAATGCAGCAACAACAACCAACCAGTAAACTCAAAACCCTTAAAGCTCCATATAAGATAAACTACATAAAATAGTTTAAATAAGTGCCATTCAGCCCAGGCCAATAACAGATCATTCCACACCATGTTCATTCAGCATTTATAAAGTTTGACTGCAGCTCAGATCTCTACAAACATATGTTGAATTCCAAATCTGAGTTTCTCAGCACCAGCACATACCACTGTTCATTAGGTTTTAAGTATGTACTTGACCAGAAATCACCTTGCCTTCTTTCAAATGTCATTTTCATTTAGACTCACTAACAGGATTTAAGCTTTTTGGGTTTTTATAGTTATCTTGCTAATTCCCTCTCCAAACTTTTAAGTCAGGTTTTGGTTTTGGTTTTGTTCATTTTCTTTTTTTAATTTGAGCACTATGCACATGTTTGATAAGAGAACAAAACATAGTATACAATGGTGAAACCACAAAACAAAGCTGTATGATTCAGTCCTGGTTAGAACACTGGAAGACAGCTATGGATGATTCTGAGGGCAAATGGGAACTCAATGAAATGGAATTGTGTCAAAAGGATGTGGTTGTTTCTATCGCAACTAAACAAATTTGAAATGCTTCAAAGGCAGCTGGTAATACACTTCATGCATTATCTCCTGAAGACATGATTTCACATAAACTGTAAGTCATCTGTGTACTCTGAACAACTGTTTAAATTACATGAGCTATGAAGTACAGTAAAGGTAATTCAGAATGAAATTGTTCTTGAATATTACATCATTCAAGCATGTTTCACTCAAAATAAGAAAGTACAAAGAGAAAAGAAAACGTCAAAGGTCAGAAGCACAATTTGTTTTGTTTTCCTTACTCTATATTTTTTAGCTGACTCATGACAAATCAGTATAATTTAATAGCACTTTTATTTTAGGACTGTTTGAACCTGTTTGGTTCCTGCTTAATCACAACAGACAACAGATCTATCTCTATTTTCAAAAAGACAGCAATATCAGATTTCTGTATTTATCAGTACAGACTTAAAAGGACAGTAGCATTCTTCATAATTTAAAGAGGTATTTAACTCATACAATCACATGATAATTATACATATTTCTAAAGACATTCAATCAAAGTCAGTACCTAAATCACTCTGGTTCCTTTGAAGGTAGATAAATTGTTGTCCTTTTTGCATAGGAGAGCAAGAGCAATACATGTGACAAAATTATCAACATCTAAGAATAAAAGCAAGATCACTGATTCAACATCGAAATTATTCCACTCATTAAAGTCCAGAAACTTCAGTCAACATCTTAGCTATTCATCTAAATTCCCTCCTGTAGCACCAGTCACTGCTACTTCTCCATCCCTGACCAAGCAATTCCATCTTTATAAATTTACATGTGTATCTTTTGAGAAGGCAATCAGTAATTTCAAGTGCATGAGTTTTTGCTTGCCCTGTCTGAGATATCTCTGAAAAAAAAAATTGATTTTTAGCAGGTCCTGAGCACCTATACAATTAAAACTGAATCCCTGTCTAATACTGGGGATTCCAAACCTCAGACATTTACAACTTAAATAACTTTTGAAATCCATGGTAAATTTTCCTCAAGAAACATATATACCACATTTAAGAGAAAAGTAAAATTTCAGGAAAAAAAGATAGAAAAAAACTCCTCAGTGTGTTTGAATGTAGGTATCTGCTTTTACTCTCTATTTGGCTGACGTTCCACAAGTTGTCTTTTTTACACTGTTTTCAGATAATTTATTAATGCTGAACTCTTTCTTGTTCTGGTTTACTATAGAACTCCATAACCAAATGTACTGGATTGGTTAAATAATGAGTAAATCAGACTTGATAATCAAAATTAATATGGTGGTTCCTCCAAAACTCTCCCTACAAGTACAATGCTTCTATCAACATCTGCTAACTCTCATGATCTTTGCAGAGGTCTCTCTTAAATAAGACCCTTTTGGAATGTTAGGAGTTGTGGCTGTAATGTTAATATGAGCTGAATCTGTAACAGGATTGATCAATCTCATTAACTTCTGTGAGAAATATGCCTAGTTGTTCTAATTATTCATGTTCTCATGTTCCAAATACATTAAAGCAAATAGTATTTCCCCACTCATTTTCTCCCCATGTATGACTTAATCAACAACCCCAATACTGTGGGATAAAACCTCACATCATGTCCCACGCTTTTATGGGATTCTAAAGCTGCTTGTGTTGTTTGGCATTACATATTTTATGTAGTATTGCTTATCCTGAGTGACACAGGGCATACAGGGATATGCGTTAGCCTGTGCTTGAGATGGGTTGATCCAGTATCTCCAAATAACAAATCCACACAAACTAGCAAGTCTCTGGTTCACCTTAAATGTCCAAAAAATGTTTAGACTTCTCAGATGTTTTCAGGGGTAACAGCAATATACCTGATGACACAGTTATCAATTAATTAAAACTGTCAGCATTTTGAAAGGTAATATTTTCACAAGAAACAAGCATTAAAATATTAGGAAAGCATAAATTTTCTTCATAAAGAAGAAAATAGAAAATAATAAAATAGAATCTTTTATTTCCATAGAAGAAAATAAAACTAGTCTGCCTCCTGAGACTGATATCTTTTTTGATAATCTTTTTTTTAAGTAATCAAAAAAATTAATGAATTTTCAACCAATAAGATATTTATTAGCTATCAGTTTCAGGTACTTATTGTTTTTTTCTTTCACACTGTGCATTCAAATAGGTACATCATATGCTGTGATTTCTACTCTGACCAAACAACTACTCCTTTTATTTTTTCTGAGGGGAGGAGTTGGGGAAAGGTGCAGAAAATGCCAATTCTCCAGCCTATTAACTCAGATTAATAAATATGTTGCAACTGAGGCACCTTTTATATCAAATAAACTAAAAATTAGACAGATTTATTTTTCATGAAGTTACGGTCACTTTTTCAGCCCAAATTTGCACTAGTAAAAATAGTATTTGATAATTTTTCCCTATTAAATCCAAGGCAAATTGAATTCCATTCAAATATCTACAGTGAACTTTAATTAAACTAGCATTTGCCTTGGTAATTGTAACTTGTGAAAACTGCTACAAATGAGAACTATTAAGGAAGAAGCAAATAATTCCAAAGAATACATTTCATAATATATGCTGAGCAACCTTCTCTGACAAGCTTGGAGAAAAAGACTACTTTCTCTTATGTCTTTTTTCCACCATTGCTTCATTTTTATTCTTAATTCATCTCTCCCTCAATCTCTCTATAGCCATTTGACCCTTTGCCTTGCATTTCAATTAGATATTCTCATTTATTCAAGGGTGATTTTTTTTTAAAGTGTACTGTGGTACATTCAGATCACAGATTTCAGTATATATTCAAGTCATGGATGACATCTTTGATGTAAATTTATTGGTTGTTTTTGTTACTCATCGACACTGGGGTTGTCCTCCCTCATACATGCCGTTCTCCTCCTGTTTACCTTGGGGAGATTCCCAAGGCAGATGTGATAGGTAGGGCTCCCTCCTCCCCTAATCCCAACATATCATAAAGCAGATTGCAACACACCACTGACTTCCACTGCCAGTATTTCTTACACAGAGACAGGGCCAAATTCTTCTGGTCTCATCATTTCAAGTACCACCACTGAGCTTATAAACACAAGATGGAAACCAGGAACTTAAAATAGAGAGTTCTTGTGATATGTACATGGACTCTTAATTCTCTTCTCATCATTCAAGAACACAGAGGAAGGTTGTGTGGTGAAAACATAATTAACTGAATTATCATATTTCATTGTGAAAGCAAAAATTGGCACATTTGGGAAAAAAAAAAGCTGACATATTGCAGCAGTACCAGCTCACAGCACATAGGCCAAGGCTACATCTAAAATTTCCGTTACAAACTTCAACCTACTTGTACTTTCAAGACAGAGCAAACTTTTCAAGCTAGATTGGTACTGAATTCCTGATGTAATCTGCTGTGAAGTGGTTTTAACAAAATTAATTAGAAAGAAACACAAAGTTAACAAACTACCCAGCCTGGAACATATGGAAGTTACTGCCTCTTTTTAAGGAGGAAAAAAATAATTAAAAAAAAAATCTTAGTTGGTTTTAAGCAATAGTTATATATTTTTCATTAAAAACACTGTAAAAATATATTTGGTTGAAACTACACACGCGCACTCACATTTTTAACAAGTTATTCTACTATTCATATCCATATTAACCTCACAGCATGATACGCTGCAGTGATGAACTACAGATGCGTTACCAAATCTGTTTGTTCCTTAATCATGTTTAAAGGCTATTTACAGATTTGAGGTCTTTTGGTATTATTACATAGCAGATATGAGATATTTGAAATTATCTTAAAAGTAACATTTTGCAAATGTTGCAATGCATTACCTCCATGTATATTGCCTAGTCTTTAGCAGCAATGCTGAACGTTGTCCTACCAATTAACTCATAGTAAAATTTTGGAAAATAAAATATTGTAAAAGCCACAGTATGAGACAGAGGCCAGTAATGCTTCCGAAATTAACTGGGAGTTTATCCTGAAGAGCCAATACTAGCATCTTCCCTGTCACTAGCTGTGTGACTGTACTGTGGCAAAGTCCAAGAGAATCAGTCATTGATGAAGATCTCAGTTTTCCAGGTGCTTTACTAATAAAAGACAAAAGGACTGCCAGTTCTGCCAAATAAGTGTTAATGTAAGCTGACAACAGTGTTACATTTTAAAGATATACTAGCTGTCTCAAAATAAGCGTGTTTCCATACGTATTTAGAATCAGACCTATCAAACCTTTTTCTTGAGTTAACTGAGATATTCTCCAAGTCCTTTTCATGGATTTCAAGTAACTCAACTTCAGCTAAATTTATACTCAATCTTAACTAGATTGTTTTTTAATGACTGTATGAGTGCAAGTCTGTTTTGCTTGCTGCTAATGAATAACCAACTTGAGAGAACAGTTAGAGAGGAAGAAAAATAAGGAAAATAGGACTTCTGAGGCTACAATCAATAATAATTTAACAATCTCATTATGTGTTATATAGATTAAAAAAAATGTGTAAATCTAAAATCATTATCTTATTCCTGAGTTTTTGCAATACATACTTAAAATATGTGAGGTCCTCATTTTCTGACAATTCTTCATAGAACAACTCCTCATCTCATTTGCCTGCCCTCTGAGCCAAAAGTTTATTATTCAGTTGTGGGGAAAGATTTTTCAGACCTAGTAAAGAGAAAGAAATAATATTTTTCTCCTACAAAAGATTAAATCCAACTTTTCCTCTAAAAAAGAAACAAAACTATGACTTTAAAAAGATTTTAGTTTTCTCATAGATGAACTATAAGTTACATTGTTTTTATCAAAATATTTTCTTGATATTTTTAAGCTATGACACCAGTAAATCGTGACGAGTTTGGGTGTATAACAATAGACAACTAATGCTGGATGAAGGAATGCTTGGATGATTCTACTAATGAGGAACATCTGAGAAGTATATAACACAAACAAGATGCTGTATGTTTTCCATAGTTCTGATTATACAAAAAAAATATCATTCAGCTGTTCCTAACAAATATTCGGTCTTTACGTAAAAGTACATGAAATGTGTTGCTTTTTTTTTTTTTCCTAGGCAGAATGAACACTTTCCTGCTATTCATTATACCTCATTCCCCCCACTGCTTGCATAAAGCAACCTACTATCATACACAGGATAACTGCATAAATTTAACAAGAAGGTATCAGAACAAAGGATAGAAGCAGACAGTCGTCCTTTAAAATTACATGTAAGTGCTATAATATGTCATATTTATGTTACACTTTCAAAGGGATGCTACGTAACTAATTCAGTGTCCTATCTAAATACCAATAAGTAGATTTTAAGCCATTAAAAGCATAATTGCTTCATTAATTTTAACTGAAATTACTCAATTGCCCTTTTACCTACCCTCATGTCCTAAAAATGTTACACTTCCAGTGCAAAATATCAATTTACTTTTTCCTTTTCAAAATACAGCTCTAGTTCAGTCTAACCTAAGGTATTATAAATACGTGAATTTGGCAGTAAGTTGACTTTTTCAGACAAGTTAAATTATCCCCTACTGCAGCATAATTAAACTATGTAACTCAATAAAAATAAACATAGAAGAAACTCAACCCAGTGACTGTAATTTGCCCATTTTCATGTCACTAACACATCGCAGTCTTAATACAAACATACTTTTCATTATGACTTCTTTAAAGGAGATCAAATCCGAATTTTTAAAATGTGCCAAGCAGTTTCATGCTAGGCTAATATCCAAGGGTGGATTCAGGTTCCTTTTGACCTCTACAGACTGTATATCTGTACTGTCCAGTAATTTAACTCCCTCATTGACATTGCATGCAACACCAGTTCTCTCTAAACTACTTTTTTCTGCAAGGATGAAGAGGAAAACCTGGAACATGCTAACATGGGTCATTCAAGATTCCTGATATCTGGGACCTGGTAAGATGGTTGACTCCACTCAAAGCAATGTTTGGAGCTTGATTATGCCATGTTTCAGCCCCGTACCTGGGTCAGTGTTTCAAAAGTTCCCACGTAGTCTTGTCCCTTCAAACACCTTATGAGCCACTCATGGCACACAACACAGATCCTCCTAGGCACACTATAAAACCATAATTTCTTCAAGACGAAAGTTATTTTTTCCATTATGCAGGCACTTAGAACTAAAAATAATCATGATAGGATCTGTGGGCTGTACAAGCCTTGATGGACATACAGGTTGAGTATGAGGCAGTGAAGCTGCGGCCAGTCTTACAGGGTAGATCTGCCCTAGCAGTGGCTGTCACTTCTTGCTCTTTGTCACATGTACCAGGGGACACCTGCCTTAGCACTATGGGAACTTGGTTTCAAAACGCTATAAACATGTAGGTACATACATAGATATCGGGGGCATTTCCTATTCTAAGTTTGATTGCTGTAACATTACACATTTTACATGATTTATGACAAAAATAATTTGCTGTTGGCTTTGTATGTTTCACCTACATTTTTTATTTTACCTTATTATCAAAAGTGTATGCAATTTCCATGCAACTTTTATAACTCTTTGGTGAAGTCTTAGTTCTAGAGACTTTCAGGACCTCAGCTCTCTGAACAGAGAGATCATTTTGAGAAGAAAATGTACTTCCACTTTACTGTAATGTTTTTTGTCCTAAGAATGCTTGCATTTGGAGGCCACATCTAGCCCCAGTTGAGAGCACCAACAAAACTACTAATTGTTTCAATAGATTTTGCACCAGACTCTAAATCCACAATGACAATTTTTTTTGCAACTGAATACACTTTTGCCTGCTACTCAGAGATTTCATTAACTTTGCAGATTAATAAGTTTTACTGTTATGGAAATTTAGATTTCTCTTCTGCAGTCTTTGGCAGGTGGCATCATACATCTTCAAGTTATTTAGCTCATGTTTAAGGTCCTTCCAGTCACAGCAGTCTCCTGTGAATTTTCCTAATAAAGTAGAGCTTCAGCTAATAAATAATTAGCTGAAAAAAACCCAAAACAAACTAAAAGAAACCCACTCCTTGAATTAAGATGTTAAAATATTTGGAGGCAATGAGGAAAATGATATGGTGGAGAAAGAGAAAGTAAAATAAATACCTTCACAGCATAAAAATATTCAATTTTAGATGCCCTGATAGGTCTTTACCTTTTGGATATACCTATATCTGTGGTAACAAGTCAAGAAGAGCAAGGGCCCATCTGCTGGCCCTAAAGCCAACTGGCACGGTCAGGCCACACACACACTGTAAAACCTTTTAGACTCTGAACTAGGATTGCAAAAGTCAAGCTACCTTGCCCACAGCAGGACTTGGCCCTTGACCAGGACTGGCAAGTGTTACTGACTCACTGGGTTACCAACAGGTAGGTTACACAGGTGGTTGATATAACTAAGCATAAGAAAAACATGAATTGTCAAGCAGAGAGACGTGAATGCTTCTCTTTGTGAGTGCGGCACTAAGACAGCCCAGAACACAGAAGAATATATGTAACTAAAGAAGCAGATAGCTCTCAGTCCATGAATATTAATAAGCCACAGCATATCACTGTCAGAGAAATTGATAGATGGCACTAAAAAACAATAAAGCCTTTTGGTTTTGAAAATGAGCCATTTTAAAGACTGGGAGGCCCATAGCTCTCACTGTACAATATTAAGGGAATCAGTGCACTGACCAGAGTGCAAAAGTTGAGATCATTTTGTTGATTTACAGACAGAATGCCAAAAGAACACATAACATACTATTATATCTCTGGCTTAAACTTGAACTCAGCATAAATTATTTCAGGAATGTTTTGCATAGTCTCTTTTTATATCTCCAGTGCAAAATCTATTTTGATTGCATGGCCCTGGAATAAGTCTGTTATTTTTCACATTTTATCATTTTTGGAACCAGTACGCTACAACACAGCTTTCTTATCTTTCAACCCATGCCCCCTGCCCCATAAGGCAAAAATAAAACACACTGCACCACTTGTAAAAGCAGAGAGACAGACTAGAGTGGAAATCTCCATTCACTGAAGGAAGGTTTTGCATTTCCAAAGGAAAACAAAACAGAAGTTTAGACTGTGGTTAAGCTACTGCATATGCTATATCAGCATTCCATAGCTTGGCCTCCTTCTTGAATGCAGCCAATGGTCAAAAGGCAAAGCTGTGAATTTTTGTAAAAGATCATAGATTTACCAACAGGATCACACACACAATTGACACACCACAGCAAGAACTTGAGATGAGATTTACATATACCCTAATTCCAGGAATATAAAGAAAAGAAAAAGACATCAAAATACAGAAGAAGATTCACACACATGAAAGAAGAAAAGCACATTTCATGTAGTAATTTAAATGTGTATACATGAAGAACGGGAACCAGTCAGGTCAAAAAAAGGCTCAAACCTGCCGGTAGGAGAGAATATCCATTTATTGTGCCCTTTGCTTCTTCGTATTATTTTTCTGTTCAGAGAAACAGCCCTAAAGCCCTCTCAAACCCAAGTCTTTTACTGCATCTTATTTAATTTTCAGACTTAAAGATGATAAAGTCTTTTTTTAGTTACCATTTCTGCTGGTAGGGAGAAACCAGCAAATTTAATGCTCATACTTGGAAAAGGACTGCAGTTGTTTAAATTGCTATACACCTTCATAAGAGGTCAGCTTTAGAATGAGGTTAAGATGAGAGGAAAATAGGTGGACACAAGAAGGAAAGCAACGAAGGATATCATTAGTGGAGTTCCTTGATCTTTTACATTTTCTAAGGTACCCATCCTAAAGCCCAGTAAAGTGCCAACAAAATATACTGATGATGCAAAATTAGAAGACATTGATAGCATACAGGAGGTGGAGGCTAGATAGAGAAACAACTGGTTGTCACAGAAAAGGAATAAATAGATTGATCCCAGGAGCCTGGAATTCAAGATGGAGTTATAGATAAATGCCTGGATTTAAAAACATCTGCTACTCTCTCATTAGCTAGCAGGATTTGAAAGTATTTATGGTGGTATCAATTTAGGTAGGTTGCTAAATATACACAAAAATGGCCAATCATATTCAAGAGATTGCTTCAGAATAGAATTATTTAAGAGAAAAGTTTGATAACCCTCTGGGAAGTAACAGAATTTCACATAAGAGCTTTTGAAGGGATAGGACTAATATCTATAAATTCATTGTGGGGAAAGAGACAATCCTGGAAGGAAAAACATCATCTAAGGTAAAGAAAAACAATGGCACAAGAACAAAAGGAGAAAGCATAGCCATATGTGTACTCAGGCTAGCAATAAGTTTCTAGTGAGAAGAAGAATTTGTCTTAAGACACATTTAAAAAAACTGTCTGGAGAAATTAATGCTTTTCAAGGCAAGATATATCAGTTTGTGCAACATAAATTGTGTTTGTGAGAGTAAACAACTGCACTTGACAACCCTTCCAGCGTTATCTAACTTCTATATACATCGAGTTCCATCACTTTAGTGACTACACAAGTCAAAATAATATGAGTGCGTAGCCAGAGGAGACAAAGCAAGTCTTATCCTGCTGCGTTCATGTGAAACACTTCTGAGAACGCACAGCACAGAAACAGCAGGCAGGTAATTCCTTACCAGAGCATGCTGCTTCTCAGCGATTAGCAATCGTACTCTGTTTGTAGAGGTAATTTACAATACTAACGATCCTCTGACCACAAGGAGTCCCACAGTCATGAGTGACAAGGAAAGGTGGAAATAGCATGATTTATTCCAAGTGCTCCCAGACCAGCTCCAAGCACTCTGCTCATGCTGCTCAACCCAGTAGGGTACTTTTACAGCAGTGACTGTTGTCTGTACACCAGTAATGAACAGCTTGTAAATTCCGCCTTGAATGCTGCTCTTCTCTACATCTGCTTTTCCTTATCTTGGTGTTGATAAATTTCTGTCTTATTTACCTCCCCCTAAACTGTCAAACATTTTCTTCAAGGGGTAGACCCTAAACAGTACATCATTCTTCAGACATGTAAGCAGCAAGTCACCTCCTCTGCAATGTGACTAACTGCAAGATTGTAAAAGACAAACAAAACCCAGCATCTCTAGCCATATTTATCTGTGGTTTTGCAGATCGAACATCAGCATGTATAAACAACATGAGGACTACCTAAAGAAAATCAGATGCCCTACAGAACTTGGAACATCTCCCCAGAATGTTTGGGTTGAACTATATCATAATTAGTTTTAAGTCGCTGTTACAATTTCAAATTATTTAAGAAAAATAACTCAATACCAAGTAGTCTTTCTAGCTTGTAGAATCAAGCCACCTTCATACCATGCCGATTTGCAGTCAGTTTGTAAAACTGGATTTTTTAGTAAAACCTAAAGAACACTTTTTTCCCTCTCCCAGAATATAATGTCATTACAAAACCCTGTGGAGATTCAGGTTTATTCAATGCTTTAAATTCCCATAGGCTGCAGTAGAGATTAGCTTTGGTAAAACAAGGTTCAACCTTGGAACACTCATTTCACATCAGAGTCATTCCTGAAGCCAGTTCCTCCAAGGGACTACCAAAGTGAGTACAGGTTAGGCAATCAGACTAATTATTAATCTATGGGAATACTCTTTATCACACAATTCAATCATAGGGCATGACTTAAGACTTTAGAGCAATAATATACATCAGTCATGGCAATTTCGGGAAAGGCGAAAGAAAGATGTTTGACCTTGCTAGATTTGGAATGGATGTGTGACATTTTAGCTGATATAAACATACCAGCCAAAAGAGGATAGATTCAGATAGGCAAACATGTCTTCTCCCATTATAAGATTTTTCCATAACTATGCCTTTGGCTCGTGTTTGCAATTCAGCTCTCATATTTGCAGAAGTTTGTATTTTCTAGATCTCAGCCCATCCATTCTCTATCTTTCATGATTTAGCATTAATAATGGATCAACAAAAGATTACAATAAAGACCATTTTACTGGCCACCTGTACCACTGTCTATCATTCATACACCAATCACTCTTCCTGAATAAACACCCTAAACTAAAGCTACTTACAGAGCTTTAATTTCATTTATATTTTAAATTTAAAGCTTATTTCAGAACAATTCCTATATTTGAGCATGTCCAAGGAGGAGATTTGAGGCTTTGAACAGACTAAACACTATGGAAAATAGTAGATTCTATTGGTTATTATGCAATATATGGAATGCAAAAATTTCCAAAACATCAGCAACAAAACAATTTTTTATAATAGGCAGCAGTGTGTTTATTTGGCTAATGGAAAGAAAACGTTGTTCAAAACTTCTTCCTCCCCTTCCTTGTTTATGTACATACTAGTTAAATAAGAGGTTTTTTTCCTGTCTACTTAAATCTCTGTTAATGGTGGATGAGCTACCACATGATACACCGAACTTGACATCCTTTTCCAGACAAGGCAGATAGCAGTTAAATACAGGGTTGAGAGAATAAAGCTGGATTCACACACGAATAGTAAAGTACATACTTAAAACTTGGTCTCCGCCTTAGGGCTTTTATAATCTTGTAGCAACTGGTTCAAATTTGCAGATTATTATGGAGGACATCTTATTATTCATGAATTTAGCAGGGAGGGGGATCTTCATATTTGCTTCTAATAGTAAAATTCTGTGCATATTCTATACCATCTGGCTGAAGTTACCTCCTTTTACCATAATTGGCTAGTCAGAAGTGGCATAGGTGAATAATACATATTTGTAATTTCAATGGTTTGTTTCAGTTTGAGGTTTGCATGAACATTAAACCTTTTCTGTACTTCATGGTAGTTACAGCTGTCCTCTATTTGAGGTTTGTTTTCTTTCTATGTACGCATAATACACATATCATTATGAAACTACGATTCCTTAAGCACCATGATAAATTTCACATATCAAACATTTTGAATGTCTTACTGCATTCTGATCTCTCTCCACCACAACTACATCCAACATGGTATAGGAATTTTCAGAGAACAATCACCTTCAAAATAACCAATTATTGATTTTAGTTCTATATGTGGAATACCGTTTTTGAGACAGCATTAATATGTATGGAAACAAAAAGTCTGTTATAGATACTAGTCCTGGGTTAGAGGATAAAATACATCTGAATGCTTACTTAATAGAAATGTATAGATAATATATATTTTATACACACATATGCAAATATATTAGAATATGGGCATAATATTGACAGGCTGAGATGGTTGGAGTTGTTCAGCTTAGAGAAGAGAAGACTGATAGTAAGCTTATGAAAAAGAGGGAGAGTGACTTTTTACATCAGCAGCTAGTGACAGCACAAAGGAGAATGGTTTTAAACTGAAAGATTTAGATTAGATATTAGGAAGAAATTCTTTACTTAAAGGATAGCGAGGCACTAGAACACGTTGCCAAAACAAATTATGACTGTCCCATCCCTGACAGCCTTCAAGGCCAGGCTGAATGGGGCATTGAGCAACCTGGTCTAGCAGAAGGTGTCCTTGCCCATGGCAGGGGAGTTGGCACTAAATGATCTTCAAGGTCACTTCCAACCCAAACCACTCTATGATTCTGTAATGCTGATTTTCTTCCTCCACTGTTCATTAAAACAGCCAGTATCTAAAACTATGCCTCCAAGATCAGGTTTGTCCTATTAGACCTTTAAAAGGTTTAATATTGCAATCTTAAGAAGAACTAGACAGTGAGAATGTGAGGGCAGCAAATGCTTCTTTTTTCAACTGTCAGCAACTGACACCAAAAGTTTAAGGAGTTCTTCAGAGTAGTAGGGAGCGGTTCAGAAAACTCTACCTAAGACAGTTCCTTGGCAGACAGCATTATTTACTGGACTACTTCTTTAAGTGGTTACAATTTATGGTAAAAGCATAGTCAGAATAAGGGTGCGCCAGTTTTTAATTTCCAGTTAACACAAACAAAAGCAAAATACATTGATTTTGAAATATAACACTGCAAGAAAAAAAAAAGTGGTGTGTCATCTGCTTAATGTCTGAAAGGACATAAGAAAGTTCTTCTTTCGTAACTAAAAAAAAAATCACAAAAACATATGTTCCTATGATAACAGATGTTGACTTACACCATCAAAACAGAGTTTAATTGTTAAAATTTTACTGTACATCAGTATGCAGTTCAAACAGAGCCACAAAGCATAAAAGCACGTCCCTCTCTTCAAAACCACATATTTCATTAGACATGTTATAAGAAATAGAAACAAAGGAAGTCTAGTATTTTGACAAACTCATAGTGAAAAAAATGGTTGACCTTGAATTAGAGCTGATTACAGAGGATCTAAGATACCATTATAAAATACAGTTTACGTGCTTTTTGGCTTTAGGATTTTCAAATAGTATGCACTTGACTATAGACCACTGAAATAGCTGAATATTCAGGGGCAGACATCTTCACCTGAGCACAGAACCAAATAGAAGATTAAAGCAAGGAGAAAGTTCTTCTTCCTTCCTTTCCCCTTCCAATCCCACTTCCCCCATGCCAAGCACTGAGTCAGCTCTGAACAGAAACATCTGCTGGGCATTCTACAAAGAGCAGAGCCCACCCATTTCATCTTGAGCTCTCCCCCAGTCACCTTCCCTGCTCTGCAGCCTCTGCAGGGTGACTTGGCCAACTCTGACTCTCCGCTTCAAAGCCTACTGTTACCCTGTTGTGCTCAGAGATCCCTGAAAGGCAAAAGGGCTCTCTAAATATTTTGAAATGACTAACAGATAATTTTCTAAGTTCTTTTTGTTTTCAGTCATGAAAACAAGGTGGACTTTTTACCTTTTCTAGTCATAGTTTTGAAAAAATGTTTGAAGTCAAGTTTGTCCTATCTATTTTCTCTTTTTCTCTCTTTTCTTTTTGTTTTTTTTTCTTTGCAAGGAAGATAAGCATAAAGTCCCCTGGAGCTCTTCTATGAAATCAAAAAGTGCCAAACAGAAAAATGAGTGTACTGTATGCATTTGGCTTATACATGAAAGACTGATAAGGTTCTGTGCAAGGTAGTCCTTTGACAGGATTCTCGCAGTGCCAGCTCTGCACAGAAAACTTTACTTCTTTCAAAGTTTAGCAGCTCTGAAAACAAAAAGCTTAAATACAGCAATGAGTAAGACTTATTCCCTATGAGTACACAAGTCTGCGCAATATTTATACACTTGGTTTCTCATATACCTGATGAAAGAAGATAAAAAAGACACAAGGGAAGATAAGAAAAAACAACCCCAGAATATTCAAGGATTTTTGTAAGGACTACACCCTTGCTGACATTTAAGGAATTTCTGATGATACAGAGTTTTCTGACGTGAAAGCAATTTCTGACTTGGACTTTTCATCAAACCACTGTGGGCTGCAGTTACCACAAAATTGTTTTCTGCTCATTGCATGTTATTCCATGGCAATTGGCATGATTGCCAGACTAAGCATTTACATGTGTTAAAGTGTATGTTGCATAAAATCTCACAGTGGAACCCTATTACTTCAGGTCTCTAACACTTCACATGCATATAGAATATACACACACAGAAGCACAAGTACACACTGCAAAATACGTAACTTGAATTTCTTGTCATGGCATATTAAAGGATAACTATCTATACAGTTCCTGTTCAAAGGAATTACGTGAGCTTAAGCTCTGGGAACAAGCACCACAAAATTTGTCATCTCAAGCTTACTTTCTATTACATGCTATGAAAGCAAGCAATTTGCCAGCCTTAAAAATCTTTCCTCACTCTTGTACACAACCAAGCCAATAAGCTTTTCTTTTAAAAGGTGGTAAAAGTGAAGATACAGAAAATAAATATACCAGATATTTTAAAATAAAACTTCATGACAAACTTAGTTTGCAACACAGCTGCAGAGCCTGGAATCAATTTGATCCTGTGCTATTTGAAAATTCCTGTTACTCACTGCACTATTCCTGGTCTCCAGGAGGTTTGGGTGGGCAGACAAGGGGAGAGTGCTATTTGAAAGCAGTACAACTTTGCTTGTAAGAAATCAAATGGCAGCAGCTATTTGCCTGGCTGATTTTAATGTGAGCAAAACCTAATCCAGACATGATCTTACTGAGGACCTAAACACTCACGACACAGCACCATGTGGAGTGCCAAAATCCTAGGAGTTGACCCTATAGTCCTTTGAGGTCAGAGCACAAGAATAAGACTGAAGTTTTAAGCAAGACAGACACTTTTATGTCTTTTGTCTATGAGAATTACTATGTCAAGGAAGAATAAGCTTCTGTGTATGTAGGACATATCAAAAAATAGGTAAGCCTAGCTTTATAAACAAGGGAAGGAAATTAGGTTGTTTTTCAGTATCTACCATACTTATTAATAAGCATGCATTAATATGCAATTATCCTCTTGAGAAAGCAGGGGCAATTTATGTCATATAATTGGGAGCATATTATGTACTTGCGGATCCTGGCAAGCCCAGATTATCAACAAGGGAGCTCTGTTCCTAACTTCAGTTATATTGTGACACATTAAGACATGCAAAAAGGAGAAGGCCATAGCTATGCTGCACATCACTTAATTCCTGCCTTTAAGGTAGAGTACAGTAATTAAGTGCTAATGCTTACTGGAATTTCCAGTGGAAATTCAGGCAGTCACTCCTTGGCAGAGCCACAGACATTTTTTAGTTCTGCAGTTCCACAAGAGCACAGTATGAACTAAAAGAAATGGATGTGATGTGAATGTGATTCTTCCTGTTATTATATGAATGGATACTACTCCTGATCATCTAATATTTATTTCATTGTTCATGAATCAACATCAGAGCTCAAAATTTTTTTGCTCCATAACAAATACTCTAATTACACACCACATCTGACTTGTAAAGTTTGGGCTGCAGTTCAACTGTCTCAGAATGTGCAGGAAAATCAGTTCTGCAGTTGCATTATAGTCCAATAGCAGAACAGAGAACACTTGTGAAGACACAGAACCCCATGTTGATAATCAGATTTTCAGAATCACAAAGTGTTATTCTTCAGTGGCCCTGACTGAATCAGTAATTAAGCAACTTCTGAAAAACAATTTCCCTTTGATTTGAGCACGTGATATTCAGTAAACAAACTGCCAACTCCCCAAGTCTGCCGTTCATACCTGGTTTTACCCATTCCATTTTTGCAATAGCAACTGTTCCAGCTTGAATAGCATTTGCACTGACTTGAATTTCCAATCTCACTCTTGCAAATCGTGTCAAGAGATTGAGGTTACTCATCTGCATAATCCATTTTTAAGTGGTAACACTGGACCTATGATAACAAGCTCATTACCTAGTCTATACTCTTTGTCCTTGTTTCTGGGCAGGTCACAGTGTAGTTAGATTGGTTAGAAATAAAATAAAATTTAAAAACACCCCCACACACACAAATGGGGAGATCCTTGGCTAGACTGCTGAACTAGCATTCATTTTCCTTCAGTCACACCTTGCTTTTGAAGCATGGAATTTTCTTCCTGGTACACAGTAACATGCAAGATTTCTGCATAGCTTTTGCTGTACCTGAGAAGAATGGCTTGCTAATGCATGTTATTCTTGCATAGGTTTTTTCATCTACTTTACACACCTCATCTATTTTTGTGTGCATGTGCATGTGGTCCTCCGAGATTTGCTGGCAAAATACATGCAAGCAGAGCGGCATAGTAATTACAATTGTAATCATTAAATATACATGTGATTTTCCATTTTTTTTTGGTCTCAGAGGCTGAAACTCAAAAAATGCAGTTTTCTTTCCCTGGGGTATAATGAAAAACTACCTCCCCAAATAAAGTAAAAACTTCATATTAAAAAAAAAAACAAACTTGATCAAAACACTGATTTTCTATAAAAAAATATTTTCTAGAGAAAACTTTCAATACATCTCAACTTTTCTTGGATTCTAAGTATAGAAAGGATGCTGTGGCATTTTACAAGAAAAATAAATGAGAGACAGACTTGTTATCAAAACCTCAACATTTTTAATCCAGATGTTTTCAATTCAGGCGTAACAAGCAAGATGAGAGAAAAATGTGGAAGAGAAGAACAGAAAGCTTTAAATTAGTAAGAGCACATGGAGCCTCTAGAAAACAAGATGAAAATAATTTAAATTAGATGGGATAATTAGTTTGGTGAAAACATAAAACAGGGATATCTATGAATAAGCTAAATACTCATTTCCACATTAATGTACATTCATGAAAACACGGATCATCAACTATATTAAAGAATGATACCACTTAGGGGATCTTATATTTCATTCAGACTAAAGCATTTTATTTCGGTTTAGATATTTAAAGATTTTTCAAAGTGATAGGGAATATAACTCTAGCTCCTAACAGAATATAACATCAGAAAGGGAGAGTCTGTTTTAACAAATGCATTTAGCTAGACATTTTCTGTGAAAACAGGTCTAGAGAAAGGGTCTGTTAAGAGATATTACTGAAGCACAGGATCAGGAGCAAATAATAATCCTCTGAAGAAATCCAGGTCTGCTCTCTTATTACACAAGCAGATAAACAATTGTTGCAATTTATTTTTATTTTTTAAACACCACCTTGGTTTCTACTTATGTTGCAAAATAAATTACTTACTGAATTTCTCTCAGTGCCAATATAACTTTTTTAGGTCAGTCTGTACATTGGATTTAGCTTTCCCCACATCCTGACCAGGACAAACACGAGCCATATAGTCAATTCTGTCTAAAAAACAGGGAACTAGAGACAAGAAATTAAAGCTGTTTCAAGAAAAGGAGGACATTTAGTTTGTGCCACTCACGAAGCTATTGTCATCCTGCTCTGGCATATACAAAGCAGACTATCCTCTGTTAAAACAAGATATGAAGACAGGATAGATAGAATAAAATTCTCATATATAATTATGGCTGTATCCAGTACAATACAGGAAACTCACCGTACTGGTTTAGATTTGGCCTTCCAAATGTCCTTGGCTGCTTAGTACTCTTTCCAGAGCCAAACCAGGGCATTCTTGGCTTCAGTTAAATTTGTGTTAGCCCAGCACACCCCAGTCTTCAGTTCCCTCAACACTGAGTTGTCTTTGTAAACTGAGGAAAAACAGGATATCTGCAAATTAAAAAAAATCATCACAGCATCTTATTGTAAGCTCGCAGTACATGTGTCATTTCTTTATGGACACAATCCAGTATGCTTACCTATTTTCCAATTTTAAGTAATAGAAACCAAGTAACGGTTTTGGTCATAAGAAGGGGTTATCAGCTATATAAGAAAGTTGATTTTAATTTTCATGAGCTTGGCATATAAGGAATCGATTTGGAATCACTTTGAAAAGTTTTCAGGCGGTAAGTTTCTTAAAGCGCTCTGTAATCATACACGCACATTGTAGTCATATAACATACATGATAACACTGAGGGAATTTCCTGCAGCTATCACATGGAAGCTATTGCATCTCTCTAAGGACAATTAGATACAAATTTTACAAATCTTAAATACAGATTTCCCAGAATCAAGTGCTCTCATGCTTCCTATCATCAAATAGGAGTGTGGATCCATGATAGTACTGTGATTTAAGTATACTCTGCATTAGATAATTTCTTACTGTGATTTAAGTATTCTCTGCACTAGATAATTTCTTAATAGCTCATTTCTACTGAAAGATCCACACAAAGTAGAATTATTAAATCTGGTTAATAAGATCATCTTGAAGATGAGAGCTTTTCATGTCTTAAACAAACATCATCCACTGTTCTCTGGAGTTACCTATTCTTAAACCAATTAAAGGGAGAGTCCGGTCAACCAACCTGAGCTATAGTCATTAACTTTCTAGAAAGTTAAATGAAGTCCACAAGTCCTTTACAAAGTCTCATTCATTCCAAAGAGCATAACCAGAGCTGCAGAGAACTGCAGAACCAACAAAATTCTGCTTAGCTCTCCACCATCTCTGTCACATGATACGTGCACATTATTTGTGTTAAGTATAAGTAAAATAACATGTCCTTCTGGGAACTGAATCCACTGTCTTAAATGGAGGAAGGAGAAGGGGACACATAGGTTAATTTTGCAAGACAGAAACATTAGAAGCTCTGTTAGGAATATTTATCATATTCCAAAGCCAAATTACAACATGACATCCAGTCCTCTTATTTCGAAGTGCTAATTTACATACCCATCCACTTCAATGGAAACACAATCCCACTTCAGCATACCAACATCTAGAATAAAGTTAGTCTGTGTGTCAATTTCTAGTGACAGCTCAGACTGATTTCAGAAAACACAGTTTTTTTCTGAATTTGGGATATAAAACCTAATTCTGCTATATAAGGGAAAGTTTGTAGAATCAATGGCAACAGCATAAAGGATTGTGAAAATGTCATACAGTTACATCCTGTTGCTTATACACACTATACTTAAATAAATTCCTCACTGTTAACTTTTCCAACACTCAGTTTTCTTTGAAGACGAGATAAATGGCACAATTTTGAATATAGCCCAAGATACACATTGTAGCTTTGCTATGCAGTTAAATTGAATACAAGACAACTCTACAGTCACAGACTGTGCTGTTGCTTGCTATGCCAATTCCCTTGTTTCTAGAGTACCTGTAGAAGGACAACACCTGTATGATCACCTACACTATTCATATGAAGAACTATTAAGTTGTTCTCCCCAGTGTAGTTCATAGGCAAGAAAAGTAATGAACAATTACAGCTAATTTGAGAGAGGATGAAAAAACTGAGATCACCAGCACATATGTAAAAATCTGCGTAGCTACAGACAAAGAAGTAACTTTTTCATGCTGTCCCAAGTGTTGCCTACATCTAGATATGAAATACATGACTTTCTCATTTCCCTTTACATTGAGTGTTTACTGATAGAAGGCCTCATAATATATTTCTAATTTATTCGCAGATTCTGTAAAATCTTGTCATTAATTTAAAAAAAAAATCACACTGAGAAAGACTTTATTGAAGGTGGGTTCCCTCTCCCAAGTTCATTGAGTTTTTCTTGCATATTAAGTGTGTCAACAAGACTGGATCCCCAGAACATATTGTATAAATATTTACACAGATATGTTCCCAAGCCTAGCCTCATGTATGCATGCATCCTAGGAGAAATAGTTGTGTTGTGCTTGAACTATTTATGGGAGTTGGGGAAGCAGAAGACTTAATCTCAGGCACAGATTACTTCAGAGTTTACCCTTCTGTCAGTATCTCACCCCACAAAAAGTTTTCAAACATAGGATCCATGCTTCATGTTAAACATAGTGGTTTTCACTTAAACTTAAGATCAGTGGTCTGAACTAATGAAATGTTGGGTTTTTTTTAAATCATATTCTAATAAGAAAAACTAATAGATTCAGCGTAGACATCTTACTTGCTATTGCATGACCGTAACACCAGAGTGATGGTATTTTGCAGTTACTCCAGAAAAACACATTTTTTTTCTTCCTTTCCAGAGCAGGTATAGTATAGTTACCAAAAGTACAGATGAGGGCTACCTGCACAACCACAGAGAACAACTTACTTACAAGAAATGATTATGTAGACTTGGACTCCCTTTTCCAACCTGAAAAAAAATTTTTGAAATTGTATAACATTACTAGTATATTCAATATTAACAGAGACTGAACAATCACTATTCTTCCCAGCGGGCAGGCTTAAGCTTTCCAGGACATAAAAACAGTCTGCTTACTACAGAGCATCTTAGACATAAGATGATAACCCAATTATACTGTGATAACTCTGACGCTGCAGTTTAAACAGAGGTTTGTTTTACATACAGACCTAGTGTGAATATCCAAAATGCTAACAGAGCATCTTTAGCCACATAAATTTTTTAGCCTCTATTAATCAAATCTATGAGGCTCAGTAAAGTTTTCATTTGTAATCTAAGCTCTTCGGGACGTAAAAATATTCTATTTACTACAGAATATCTTAGACACAAGGGGATAAACCAATTAGGTTATGATGGATCCAACCTTGCAGTTCAAATAAGGGTCAGACAGTAGCATTTAACTTGTATTTATTGGATTTACCCCCAGCCTTCAACCTTTGTTTAGGTAGTTATTAAGCATACAAAGATGCAATTCTATCGAGACTGGTCTGTTTTAGAATCCCTCTCATTGAATCCACTCCTGAATATTTTCTCAATGGAAATCCAATCAAAAAAAGATAGAAAACGTGTCTTCTGGATTTTTCACAGCTCCAAAGATGTGTACCTATTTGTCAACCTATCTACTTTTATGTCACTGCAACAACACAGGAACTGGTATAAGATTGCAGTATGTGGATGAAACTGCCTGGGTAGTCTTTGTAATTCTGCAGATCTCTACACAGACAGGTTTTAAAGCTAACACTGTGAAGTTCATAATTTTCTCAATTTTTAGGGCCAAAATTCAGATAAAAAATGAAAATCAAAGTTTCCTTGTTGGAATATCAATTAATTAATCTACAATACTGATTATGAGGTATTTGTATAGTGATAGGCCAACTTTTTGTCATCGTGCTGTGTAACTTGCATGTAGCAAGAGGGTACCTCAATCTAAAAAGCTTTCTGTGTAAATAAATGCAAGATGTCAGCTGTAAATAAAGAAGGTATAGAGATTGTTCATTAATATGTAACCAGCAGAGCTGGAATCAAAGTATTCTACTTCCAGAAGATCACACTCAGTATAGTACTACTCGAACCACAAAATAAAACTCACTCTATTGGTACCAAACAATGTGTTTATATATAATATATTTCTATTCATAGTGAGTCATGATGGAAATTACCTTTTTTTAAAAAAAAACACAAACATTTACCACTAATTACATGAAACACAATTGTATCAGGATCCAAACCCACAAACTCTGGGACAAGAAAGTTCTTAGTTTTTTCCTTTATCACCCAGCATGTTCTTTCATGCCTACTTTCTCATGCTGCAAGGTGCTGCCTTCCAGCCTACAAAGACATAAAATATACTACAGGAACTATAAATCTCTCCCTCATATATGCAGAAAACTAATTTCCTATATTTCTTGTTCCAATCAACTCTCTGTTTTTCATTAAGCACTGCATGTAATTCAAAAATACATTTGGGATGCAAGACTGAGAATTTTCTAAGACCCCCAGGTGGCTGAACAGTAAGCCAGCACTCAAACAGGGAGATTTCTAAGAGCAACTTGACATAAAACAATTAAATTGATTCAATCATTTGAGTTCAAGCTCCGTTAAACTCCAGATTCAGAATATTAATGCAGCACTGGATTTTAAAACCAGTAAAGGACATTTGAATAAAGTTAATTTCTAATCTCTTTGTCTTCCAGTTGCCACTCAGACATTCTTACACTAGAACCTATGTCTTTAGAGACAGTTTACACCTCTATTTCTCCAAGTGTATGTCAAAATATTTCTAGTTCATCAGTGATTTTTGCACAACAGCAGCACCCAAGAACCCCGTCACCAAGCAGGGCAGCTTTGAACAGTACTGACTAGGACAGTTCATGTTTCCAAGAGCTCAAGTGCAGAGAAACAAATCTTCAAAAATAGAATCCGCTACATAAAGAAATATGGTTTTAATTTAAGCAGTGTGGATCTTAGAAATTCATCTTACTTACTTTTTTGTAAATAGTGTTGGCTGATGAATGGCATCTGTACAATTAATAAATGCTAATATGACATTATTTCTGCACACTTCTGCAGATCTAACAAACTGTTAGACAGTGATGTTAAAAATGGGACAATATTTATTTTGAGAACTGGATGGAGAACAGAAGTTCTTTTAAACTGTCTTTAAAGCTTTTACAGCTCAATCTTCATATGCATTCACAATTAGGGCAGGGGGGTGGAATTGAGGGAGAAATCTTCCAAATATTTTGACAAAATGTTTGCTCAAAGTGCCTTTTTTCGTTAAAAAAGATGGAGAAACATATCACATTTTTGCTTTAGATAAAATATATCAACCCAAATCTGTGATTCAAAAGTATTTCCTTTTCATTCTTCCAAGATTTTGAAGCACTTAATTTCCTCTCATGCATTTTTACACTGGCCAATCAACTACAATATTTTGCATTTGAGATACTAAACAACAAACTAAAGTCTGGACCCAATTAACACAGACTTTAGGTAGCATAAAGATGTTTACAACAGCATTTTCTAGGCTAAGCCTTGTCTAAATTGCAGATCTTATACTTAAAATCCTCTTCTGTCTATGTCAGAATGTGTCCAGTATAGCTTCAGTCTTTCAGATTACCTGGAGTCTAGCAGCATTTGCTGGGGTCAATGTTAGTTTACCAAAATATAAACATTAATTAAATTCATTCCAAGTTTTATTTTAGTCATTACAAAGCAATGACTTGATTTTGAAGTAGTGTTGGTACACAGCTCTCATCTCCTGCATGATTTTGATTAAGATAGTTGGGTATTAAGAAAGGGACCCCTCAGCAGGAAGTAACCAAAAATTCATGGCTACCTAAACCCTTTAAATTTAGTTGAATACAGTAAAAATAACTAAAGATATCAACTGTCAGAAAAATATTAGAGGGTCCCAGCAGATACATTTGGAATATTCTCCAAAACCCAGAATGGTTTTGAAACACTGTAGTCTTCATTAGCAGACACTGTTCTCCAGTTCATGAATACAAAGTAGACAAAGCAAGGTTAGACATAGGTTTTGCCACCGAGTGACCTTTTTCAGATTGTGAAAAATAAGGGATAGGCAAGGGGTTATAACAAATGCCCCCTTAAATTGTGCACACTGATGATTTGTGGATGATATGTCACATACAGTTACAGTTCAAGATCTGAAGCTTCTTTATTTCAAATACAATTTTTCCTCCTGTTGTTTTGGTTTATATTCTAAAGCAGTCAGACATATCAAACCAAATCACAGCTTATTCAGTAATTTACGGAAATAATTTTTCTTTACAAAAATCTACAAAAAGATGTTTTTCTTCTTTAGAATTAAATTTAGAGGTGTTGAACTATGGAATACAGGTCATACTCACATACATAAACATACAAAAGGTATTTTTCATAAAAGTATTCAAATTGAATTCCTTTCAGATAAAAGCATTTCTTTACGATTTTCTAACTACTCTAAAAAATAACAACAGTAAAAACTATAGCTGCAGATGGTACATACACTTCCTTTCACTGAATGTTTAAGTCTTTCATTAAAACAGGGAAACTGTAAGTTTTCTCTTAACATAAATTCCTTCCCTTGGCAGTTTTTTATGTCTCTGTGCTTATGTTATTTTAAGACACTTTCATTTGATCGTTCAATATTTTTCACCACTGACTAGGTGATGAATAGGCTTGCCACCTGGCTCAGCTTCCCATCCCCTGTCCCAGTTTGAATATTTCTTTAGACATGAAAGCCAAAGGAAATGGAAAACCTGCCAGCAGTGTTTTTTAATGCCTTCAACAAACAAAAATAAAAAAAAAAAGATTCTGTATGGACATGAAAATCAAGACCCTCTCTGGGTCCATCTGTCACCTCCTCCCTTGCAAAAAATTTAAGCCAAAATTAATCTCAACAGAATTTTAAGGAAAAATATTGATTCAATCTCAAGCCATTCCATTGCTTCTTCAGGAATCTATTTCTTTCTCACTGAATCCTTTTCACATATTTTAGTACTTTCTCAGCTTCCTGTATGCAGCCTTGCCTTTCCCACTTTTCTACTTCACTTTCTTCTTTTAATATCATCACTAAAATAATGAGTGTCTTCTGCTATTCTTATGCTGCAGTGTCTGTCTCTGTAGCTTCATCTCTCCTTCATCTCATCTTCTTCTTCTTATTTAACTTCCAACTCCATTTTTTCATTTTCTCTCCATGTCATTCTACCATATACGTATTCAAGATAACACCCTTTAACAGCTTATCTTCCTCTTTAGCACCTAGAATAATTTATTACTATATTAATAGCCCTAGAATACGTGCACTACCAACAACCAAAGAACCTGCTAAACATGATGACAGTCTCCACCATCTACTGAAGGTTGACAGAATTTTGACAGCTCCTTAGAGAAGAGTCTGCATTTCCTGAGGATACTTTTCCAGTGTAATTACACCATATTCCACATTCCTGAGTCAGTAGTCACAGTTGCTATTAGTTGCTATTCAGTGGGAACTCCAGGATTAATTCTCCCTAAGTAAAGCACAAGTGGAAACCTTGCAGTACAATGTTCTTTGATAAATGTATGCAAAGCAAATGTGCACTGCTACACCACAGCAAATTCAAAGCAAAGCTTTATTAGACTAACTAGAACAAAGGCAGATCTTAAGAGAGTTTTCCATGGGTTGTAGTTGGAGAAGGATAAGTTTCAAACTGAGTTTTCAGTGAAAAACCTCATACATATTTGCCTCCTCACATCTCGTCCTCCCTTAAAAGACAAAAAAATAAAAATCAACCAACATAATTAATTCACAGAGAAAAACTATATATTCCAACTCCAACTTCTAAATATTGAAACTTTCATGGAAGTTCTTACCTGGTGATATCAGACCATCTGTTTCCTCAAAAGGAATGAATTTACTGTGATTAGTTCTGCAGAAAGGGATGACTGTGTTGCATTTGAAGAGACTTATTCCAGCTATTGATCATGCCCACGTATAAAAGAATGAGGATATGAAATATCCAAATTACAATGCTTAATAGTAAGATTGCTGAATTTTCTAAATAAAACTCACATTTTCAGAGAAAAGTAGGTAAGCAAAAAACTTAGATATTGGGTAACTTTTCATTTATTCCCCCCATCATCATCACTAAAATATTTTTATGTGGAAAAAGGACTTCCTAGTTTCCTTAGAAAAACTAGTCCCTATCTCCAGCTCCATCTGCACAGGTTTTCCATTGTACCTCTAGTATAAGCTGGATCATGAAAAGGAGCTTGCACTGTCCTGAAACCATTGCAACAATTATACTCTTGTCACACCAAACCGCGACAGAACCTCCTGCAAACTTCATACAAAAGCTGTGGGGAGAGGCATGGGAAAAAGGACCTAGTTAATGTGCCTCTTGGATTTTCAGATCTCTGCCTGCTTATTCCAAGTCTCTGAGGTCGAAGTCGTTGGCGTGACCTAAAAGAAGTTTAGTTTATGCCAAGTAAGAGCTGCTTAGCGTTCAATCTTGACAAGTAGCTTGGCCCAAACAGACACTGTAGATATCCAACAGCCACCATTTTACCTTCCCTGCCTTGCTCACTGCTCCAGAACTGTGTTACATCTAAATCATAGAATAATTTAGGTTGGAAAAGACCTCCAAGATCATTGAGTTCAACTGTTAACCTAGCACTGACAAATCCACCACAAAACCATGTCTCTAAGCACCACATCTACACATATTTTAAATACCTCCAGGGAGAGTGATTCATCCACTTCCCTGGGCAGCCTGTTCCCTGGGCAGGCCTCCCCTTACTTCTGAAATACTTCAAGACAAAGTATAGTCGAACTTTATTTACACAGTTTTTTTCACTGAGGCATAAAATGTAAGGATTTTATTTTTCTACAGTGAGAGGTTAACAGAGTTTATGTGGTGCATAGTCTCCAACACAAGACAATTTCTCCCTTCTACTACACTAAGACATAGGTTGTATGCCACAGTTTTCATTCTTCATCACAATTTTATTGCTAGCTTTCTAATGAGTTTCCTTTCTCATTCAAAGTAATAAGTCCTTTCATACCAGGGCTTTCAACTCAGGTATGATTTGAATAAACTTTAGGAGAAAAAAAAAATTTAAAAACTTGTTTTGGTAAGGGAACACAGATTTATACCTAGTAAGTTCTTGTTTTAAAAATGGTAGAATTGTGAAATTTGGCATACTCAGTAAGCTAGAGTTGCACAAAATGGAAATTACAACCATGCTTCACGTCCATGAGGTAGAAGTAATTTTATGACAACTTTTAGTTTTTATTTGGATCACAGTCTTTTCTTCATAACAGTCATTCTACTAAATAAAACGTGTTCTGCAAGTTGGTTACCTCACTCATGTTGATTAAATCATAACATCAGATGTTCCCACAGATCTGGGTGGCAAACATTGATTAACACTAAGCTGGTAAGCATAGATTACCCAGGTGTAAGAGACTGAGGATTTGGTAGCAAATAGGCTGTGTTTGGATTTCTGCAGAAAAGCTTTCTGAAAATTCAATTTCAGCTTGCATTTGATACTTGTATATACCTCCTGTGCCACCAGTGTTAGACAATACATGCAAGCAATGAGTCCTTTTTAGGAAGATAACTTAGGGGGCAATTAAAGTCAGAGGAGGAAAGAAGAATATAATCCTCACAAAGTCAGTGCTCAAGTTAGCAATATCATGGATACTTATGATAAATTTCCCATTCCAGTGTTGAGGCACCCTGCATTTTAGGTTCCTCTTGCTTGTTAACAGAAGACCTGACTCCTGCTTTTCTACAAGGACTTTATAACTGATTCTCAAGAGTAACAACTACAGCTTTACTGCCCAGTAGCAGTGATCCCTTACTAGAGCTCCAAGTTACTCTTCAGCCCTACTTAAGCATCATTCACTTCTGTGTTGTCTCTCCACCATCATTTCTTGTTCAGGACAACTATGTCTTTGTTGGTTTGTCTTTGCCAAGTCTTTACAAAAAGATCAGTGATGCACATCAAACTGAAGAGATACCTTGCTATCAGAGATATGCTGGCACCAAAAGGTAAGCACAATGTGTCCTCCAAACCTCCAAGCTATTCAGACCAGATTTTTGGCCAAAAGAGATCCATATCCCTGACTACACTTGGTGCAGTTTCGTCTCTCAGGCATCTCTATGTTTACATACATTTGTGTCTTGCTCTAGGAAATGAGGCTTGCGTGGTTTAGTCATAAATCATAACATCCAATTCCCCAAGTGGTCTAAGAGCAAACATAAGTACTATCATTAAAATACCATTACTGCCAAACCTGAATTTTGTTCTTTCATTCTTCATCCACTTTCCTAGTTTGAAACACAGTGCAAACTTCATGGGCTTCCAAAGAAGTAAGACCTTGTACCTATGCTTATATTCAAAAGTGCAAATATAAGAAGTCAAAAATTTATAAAAATACGAGTCACAAAGGTGAGACACAGGGAAAGGGAAAAGGGGGAATAAAATTGAATAACCTTGAGGCAACTTCTAATCTAAAGTTATAAAAATTCTTTGTAGTTTTATTGATTTCACTAGTTAAGAAAGATCCACAGTCTGTTTTCTGTAAAAGCTATATGGTACTTAATAATATATCAGACAGCAATTAAGCCAGCAAATGTGCCTACAGCATTTTACGTTAGAAACGTGTTATGAGAGCTATAATGTGCCAGATGAACACAGATCTACAAACCAGTCTCACCTAACATGCTTGGTCTCACCTAATACACTTGAAATGCTCATGCAGAGTAAACAATATATTTAACAGAGGGATTTCTTAAGCCTAAACAAAAGCCTTATCAACATGTAAGATTGGGTCACATACCAAATAAACTGCCATACCCAAATAGCACTGAGATGAGAACAAATCTTCTCTTTAGCCACTATGATACACAATGAATGATATCCTCTAAATTAAGAACACTCTGTTTTAATGTAGAAATTACTGCACTTAACAGGATTTTAAGCCAGTGTTCAGGTTGCAAGGCAGAAGTACAGAAAGGAAGGGGAGAACTAACTCCTGCCATTAAAACCAGTGGACTCATATGTTTGTCTGTTTTGGCAGTCATTAACATAGCAGCTATTTACCAAGAGACAACAAACATACCACCTAAGCAGAAAAATGTTTGTTTACACTGCATGACATGGAAAGTTTCATTTCTTCATTTTTACAGGAACACACTTGCTTTTACAGCTTTAATACCAATCTGAGAAACCAGGTCAAAAATGCAGGATGCCCAGCATCATAATGAAAATTAACTAGCTCTTGTGCATAGATCTAGTGTATAAACGGAGGTAAACTGGCTGATATCCAGAGAATCAAGAGATGATTGTAATGAAAAAAGGACTTTGAAGAGGACAAACACAAGATAAATATGTGTAGAAAAGTCAGAAGCAAAATTTGTCAGAAAAGAACTGCCAAACTGAACTTTGTAGATGAAGAAAGGTAATATTGAAAAGTACCACAGTTAGAACTTATAATTAGCACCCTAAGAAAATGCCGCTTTTTATATTTATTTCACAGTCCAATTTTACAAAGCAATTCCTAAAGTAGCATGTACATTAAAAGTATTTCGTTCATAACCAAACATTTTATTATTATTACACTCAAAGGATGTTAAGATCCCTGAAACCCCTCTAACTATTCCAAATAGCACTTATTGTTAAAACCACATGTAGCTGTTTCTGATACATTGCTGCAGCACTTCACTTGGTTTCAGTTCAGTTAAAGTAATCCCAGTAGAAGAAAGCCTACACACGTCAACTTAGAGAGGCGTTTGAAGTGATTAAGGAATTTCCTCATGTTCCTGCAGAGTATTTAAAACAAAACAACAAAAATCCCCATGTGTTTCAGTTCCAATGTCTTTAGCACTCATACAAGTATGTGCAAACAGTACAGGGAAAGACAGGAAATTATTTCTATGACAAAACCTCAAACATTCTCTAAATAAAAGTTAAGATAACAAAAAGAAAAATACTTCATGAAACTATATGTATAATCTCATGCAAAGTGATTATTTATGTGCGAGCCCGTGTGCTGCACAAATCAGCATGTCACAGCAATGTTTTGATTTACAAAACAGTTCTCTGCCAGCATACACAGTGCAGATTGATTATGGGTATCTGGCAAAAACACCCAACGATCACATCTAGATATAGCACAACAGGTGAATTCACAGAGTTCCCCACATGGATTTCTTTAATATCCATCTGACTGTATGATATCAAACACTTCCCCACCGACACATAAAAAGCTTAGTGAGCTTGTTTAATAAACAGGTAAAAAACGTATACAAAACACATCCAACTGTTTCACTATATGCTTCAGAGAGCAGAGTAAAAACCTAATCTGATTTGTAAATCACAGTAAGGACATAGTGGAGGAAAAAAAAGAAAATACATTACAGGCACAAATATCAGCTATTTAGGCTACATAAATAACACTTTTTATTAAACACATCAATGTTATATGCTTAGGCAAATCTTAATACTTATTTTATGAACTAGAAGGAGGAAGCCTGGATCATTGAAACTATTTGCCATTGGTGAAAAATTATCAGGGAACTCTGTTTCTAGAGATCAAAGATTACGTTACACCAGAGAATTAGTGCTGGAAAAAAACAGCTACATTTTATGAAGCTTTTACAAATTAAGATCCTCTCTCACATGCTTGGGCAGCCCAGTAAGGGCAAACAGAAGCTGGGGCTACATGTAACTACAGCTGCTTAAGGCTACAGCTCAAACACTATCACTTCAGGCATTTAAATGCTCTGCTATCTAGTGTTCAACACTAATGTTACCACAGATTTCAATTGCTTTGGTCAGAAATACTGAGGCAAAACCCCAGAAGTGCAGTATTTTTCTTGAGCTGAGGAGCTGAGTCTCATTCCTTAGACTTGTTCTGGACATCTGTGTCAGCTCTTTCAAGGAAGGGCCCGAGGCAGGCGACTTGTATTGAGAGGGACCAAGACCTCAAGAGCCGTGTGGCACAAGCATGGACTCCATGATCTTTGTGGGTCCCTTCCAACTCAGCATATTCTGTGACATCCCCATTTGTGTGGTTTAGTTCTAAAAATTTAGGAGACTGAAAACAAAGCTGCAAAACAGTAACTAATTTACCAATTTTTGCTTCCAATGAAAGAAACAGATTAAACTTTCTACTGCCCTCAGTCAGAGGGCAACCCCAAAGAGCCCAGATGGTAGAAGCCTTTACCAAGTGGAATGAAACAGTCTAGACCTGTCTGGTGAAAGCTGCACAAGCAGTTCCCCATTCAACAGGCTGGCTTCTTGGATGTGTGATTCTCCACATGCCATGTGTGGGGAAAATTGGTACCTAATTAGACACCAGTGTCGACAGTGTCCACTAGCCAGCAGAAGGCATCTCCTCTGTAGAGGCTCAGAGAAGTCTTCTCCTTAAGGGTGAATCATCACACCCTTACATCACCCTTTTCAATGAGATGGGTTTGAGAGCTCCAAAAGTTTCTGATAACTTCTATCTATTTTTTCCAGTACATGAAATGCAGGAACAGCTGCTCTTTGATTTTCAAGTTACCCATCAGAACTGTAGAGGTAGCTTTCCTCCTCTTCTCCTGAAGTTCTTACATGTGAGTCTGGCACCCCACAGTATGTTTGATGAGATGTTTTTATAGCCACTAATACAACAGAATATCCATTTCAGGAAGACATCATGTCACAGGAAGACAGCATGTCACAATAGATTCTGTCATTTCTAGATGTCACACTGATGTAAAATAGGATTTGATGGCAAAAAGTCATGATATGGTCTCACCATAGCTGCTTTATTAAAATATTTCTCAAAAATTAAGTATTTCTGAGCAACTTGGTAGTCAATTCTGAAGACTAGTCAATGATGGACAGTTCATGTCAAAAATTATGATCCCAGAATTAAATGAATAATGCAGAAATAAACAAAACCTTCTTAATAACTGAGACTTTGGATTCCTCAGAAGTTCTGCCTATATCCTCAACAGTAATGAAGAAAAAAATTTTAAAAGGATTTGGACATGTAAACAGCAAGCTCTTTAAACTGAGGCATGGGAACTGGACAGTACAGATTTGGAAAACATCAAAATTTGGGCTAGGTTTTAAGGAAGTTTCTGCACAGATTGGCAGTTGTTTATGTTTTAAGTACTTCATCTCTTAACAATGCCAAAAAAAAAAAAAAAAGAATCACTTTCAGAGGTATCTTTACAGAAGGGTAAATAATCAGCTTCAACACACAGGAATCAGGAAAAATAATTCTCTAAATTAAGAGGCGGCACACTGAGTTAAATTTAAATCAAAAGTAAATTATTTTAAGAAAAAAGAACATTCAAAAGAGGTATGACCAGCAGGTCAAGGGAGGTGATTCTACCCATCTGCTCTTCTCTTGTGAGAACCTACGTAGAGTACTGTGTTCAGCTCTGGGGCCTCTGAAACAAGAAAGACATTGACCTCTCGGAGCAAGTCTGGAGAAGGGCCATGAAGATGATCAGAGGACTGGAGCACCTCTCCCATGAAGACAGGCTGAGAGAAGAAAAGGATCCATGGAAACTTTATAGCAGCCTTATGGTACCTTAAGGGAGCCTACAAAAAGAGGAAAAGATGGAGAGGGACTTTTTAAAAGGGAATGTAGTGACAGGATGAGAGGCAATGGTTTCAAACTGAGAGTAGGTTTAGATTAGATACTAGGAAAAAATTCTTTACTGTGAGAGTGGTGAGACACCGGAACATGTTGCCCAGAGAAGCTGTGTATGCCCCATCTCTGGAACTATTTAAAGACAGCTTGGAAGGAGCTTTAAGCAGCCTGGTCTAGTGGAAGGTGTCTCTGCCTAAGGCATGCGGTTTGGAACTAAATGATCTTTAAGGTCCCTTCCAACACTTATCATTGTACGATTCTATGATCCTTATTTGAATTTATGTGCAAATTACTGTTACTTTAGTAAGAAACAAACTTAAAATGTATTCAAGCCACTAGGCTTCCATTTCCTGATAAAATTTTGGGAAATAAAATAAATCCTGTAAGAGCATTATTACTTAAAATGTAGCACTTTGTTTTTCCCCTCTGTAATTTAATTATCACGAAATATAGAATAGTCATCAAATTTCATCACCTCTACTAAATTTTTGCCACAAGAGAATGACACTAAAAATTCACAATAAAGCAAATCTAAATGAATTTCAGAAATATGGATTTTTTCAGCTGATCTCTTTCTCTGACTGCCTTTTTTAATTGACAAGTTTCATCATGTAAAATGAAGCTTTAAAAAATTTTCTCCATTCCTCTGTAGGAAAAGCTAGTGAGACTTCAGTTGGATACTATGACAAATTAAAAGCAGTTTGTTGAGTTTATTCAAATCAATTTCTTGTCTGAATTCCTTTTCATTGAACATGCATTCGCTCAGTGCAATGAGCAATATGCCTTTCCCAAGCATTACATTTCCTCATCTAAACTTTACAATTATTCCTCTCTAATTTGCAGTTGACACATATCCCAAATTTTTGGTTGTTGCTTTGAGGAACTTAGTTGTATATATTTGCCACCTGCCCCTTGTCATTGCTGAAGGACAGTGCCACAGACCCTGACTACATTCAGCACCTCACGTTCCAGGCATCCCACCTGCCTCAGTACACAGGTGCCACTTGCTTTAGGGAGACAGAGGCAGATGTAGCAGGGAACATCTGAATGTAGGCAAAATCAGCAACAGTCTGTCTCCAGGATTTCAGGTTCTTCCTGTTGTTGATTTACATCTACAGACATTAATCTAACATACATTTCTCATTTCTTTTTTTTTCTCTTTTACTGCAACTTCTTTCCACAATGCTTGGCAAACAGCTGAATTCTCACACAACTCTTAACCACACACACCTTGGGAACTAGAGATACACTTCTACTGCAGCTCACAGATGTGGTATTTATTCTAAGCACTAAACACCAGAAAAATAACATTCCAGGAACATTTCAGGAAATCCCTATCCCAGTCTACAAAAACTCTAGTCTCAGAATACAAAAGTTACTGATTCTCCACAATGTTCTACTTAGAAGCTTTAAAATTTTTCTCTATTTTACACAATTACTGCACAATTTTTGGACTTTCTCAGTGCATCAACAAAGGCAATAAGTTCCTTAAAAATGAAGGTCAAAAGAATAATGTATGGATCCAAAAAAAGAATAGGAGTCTGGCTGAAGCTGGTAGGGGTGGCAGGGGGAAGCTTCATATTCATTGTTTTAACTGGTATCAGGAACAGTTACAGAAACCTCTCTGATGGAAGCCTCTGCATTACAAAAAAATTCAGTCTTTCTTTTTTGATGTTGTGAAAAGAGTCTGGATTTTACCTCAAAAGACATGGAGCAAACTATTCTCCCAAGACTTTGCTTCATATTTTTATCCCAACAGTAGGAATTCATACACTTGAACAGACTTTTTGCATGGGACCATCTGGATATATATCCTGCTCATGGTGCATTCCAAAATCATTGCAGGCAGAAGCAAGCGTATGGCGATGGTTGAGGAAACTAATACTAGCAGCCAGTTTTAAGGGTGTTTCCTGCACAGTATCTCTGTGTTTTCAAGTTGCTATTTTTTTGGTAACAGTTACCAGATCTAAGAGACAGAGCATTACCATTCCATATTTAGAGAGGTTTAGCAATTCCCTCAGTACCTGAGAAGTTAAGAAAAATGAGGTTTTTGATCCACTTGTTGTTCAAGGTTGCATAACAAAAGCAGTGCTGATTAATCTGTCTCCACTCCTTTCTCTTTTTGCATAGTGTCTCATTCAAGTAGCTACTGCTGAAAGAGTATGTCTAGTGCTGAATTCAGAACTACCACTGTTGAAGTACAGGACTAAGAAAAACCCATCTACCCCAGCTCTTTCACTTAAGCAGAATGCTAATCCATCCCTGTCAATTTGTTTAGTCTTAATATTCTCTAAGTTTCAGTCTTTCGTTGTAGCTCATGTTTTCCGATGTTTTCATTAGGGAAGTTCCTCTCTGGACTCTTATCAATTGGCCTACATTTCTGAAAATACGATTTTCAGTTGAGATTTCATAGTCACCACCAGAAGAGGAGGAATAATCAGTTCCTTGTCTCACTTTTTTCTGTCATGTTTATTTATCACGTTTTAAAATGTAGCATAAGTCCCAGATCCTTTTTGCAAATGTATGTTATTTCATACTATTTTTATCACTGGGAAAACTAAGTATTCTGCATCTCCTATTTTTTATTTTGTACTCTCCTGCGTTTTAAGCAGAAAACTTTGTATTTCAGCTTCGTCTTCTGATTTCAGATCCCACTGCTCTGATTTGTCTAGACCACACTAATTGTGTTTTCCCAAGAATTGCAATTTCTTCCAAATAAAGTTATCACATCTGATAGCAACTGCTCTCTACCATCAGCTTAAATCAATGAAATCAACAGAGAGTTCAGAATGCTGCTGGGTACGACCTCACCTAACATCCTCTCTTGTGTTGATAGCTTAATCACAAAAAGCTATATTTTTTCCAACCAGAGTACACTGCAACACATATTTCCTTAATTTGGTTGGGAGAACATTGCCTCTTAGGAGAGTATTTAAAGCCTTGTTAAATTCACAGTGGTATTGCACAATGGCTTTACTTTAGACATTGTGACAATGCATTAGACATACATGATATTCTGGCCAAAGGGAAACAAAAAAGCCACCAGATCTGTCAAAAAAGTTATATCACACCAAAGTAATATATTTTTAATATTATCCTACAAATTACAAAAATTTGTTCCCACAGTCATCTGTAAGACACAATTGCACCAATCTGCCTCACTTTCTTTCCTCATGTTTCGTGATGCTACTGCTGCTTCTTTGAGAAAAAGAAAAAAAATTGACTTTTGACTTCATCCAGTTCTTTGGCCCATCCATGCTCCATGTATCCCCCCTACTACCCACAACCATTCAGAGACTGTTTCACATACCGAGCATTTAGCTACTAGTAAGCAGCTCTTTCCTCTGGCCTTAATGAAATTAAGTGTTAGCAGCCAAATCTCATCTCTCATTCAGCCTTTTTTGTTAAAGCCATATTGAAAATAAAAATCCATTGCTTTGGCATTCTTTCCTTCATGTTTGTCCTTTCTTGGCTTTCTTCAAGAAAAGCTTCAAGTTGTGAAACCTACTGTGATTTTTCAGTTTCTTACACTACAAATTTGAACTACTATAGTCACGTGCCAATCTTGTTCACTTTTTGTATAACTGCTATTGCAATGCCCCTATATGTCAAAAGAGATTTTCATATAACCAGCTATAATATTTTTTTCTGTATTCTGCATTGGTTGGTGCAATAAGACAAATATTCAAAGAGTTCTACCAGATTACCAGTAAAGAATATATCCAGACTACCAGACTATCCTTGTTTCCCTTCCGTCACATATTACTTCACTAAGTGGAAAATATTCACCTTCTTGCCTCTGTGAATGGAACAAAATAGTAACCTAATTTCTGAAGTAGTACAGTCTGTGCACTTGCACAAGGAGCAGCTTCAATTACTAGATGCAATTAAAGCACATCCTTTTATCTCATCAGCTGAAGTGAAGTAATGTTTACAGCCTTACCAAAGTTTACATGTTGGTGCAAGTGCTACTTTGCCTTGCTACAGAATGGACTTTGAAAACAGGAAAATAAACATAATAGAGGAGAATCTTTGAGGGGAAAACCTGAGAATTCCACAAAAAGTATTTTTTTAGAGAAGATTAAGAACTGCTTTCATTCATTTGTAATTTTTGACTGGGTCTCTTAAAGTCATTTACATATTAGTGCTCACAGGATATCTAAAGTTTAAGTTATCAGTACTTTACACAACTCTGACTAAATACAATTGTTTGCAATATCAGCTGAAAAACCTTCTGGTGATAAAGACAGTAAGAGAAAAGAACAAAGATATTTGCATTTCTGGACATGATATGAAAACTTTCAACATCAAAATGATAAATTTTTTTACATATTGAACTTGGGCTTCTGGTAAACCAAGAAGCCTTCAAGGAAGTAATTTATTTTAATCTTCTTTGACAAAAGTATGAACCTATGCATACCCCTAGTTTTTAAATCCCACCTCAATCTCTAACTACTGTGTAAACATAAATGTGAATTTAAAAAGGCTTATGATGAAGGTGACAACTACAGGTCTGTAAACCTCACAAAAGGAAAAGAGCTATAGGCACATATTAGTATTAGGGTATGTAGAGAGAAGTTACAAAGCACAGCCTTTATTCCAGTGTGCACTAATTCTCTCTATTCAGAGAAAAGTTGTCATAGTTTCTATAAAGAGAATGACTGCCTTGGAAACCTCCTGAAGCTGACTGCAAGGGTTATCACACAGCTGATAAAATGAAGAATTCAATAAATTATCACTTAAGAGTAACTGTCAAATTTCCAAAAGACATTTAACAAGATTTTATAAAATGTCTTTTGAAGCAATTAAACAGACAAGGTGTAAGAGTACAACATTGACTACAGAAAAGAAACAGCACAGAAGAACTAGAGGACTGTGTTGTAGGGACTATGCTGTTCAACACACTCTTAAGTGACCCGGAAAAGGAAGTAAGCAATGAGGTGAACAAATTTGCTGATCAAACAAAGGTATTTAAATAGGTAAGGAGGAATGGAAAACCAAGTAACTGCAGAAAGACCTTAAGGTGCCTGGACAATAAAATGGCACTAGAACTGTAAAATAAAACATTTTGCATGAAATAAAACAATCCACAGATTAACTCACCAGACAGGCTTCAGAACGCTGGGGTTATAGTAGATATTTTGACATTGACATCAACTCAATACTTAAAACAGCAATCAAAATGGAGAATGAAATGTTTTACAGAATCACAAAATCATTAGGGTTGGAAGAAAACTCTGGAGAACATCTAGTCCAACTTCCCAGCCAACACAGGGTCACTTAGAGCAGGTTACACAGGAATTCATCCAGCTGGATTTCGAATGTCTCCAGAGAGAAGATTCCTTGACGTCCCTGGGCAGCCTGTTCCAATGCTCGGCCACCCTCAATGTAAAGAAGTTCTTCCTGATGTTGATGTTGAAATTCTTGTGTTTCAGGAAATTTAGAACATTTGAGGAAGGAAGAGAGGAAAAATACTTAAAATCTCATTTTCATGGTATTGCATAGATAGACAGTTTGCCCACAGCTGGCATAAGAAGCGATTTCAGTCAACTCTCACAATGTAGAACTACTGGAAAAGGTTCAGAGAAGGACAAGAAGATTGAAACTGGTTCCATAGAGAAACAAACAAGTAGGATTGGCTTCTGCAGCTTGTAGCAGGTGTAACTTACAAGGAGATACAATAGAGGGCCATAAAATCATTAGTGTTATGAGAAGGCTGAAAAAAGTATTGAGAATTTACTTTTATTCTAATACATAAACTGAGGTGTGTCAAATGAAGCCAAACAAGTATCAGAGTGAAAAACACAAGTGGTTGTATAGGCAAGAAGTGACAGACTTCAGTAATTCCTTGCCAAAAGCTGCTGTGTCCACAGTTTACATAGGTTAAATGACAGGCTGCACAGATTCATGAAAAAGATGACAATGGATTTACTAATCAGATAAACCAGATCACTTTTAGAACAAAAGCCCAAAGAAACCCAAAAGAACCTAAAAATTAAGTTGAAGGCTGAAACAGTATTTTAGAAAGAAATATTATACACTTGCCTTGTCCTAACTTCCAGGGAATCCATTTCTAGGAACTGTAGGTTACAAGGAACTGGGACAGGTGGCTCTCTGGTCTGAACAATTATATTTTCAGATAGAGGAAAAAACTTTAGAATTATTTGTGCTAGAATGGAACCACATCATCATTTCACATATCATGTCCTGACAAATACTGAGCAGAGGCACCAAAGGAGGATTAGTTAGTCTAATAAATATCAGCTTTGTTACAATATCTAAGCTAGCTCATCATTTTTAGTAAGATGAATATCTGTTATTTTTGCAGATAAATAGACATGGCACGTACTTCTACTAATTCACCATGCAAGGTGACCTCAGTGCAGGTGATACTGGGAATATGAAAGGACTTCAAAAGCATAACAGCACATGTTTTTGCCCTCTCCAGACAATGTAGTCCATTTTCACAACCCCCTCTCTCGTTTACAGTATTTTAAGCTGGGGCTAGGGGGAGAAGGGGAGAAGGGAAAAGGAAAATTGATGAACAGAAATCAAAGAAAAGTTCACTTGATGCCATGTGTTTTGGTCCTCTGTGCCACCATTCACAAAGAGATGGTACACTGTAGAGAGATTCTTTCAAAGGCACTGGTACATTTTGTGCCTTTTTGCCTTTCTCCTGTAAAGTATGTATGGCTACTCCACACTCTTTCCATTCTTCAGTGGGTATGTTCAGCTGCAGTGGGTATGTTCAGTGGGTATATTTGGACCTGTAAAACAAGGTATACAGGCCCAGAGCTGTGTATGCATTTGGTTTCCAATAATCAGGATGTTGGAGTAACTTTCTGATGCCAACCAGGTTTCTAACCTTCTCAGAACAGCAAAGCTCTGCTTCTGCTACTATGAAGGTTTTACCTCTTAAAAAAAAAAGGAAAGAAAAAGAAAAAAGAGACAAAGCTACAAACGGACATTTCTGTGCATGCACAACTTTTGAAAAACAAAAGTCAGTTTCTATTTCCAGAGCACACTTCAGCAGTACCTAGATATAAAGCTACTAGCTGATGCAAGGGAAAAAACCCCCAAACCAAATCAAAATGAACCATTCTACAACTTTAGTAAAACACTTATTCCATCAGTCAGCCCTGCACAAGGAGCATTTCAGAAACCACATCCTCACATTACAGCCTCACTCAAATCTCTACCCATTCAGGAAGAATCAGTTCACATGCAAAGAAAAGAATTTAGGTCAACGTGGCCCTTGTACTATATGTTTCTTCAGCTGGACCATGGAAATAGCATTTCTCTCTTTTTCACACTTGAAACACACATCTGTTTGTAAGTTACCACCAGATTATATGCCTTTTCCTTCCAGACTCTCCTAAGCTTTCCCTTTTATATGCTCTAGGCAATTTTAAATTTCTAATAAGCTGCTGAGAGCTGCACAGTACAAAAACATGTAAAAACCTTTAAAAGCTTCACCAAGGTATTGCACGTGGAGGCAGAGCTGGAGGGCAAATTATCTGATTAGTTTAAACCTCAGACAGTAGGTACAGTTCATTTAAAAGGCACAGCAGAAAACTGCAATGAGGTATCAGAACAGATGTTTACAGTTGAAACAGGACCAAAAGCAAATGATCAAACTCATGCAGATTCTGCATTCCTGTAGCAGATTCAAAACTGTATATGTGTGGCAATTCCCAAATTTTGCATCCCCAATCCACATGCAAATCTGTATTTACAGATTTGTGGCACTGAGATTCCAGCCAGAAACCTGAAGATCTTGAACTGCCTATGGATGCCAAGTGGGTAAGAGGTCATCAAAATGCCCATAAGCCAACCATGCTTTGATGGTATTTTTCCGCACTGTGCAAATCCAGTTCAAGAGAAGAACATTTCTCTGTTCTGAACACTTCCCTCATACTAGAAATTTTTAAAAGATTTCGTAGGCAACAATAAGATAAAGGCATTCTCCAACTTCTAACCAAAATGCTCCAGGACACTGCTAAATTGTAGGTGGCAAAATTGGACTCTTCAGAGTTGCTTTAGATCATTTTCAGACTAAACCAGATCTTACAGTTGCTGAACTTTCTTTGGTCCTTGGGCTTGCTATACATTTACTTTTTATTTCATCTAGATTCAGTATTTCCTGAATGCATATACATATATGCCATGGAAGTCAGCCACAGACACCATATCTTACCCATAGGCCAATTGCTTATTGTTCCTGAAAAAGCCTTCCTGTAAAAAAATAAAAATAAATCAAAACCAAAAAAATTGAAAGAATCCTTTAATGAGAAAATATGACAAAGAAAATCTGCTCTTGAGTTGACATTTATTAGGACAAGTTTCAACTAGGAGGAGAATTTAAAAGCTGAGTTAAAAAATAAATGGTGGGTGGAGCAGGTTACAATGGAGGTGTTGGCACAAAGCTATCCAAGGAATTATGAACACAATGCTAAAATAATAGGATCTCTTGAATGGGAAGCCACAACCTCTGAATTTGAAAGACTTAGGTTTACTTTCATGTGAAGACTTGTTGATAAGTGTTAAATGGAAACATCAGAGCACTTTCCATATTTCATAATGCGCTGCAATCTTGAATACAAACACAGAGACAAAAAAATAAACAGCATTAAACAAACTAAAAGCTCTGAGAGTAATGGTTTAAAAAGATGGCAGACAAGGCAATCCTATTCCTGCACGAATGACTGATCATGATGTGCTCTGAGGCTGCACTACAATGACTTAAAAAAACTACTGTTTTCTTTCCATCCATGCTGAAATGCTTGAATTCATGTGCTTTTGTTAATTGCTCTTAAGAGTAATTTTATGCCAGTAAAACTAAAGGTCATTCTTGAGACTGATTATGTTCCAAGAATGTGTTACAAAAACTTCAGAAAGAGAGAAATATGGAAAATACGCATATATTTATAATATGCTTCCATGGTATATTTCCAGAAACATCCTCTGCCTTTAGCAAAAACTAACTCTGTTGTCTTTGGGATTTTAGGGAGGAAAGAAAGAAGGGTTGGCTGAATGGGTTTGTTTTTCTATATTCACTTTGAAGATCTTGAGACTTGTAGCTTTAACAATTTATTTTGACAGGGTAGAAAAAAAAACCCCACTATATGATGAAATAAGTGAGAAGTTTTAGAAAGTTCTAAAATATGCTATCATTTAAATGACAGATTTTTTTTGAAATGTGATTTATATAAAATGCAAGAAAGCAAGTCCTCTAAAAGCAAATGCTGATACAACTCTAAGTTTCATGTTTATTGCACAGCTCTTTTTATCATTAGAGCCTCTGCAGTACCACATTTAAACATGTTCTGTTGCAGCTTTTTTCTCTGTAAAACATATGCTGCTCGGCATAAAGTTTTACAATGTTCACTAAGGGAGGAATAACTCCCCTAAAGCCATAAGAAATACAACATAAAACTGATTCAATTTAAACTGCTTATACACTTCCCCTGGCACTGCTTTCAATCTTCAAAAAACACAAGATAACATGGTTTTCAGAGTTCCTTGGTCAATGTGACAGAGGGAACAGTAACCAGAGTCCAGATTGCACCTCTGAAATTACTAATACTGATGTTCATGATGCTGTTGCGTCCTGGAGTTCCTTAGTTTCTGCAATGAAACCAGGTAAAACAAGACAGGATTTAAGAGTAATCCTGCTTCAGGGGGCCCGGCCACCTCCTAGAGCAAGGTTTTCCAGTTCACCTCATTACACTTCTAATTAGGCCCTGCAAAGCTCTGAATGGGAATTCAGGCAGCTTCAATGCTTTCTGCTGACAAGATAATATGGGAACAACTGTAGGGGAGGGCAAAGTGGTAACAGGATACACACACGGTGATGGCAGAACTGACTGGGGTTGGAACTGAATGATCTTTAAGGCACCCTTTTGACCCAAACCATTCTATGATTCTGTGATTGCAGATAGCTAGAAGTCTAGTTACTGATGCCTGATCCTTCAAAGAGACAGGAACTGTCGGGAAAAAAAAAAAAGGAATATGTCAAGAATACATGCTTTTCAAAAAAAGAAAATGAATTAATTTACATTTCAGCATAGAGAGCAGTTCTTTCAGACTTTCTTATTTTAAGCCAACCTCATATCATCTGTCTGCATAAAAAATGCCTCTAGAAGCAAGTAAAAAAAGGATTAATACCAGAAAAAAAAAAAAAAAACAAAAAATTTCTAGTCAAATGCCACGCAGATGCAAGCTGCTAGAAAGCACTACATATCCAAACCAGGGTTAATTCTCTGATCTGTTACTAAATCAGTGTAAAAACCAGAAGGTATATAATTACTGTTGTGACACACAGAATATTCCTCATGAAGAAATAGGAACAAAATATTTTAAATTCTAAGATACTCAGAATCACAGAACCCTTTAGGTTAAAAAAGACCTTTAGGATAATCAAGCCCAATCATTAACCCAGCACTGGTGAGTCTGCCACTAAACCATGTCCCTAGGTGACACATCTACAGGTCTGATGATGATTCCATCGCTTCCCTGTGCTGCCAGTTCCAGTGCATGACAACCCTTTTGGTGAAGAATTTTTTCCTAATATCCAACCTAAACTTCCCCTGATGCAACTTGAGGCCATTTTCTCTTGTCCTATCACTTCCTACTTGGCAAGAGGAGAGACCAGCCCTCACCTTGCTACAAACTCATTTCAGGCAGTAGTGGAGAGCAACAAGATTCCCCCTGAGCCCCATTTTCTGCAAGCTATACAATCCCAGCCCTCAGCCACTCCTCATAAGACTTGTGCTCCAGGCCCTTTACCAGCTCAGGTGCTCTTCTCTGGACACACTATAGCAACTCAATGTCCTTTTTCATGGTAAGGGGCCCAAAACTGAATGCAGGATTTGAGGTGTGGCCTCAGCAATGCCAAGTACAGAGGGCCAAGTACATCACTGCCCTGTCCTGCTGGCCACACTTCTAGCATCCAAGTATGGACAGCTTAAGGTGTTTTGCTCCTAGAAGCTCAGTAGTACAGGAAATTGAGTCATGTTTTAGGGGTACACACTAAACAAAGTGTGCACTTCATTTAAAATCTAAAGGATTCCAAGCAGCTTTTCCAACAGCATACAATAAGACCCTTTTTTCTCAAAACTAAAGGTCCCAGACAATCCAGAGTCATTGCCACTGTACATAAGTGGGAGCTTCTGCACTTATTTTACCTTTCTGTTGAAACAGTTGACTTTCTATAAAGCAATTTTTCCACCAATAGATGTTCCTGGAGAAAAATCATCTTCAGATTTCCTACCAGAGAACACCTGCAAATTAGCTTACCATCTCTACTGCACCCACAGAAAACATAATGAACTTTTTTGCAGAAAAGCTGGAATAAGCAATTCCTTGCCCTCTAGCTTTCTTTTACCATAATATGCTGGTCTGCAAAAGGTGTAGGAACAGCCTGTCCTGGCTTTTCACTAAATAACTCTCCTGTATGGGTAGGAATTTCATGGAATTTCTTCCAGTAAATCTCAAAGTAGAATAGAAAGCTATCATTCAATTATTATTTCAATCTGTATTTTGATATTCTGTGCTCTTCCACAGAGGCTTTACTTTTGCTATTTTGTTTTCCACTTGCTGAAGACATTCGGGAAGACAAATTTCTTCACATTTTCCAGTGAAAGAAAAAAAAAAAGCCAACCTGTTATTTACTGAGTCCATCCTTCCTAAGAGAAACAGCATCAAAACAGAGATGAGGCATTTGGGTGACATGTTACAAAGGCGTGATGGTTGAGAGGATTGTAGTGTCAGAATATCCCTGACAACCTGCCTTTGCATGGGAATAGTTTATGACTGCTGAGAGAAACAGTATAGGCTTAGTAGGGACATTGTAAAAAGTGATCCAAAGTTGTGTTGCTTACACAGTATCTACGTTATAAAATGTCAGAAGTTTAGAAACGTTATGTTCCAAGATTGAGAAAATGAAGAAAACAGATTTTGGGGGAAAGGGCCTCAGACAGGAGAACAGTTCAACAACAGAGTGATTGCTCGTCTCAAGCTTTGTTTACATAGATGTTATCACATGCAACTGGGACTACACACATATAATTTTCTGTATCAGACTACATGTATGCCCGGGATGTTGAGATTACAGGAAGCAACTCTTCCAAGTTTTTCCAGTTCCCTTTCTTCTTTCCCTTGTTTCCTTCCCCCTTCCATTTTGCAAATGCCACAGAAAATGTCCACCAGCAGACGCAAATCATTGTCTAACATTTTGACAAAATTATACAAAGAATGCCTGTGGTAGCAGAGCATTTTAATCCATCACTAGCACCCACCTCTTTTTCACTTTTCCAGTAAAAATTGGTATCAATAACTCTCACTTTTCTCATGTTTTTCTCTATTTATTGTCTTCCTTTACAACTAGATGTTCTTCAGTATCAGAGGATGTTGTAAAAATTCTTGCACCAACAAGTCAGTGTTCCCTTGCTGGTAATTGGATGATGTTTAAAACTTCACCTGGGTTGGCTTTTATGCTTTTATAACAACTATTATAAATAACAGTTCTTAGTTTTGCTTTCAAGTCAGAGCAAAAGACTGGAGTGTACCAAGCCACGACATCAAGTCAAATTCTTTCCATCAGCAATGGTTCCTTCAGCATTAAACCATTTAAAAACAAAAAAAAGGACAAAGACATCCTTTTTTTCTTTGTGTTCAGTTTCTTCTTTTTCAGGAAATTACTACAACCCCTAAACTTTTTGTGTAAAAATGCATATGGTAAAGTTTCTCCATCTTGATCATGAATAGGCAAGGTAAAAACATGAATTCTAGCAAAGATAGGAGGATAACCCAAGCATTGCTCAGCAAATATTCATGTATTACTTCACATATTTTATGATTTCTTTGTTTGTTTTTCTGTCAGCTGTGTTGATGCAGGCATGGTGCACAGGCACTTAAACCAGCAGTCCCAGACCCTACTTTGCCTAGACAACCATTTCCAACAGTAGGACACAGGATCTGCATTATGAAGACTCCACCTGTGGCTGAAGGGAATTACTTAAGGTCCCATACCCTTTTTGCTTCAGCCACTTAGATTAGCTGAAGGTCCTGAATTTTAACAGAGCTCACCTACTTCTTGTACCCAGATGCCTTCTGAGACAGTACCAAAAGTTAGCTACTGTCAATCTCCTCGTTTTCTCGGGTTTTACCCCTTAGGAGCCATAGCTCATCATAACCCCCCTACACTCGGTACAGCTGGCTAGTGCCAGACTGTGTCAGACAGCAACAATATGTCACATCTCATGACAAGCTCTCTGAAATCAAGTGAGGCAAAGGAACAGCACACTATATGAGCCAGTATGCTTAAGTTTATATCAGAGATCTTTTTTTAATGGGTCAGCAAGCATCAGCTTTGATAGTATGACTGGATCCATTGCTTCATACTAAAAACAATTATGAATTTGTTGACTGCATCTCTCAGCTATCAGGCTTAACAAACAAACATTAATAATCAATGTGAATGGAGATTATGACAGCTTTCTATGCTATCTTTTGCTCTTTCCTTCTCTCTCCTTTTTCTCATTTTAAAAGCTGTCAATTTAATGAGCCAAAATGAAGTAAATGGTCACAGACATGGAAATCTGAGCCATAACGGCATGCTCAGCAGAGACTTGATTACTGGCAAAGATCTGTCCACTCAACATCTGGCTCATTTTGATCCTTTGAGTTTAGCTGCCAAATGACTATGTCATTTGGATTCAAAAGATGGAGGCATGAGGGAGATCTGATATCATCATCCTAAATGGTCTGGGTCTTGTCCTGCGCTTAAAGCAGTCTAAGATCAGCAAGAATGAAAGAAGCTGTGCTGTTCCAGGGAAAATCTGACTTCATACACAGTTCCACAAGCCAAAAGTTGGAACTATAAGTGGTATACTGGGAGGCAGAATAAAACCTTTATGCATGGTACACTCAAAAGCATGTTATAAATTTCTATAAATGTCCATATCAACAGTGCTGACCACTTCTATCCCTGTATTTTCATGGGTGCAACTTTCAGCTTTAAGCCTGTTACAATATATATATATACTTGCTTTTACTGAAAAGAGGGTACCCCCCCTTTTACACTTTGTATTACACAGGGCAAATATTGGATTCCTTCTGAAGGACATTCCAAAAATGGCAAGAGGCTGCCAGAACACTGGTGGAATGGTCCCCAGCAAAGATAAAGAACTTTCTAAAGCCATTGCACTCATGCAGATTTAAACCCACTTACCAAGCACAACTAAGGCTCCATAAATATCCATAATAGAACAAATGCATTATGTTCCAAAGTCTTACTCTTGCTGAATGGGCAGGATTTCACAGCAGTTAAACCCTTATGCAACTTTCTCCAAATGGCCCATTTATGTGGGTCCTAAGCACAAGGGGGAGTTTGGCCACAAGGAAATTATAGCACAAGAGAAGCTGCAACAACAGATCTCTGGCTTTTGGAGGAGGACAAATTAAGTAGCACATACACACCAACTCTATTGTTCTCGTAGGAAAGTATCACAGCGAGCATTTGCTGTACCAGACATCAAACTCAAGCGACCAGAAAAAAAGCTGATTGCTTTTGGTCAACTTCTGAGGACTCCTCAGCAGCTTCAAACAGCAACAAAAAGCACAGCAATTACCAGTCTGCTGTGGCCACATATCAGTACCCAAGTGCCTTGACACAGAGCCTGCAAGCATCAATGAAGATTTCAGTCTCACAAGCTGTTAGTCTCCTGCAGACAGGTACCAAAGTCATTGGGAACACCTGCAAGCTCAAGGACGCAAGAGCAGCTGTGGAGCTGCAGGATGGAAGCCCCTATCCTGGCCATGCTGCTCCAGGATGGCTGGCTGCTGCCTCAGGCTGCACACTCTCAGTTGGTCCACATTCACCTGCTACCCTCAGCTCCGACACTAGATTTCAAAACCTCTCCCCACAACACAGCTCCTTTGTTGCCTGTGCACAGGCAACACTGCCTTTTCAAGGCTTACACTGCCTTTTCAAGTGCAGACTGCTGTGTCAGATGGATCAGTTAGGTTGTTGACTCCTCCATCATAAGGGTGGGAATAAAACCAACTTGCTTCCTATTACTTTGCAAAATCATGCTTTCCAGTAGGTTTTCTGAATTACCCATAACTTCAGCCATATGCCTGCCGGACAACTCAAATGCTCTGTTTCAAAAGAATTCAACATTTTTCAAATAGGGTCATCAGGTAGTAAAAACAACATTTGTAAAAGCAGTTTGTGGTCAGTTGGTTTTACAGACTCAAAAATCATTATAAGAACTGCTTTCAAATCCTATTAAAAAAGGTCTAAATAGAAGATATGTGATACTGACATCTTCAGACTTCAGTGCAATTAATTCCTATTTAAATTTCTTAAATTTCTTATTAAGCCACAAGTCATTTTAAAGAAGCCCATTTCAAACATGAAGTCACTTATTCACACAAAAAAACCACACCAAACCAAAAAGCAGTAAGCATGGAGATGAGGATGTTACTCAAGAATTACTGAATTGGACTTGGTTTAAAAGGTCTAGGCTTAACTATGATTGGTTATTATTTCTCCCACTGAAAGTGTTTTAGAAAATTGTCAGCAACGGAAGTCTTTATTTTCTCAATAAACAACTTAATTACAACAATAGCTATAAAAATAGGCTATTTTTTATTTTACATTGTCTACAGAAGTTATAGACAAAATAAAACATGATCTCTCTATGGTCCAATGCTATACAAAGAATAACAACAAATAACAAATGACCAAATCTTACAAAAGACAAATGATCAGATATTTTGATGAAAACTTTTAACTTCTGAGTTGCAAAAAATAAATTTGAGGTAGGTATTTGTTTATGTCAGGGGATAAAAAAAGCTATTTCAATTTTAATTATTTTAAATTAGTATCTTGAAATCCATTGTCTTGTGGTAATGAAATTAAAGGTTACTCTCAGGTAAGTATTCAAATTATTGTTCATTAGTAAGTAATACTCAGTTCATCTTATTGACAATTTTGAGTGTTTCCTATGAATCACAACACTTTTATGAGAATTAGACATATTGCTAGCTCAATGGCCAGAACACTGCAAAATGAGAGTCTCCAATTCCAATTTACTTTAACCTGACCGCTGAAAGAGTTTCAACTAAAAAGAAGCCAGAAGTGTTGGGTCCATCCAAACACCTGTGGTACAAACATCCATGGGCATTATTCCAAGCAAGTCCTCAGTAACAATCCCCAAACCACCACAGGCTCCTTTAATCACTGATTTAAAAAAAAAAGGAAAAGGAAAGAAAAGAAAATCCACCAAAACTTATGACCTTCTGTATGGAAAAAAAAAAAAAGCCCTAAAACAGTGACTTTAAGCAAAATGACAAATCAAAAACATTGCTATTTCTAGGATCCTGGAAACTGGCACAAATCTGTGGAGGGGACATACACACGTAGTCCAAGGAAGGGGTTACCTCACCATAGTCCACAGAGGGGAAGGGAAGTACAAGATGTAAAACTGCAGCCTGAGTTCAAAGACAATTCTGTAATTTAGACAGCTTATCACTTTCTATCTCAGTCTCAGCCAGGCATCTCAGAATGTTGCTCACTAGATACTCTGCTGAAATTCCAAATCCAGTCCACGCTTAGAGAAAGACCAAAGAAAGCTCACCAGACTAAAAAATGGGAATAAAATTCAGACCAAGCATCACAGAAAAGCAGGGGATGTTTCTTCTTGGTCCCCTTGGGTGATCAGCAAAGTACTTGAAAGCACAGAATCAAAATGCCATAGTTAAGAAAACTACAATGAATTTGGTGGCTTGATATTCCTATTGCCCTCCGACATTTTGAAGCTTAAGATGACTCAAATTCTGTTACATAACCCATTCTACCAAAGTGCCCATATTTCAATTATTGGGAATGGTATAGTAGAATTTCATTTTCTGGATAGAGGAGTTGCCCTCTTCTAGTTTCTGTTTTAAATTTACCCCTTTCAACTAGTATCCTCTAAATAAACATTATCTACTCCTGCAAGCATCTTCCTACACAAAGCAAACCTCTCAAGGAACACTTTGCTCCAGTAAACAGTAGGTTATTTTAATCTCTCTCAGAAAAAAAATCCAAATTCCCAGTCTGTCCTAACTGGCCTTTTCCTTTACTACTTTTAATTCATTTCAGTGAAGATAACTAATTATACCAAATTAGGCAATACAGAAGGCAAGAGTAAGACTGGTAGATGAAAGTGCCTGAAGCATCATTCTTTCCTCTATTTTATCCTAGTGGAGTCACCACCCAGCCAATCAATACAGTCAGCACTCTCTCCCATCATGAGTTCCAACTCCTGGATCCTTGACTTGAAACAACTTACACCGTATAAAAAATTTCATTTCAAACAAGACATTATTATGGCACGTCCTTTACAATGAGTAAAAACATGTTTTGATCTGAACCAAAGTGTTGCTGTGGGTTTTTTAATTCAACATCAGCTTTTAATACCAAATGTTAAACTGAACCCAGAGCCTTGATATGAGATTATTTTTTCAGTAACTACTTACTCATCATGGTGATGAATTTATGTCTAACTTTAATGAGATAAACCTTGGGCTTCAAGTCTTTGCCTCCAGACTACGGGTTTTCAGGGTGTTTTTTAGTTGTTGTTGTTGTTTTCCAGATTTTTATTTTTTTTTAAAAAACAATCCCCTATCATCTGTAGTATTTGGAAAAAGAAAAAAAAGTTATTATTATATCACCATGCCTTGATTTTTCACCTGAGACACACAGACGCAGATTGTATCTAACTCTACATGCAAATATATAGAAGTGCCTGGCTTCAGAGAAACACGGTGTCCAGTTTTGCAGTCAAGTGGATTTACATCTCTGCTACATTCTGGTCCCACTAGAGATTAAATACAGCATTTTAAAGAATAGATTTTATTTTTCCCCAGTATAGTTTGGACAAGTTTGAGCAAAAGCATTTTTGCTCCAAACACCTAAGCTTGCACATTCATATTTAAGTCTCAAGGATACATGTACACACTGCATATATTCTTAAAATGAATTCCTGTGATATCTTAAGTCAACAAAATCTCTGCCTTACAACTTTCCATGTGTGTACTATTATAATTCCTGCTTCTGAAGCCTTCAAAATTAGCTTTTCAGCCTTGCTATTGGAAAAGGGGAGTTTAGGTACCCAAGTGAAAATGTAAATAAATTGACCCCAAAATTACTTATATTTCCTACTCATTGTTGCTAACTGTTAGAGATACCCTCCAGATAACAAAGTCAGTCTTAAACAAAGATGAAATCTACAGAATAATTAAAATAAATTCAAAATAAATTTTTTTCATCCCTAGTTTTCTACCTTCCAGATGTAATACAAAAGTAAATTTGGCTATCCAGCAATATACATATAAAGTTAATAAAAATGTACACAAGTACTTTTTTCCTGGGGGAATGTGGGTAAGGGTGCTACAGGAAAGGAGGAGAATGGAACAAGCAGGGGGAAAAAAATCCAAAAAATACAGTTTATGATCAAGGTAGCAAATGACAGCATCAAAACCTGAAAACTGATTTTAAACCAGATTTCAGGGTGTTATTTACATGCTGCCCAAAATTGCACTTGGCACACATATTCTAATACTTCGACATTTTTAAACCTTTTCATTTAGACTTTACAAATGAGCTGCTTTTTCCTTGGCAATAACAATGTATTTTTTCAAGCTAGGTCACTTGGCAAAGTGCTTGAACCACTGTCAGAGTTCCCGTTTGGTTTTTGGTTGGGTTTTTTTTTGTTGTTGTTGTTTTTGTGGTGGTGGTGTTGGTGTTGGTTTTGGGTTTGGATTTTTTTGTTGTTTTTTTTTTTTTTTGGGGGGGGGTTGTTCGTTTGGGGTTTTGTTTTGTTGTTTTTTGTTTGTTTGTTTTTGTTGTTGTTGTTGTTGTTTTTATTCTTAGTTAAATCATTCCATTTCCTCTTCATTTAGAAACACTAGTTACATCTAAGTCAACCCTCAGAAGAATATCGGATTAAAAAAAGACCAGACCTTGAATTTTTAAATAAATTCTGGGAGCAGAAAGCGGACCTTATAGCTGAATAAATTTTCAGTTGAAGGCTTCTTCTTGAACTAACTTTTAGAAGGCCAAAATGGTAACTTTTCAGTCATGGCTACTTATACAATGAACTCCGCCTGTCTTTTGGATATAATTATTTCTTTTAAGCTAGACGAAAGAGTAACAAAAGAGCAACTTGAGTTTGATTTCCTACACCAAACACTATACTTCATTTGTAATAAGTACCTCCTCCAGATGAAACTATTTCAAGATGAGCAGAATGATTTACTAACATTTTGTGGATTAACTCAGCACTCCCTATTTGACCTTCTGCCATGTTTATGGATTCAGAGACCTCAGCCTCTCAGCTCTGGCCCACATCACAAAACATGTCATGATCACTGAAATTCTGTTAAAAAAAATCCTCCAGACTTGGTACCTCCAAACTAGATTCTCTCAGGTCAGAACTGAAGTTGAATGCACTCATGAAATAAAAAGGCACAATTTTGAAAGCCAGTATGGATGACTGTGGGCCTAGCAAAGTTCCCTTGTGAATCCTTTTGAGGCCAACAGTGCAAAAAATAGTTACAGAACTACAAGATTTTAAGATAATTACATTTAAAAAAAAAAAAAACAAACATAAAACACTCACTGCCAGAATGATCAACTGCCACAAACACACCTTCACTCAATCTCTTCATCAATCTAGAAAGCAAGTTACATCACCATCAAGACAGTCCAAGACACGGCAAATAGACTTCATTCACATTCGTCCTTTGCTCTCTACTAAACATCTTGTGGAGCAGTTTACTAGTGCAAACTGGAAATGTGTCATCCCCATTTCCACTGGCAATCAACTGGTTTTTGGAATAAACATGATCACATTGATTTTGTACATACAAATATAAATCAACAACTAGAAAAAAATGAAGACACTATTCATGTAGCTATTAAAAAGCAGGATATCAGTGGGAAGACATTCAAATTACTGTGAAGAAAGATTGCAGATATCTGAACCATTCCCAGCATGGCTTATAGCTTGTTTGACTTCTTTTTTTTTTCTGCTAATGAGTCCAACATGAGATGCTTTGTTTAACATTTTCCTAAAGAGTAAAATCATTCTTCTATCCCCTATGAACTTCCTGAGGGGGACACAGAATGAATCAAACAGTAAACAGTAGTACTATGGCACAATAAATTTCCATCTGAGGCTACCTTTATATTAGTCCCAGTACAACTATTTGCCACTTGATTTTCAGCTATATAAACTGCCTCTAGACATTTCCTCATATGGAAAAATATATACTTACTTTAACACTACAGTTTTTCTTCCTCCATAAAATTTGTCCTTGTCTTTTTTGTCTTCACTGTTTATCTTTAGTGGCTGCCAGTGTCAGTTCTGCAACATGCTGGTCTCTCCCTGTTCAGTTTGTCTTACATAATAAGTTTCTTCACTTATGTATTTCTTTTTGATCTTATATCTCAGAAGCACATTCATGTTTCACTTGCTTCCTAAAGCATCAGGAATGTGCTGCAAGGCTACATTTCCCCAAAAAAAGAGGTAAAATCCTTTTTTTGCTTAAGATGAATGTCCACAGGTCAAACCCAAAATCACTCAGATGATAAAACAGATGTTTCGATATTAGCATGCAGTATAAGCATGTGGAACGTGGCAATGGCTCTATAAGGCAAAGGGAAGTACCACTCTCCATACTGTTACAAAAACATGGGAAGCTTAAAACAAGGTTTAAAAATCCAGCAGCAGCAGTAATGAAGACACTCCTGTTTCTGGTGAAGTTGCTTACTCTGCCCTCCTCGCGATCTCCTGCAAAGCTGTGAAATAATGCCTCAAGGTAACCTGGGACACTGATCTGTTTGAAAAAAAGCAAAAAACAAGCAAGTCTTTTTACAGCCAAATCAGTTCCCTGATTTTCTTTCACTGTATAACCACAATATTGTACCAGCATTGCTGTGGAGAAAGAAGACAGCTGACAATTAATATTTAAGTATTAATTTTCTGCTTGCTAACCATATTACAGTTTTCATAAATGAAAGAATGCTTTAGCATGTTTAATACATTTTTAATCAGAGCATTGAGAGTCATGTTTGAGAATGCTCTGATTTGTTTACGTTCTCTTTTTCTTCACAACTCATCTGCCTAATTGCTATTTAACTGCAACATTCGTGTTCATGATATTGAAAAACAAAAACAAAAGAAAAACCAAGGAATAATGAATTGATTTTCACCAGGGAATTAAATAACTTTTTTTTCCTGTAAGAGACCACAACATTAGTCATCTTTTTCCACTGAAAACAGTCATGTCTTCTGTTGCTGTCTCTTACTGTGTCAGTCATAAGGCTTTTGGACACGTGTTTGATGAGGTCAGCCTTGGGACCTTCTTTAAATGCAAAAGAAAAATCGAACTTGACAAGTGTCTTGACCAACAAGCTACAGAGTTTTTCCAAAGCCTAGGATGAACTCCTCATGATGAAGTATTTCTTCTTTGGCTAAAAAGTCAGTCTTTACTTAGCCAGCAGCAAGCTGAGAACAAATGTCAGGGAATATGTCTGATCGCACTTAGAAAACAAAAGCTCTCTGAATGTTTGATTTCAAGCATAAATCAAGAAGCAAGCATAAATGCAAGATCCCAGGGCTTTGTTTCCATTTCTAAATGAACAATTGCTTCATTGTGTCACTACTTTAATGCATACTTTATATTGGAATTTGAATATTTTTTTGTTGTAAGGAATCCTCATAGAGAACTGACGTGATAAACAACAAACAAATGTAGATACACAAATGACTGAGAAAAGGATTGATCTCAGCATCCTATTTGACAAGAGTGCCTGGAGATTCATTACTTGCCCAGGAGGTGAGATTGAAAACAAGAAAAAAAATCAGATGCAATTTCTGATTTATTTTATTTAATGACACAAAGAAGTGTTTGTTCTGTTTTGTAGGTTCACTCACTACAGTAAGGCTGAGCTAAAAATCAGTGCAGTGATAGTTCCAACTAGCAATTATAAACAGACAGAAAATGGCTGATTTCACACCCTCCAGGAAATCGGCTGCAGTTCTCACTTCATGCTTGCTACACCACCACACTTATTACTACATACAAATATAAGTTACAACTTACATTTTCACAGAGCATTGTTCTTTCTTCCCTTGTGTTTATCTGAAAATGACTCAGGGTTTCCAGACATATTTGTCTCACACCTATGAGACATTCACCTATATGTATAGATGGCTTATAGGGTATTCAGAAGCAACAGAAAATAACTGCACTGTACTTGGAATAAGTGTCTGCTTCATGGGGCATTGGGAATACAGACAATGGTGATTCTTTTGAACAAATAATAAGGCTATGTCCTGGTTCCAGCCAGGACGGGGTTAATTTTTGCAGTAGCCAGGAGGGGGCATGGCTAGGCCCTGGAGGTTATTCTATGTCACCTCACCTCATTTTCCAGGGATGGGGGAAGGGGTCGCTTCTGGGTCAGGTAGCGTGGCAGAGGGAGCAGTTTGGTATTGGCATCAGTGAGAACTCGTGTGCAAATCGTTCCTTTCTTTTACCCTCTGTCATTAGTATTGTTGCTGTTACTGTTCATTTTCTTACCTCGTTGCTTTTTCCAGTAAATTTTTTTCTTATCTCAACCTGTGAACTTTACCTTTTGTGCCTCCAATTATTCTCTCCATCCCACTGAGAGGAGGACGGGGGAGCGAGACAACAGCAGACAGTTTAGAGAGACAGAGTGGGAGCACTAAACTGGGGAGTACCATTCCTAAGTCACAACAGGCTAACACAAATACATGCAAAAATTTTTTTAGACATATAATCTGCTGCTTTGAATATGATCTTTGAAGGGTAAATGCCATCAACTCTATATAATTTTCCCCTCATTTATTTGTTTGAGGTAACTGACTGAGTTGATCCAAACACTATTTTTTATAGTCTGTTGGATACGGGCTTGACTTCCAGTGGCAGGACATGTTATTTGTTCATAGGTACAGATTTTTAATACGTAGGTCCTGGTAACCTTAATTTATGCATTTCCTCATTTTGAAAGAAAAAAAAATCAGACTGCACATGACACAAACCAAGAAGCTATACTATTTATGGAATTAGGTCTCAGGTTTTGAAAAATTTACATTATTTTACTAAACTACCCCTCCTCAAGGTTGCCAGACTACCATGCTCTGTTCCCACTGCATGGCCCTATGCTCTTAAGTTTTTGCCAATGGGGGAGAGGGAAGAGGAGAAGATTTTTTACTTCTTAGCAGAAGTGGGACAAAGCAACTGCTGCTGATTTAGGGTTCACAATTATCTGAATAGTTTCCTTAAGCACTATCTTAACACTCCACTAGGAGAAAATCAAAACTGAAGTCTACCTCTCCAAAGACATGGTGACTAAAAGGAGTTCTTGGTGTGACTAATTTCCAGAAATGGAATTTTTTTAACCCAGTCTATACATTTTTTTTTCTTTACTTTCCTTAATAGTAGATTATTTTCTGAATCAGGCATATTAAATTGACCAAATATCAAAGTAACATATCATAGAGAAAAACTTTATTATATGTAGTTTTCTTTAAAGACTCTTTATATATGGCTTCCAGGGATTTATTTATTTATTTTTAAACACAACCTTCATTCTCTATCATCAAATGATCCCACAGCCAGCGTGATTAGATTGTGATCAGTCTTGCATCCACTGATCTACTACATAGCTAGCCCCTAGGCTAATGAAATCAGCTCTTTTGGCTGATATTATTTTAACACACAGACATACTTAAGCAATTGTCACAGCATGTTGATAAACAGCTCCTTAAACCCAGACTAACAGCACCACAGGAGTCCTTCCTTGCCACAAGTTATATGAAGCGAGAAAATACAGGAAAGCCATGGTTTAGCAAGAAAAAGATGGATTGTAGAGATTCTGGTAAAAGGTATTCCAGTAAAAGACATCCCAATTACACCATGTTTACATGAACTCAGTGCAGTAATGTGAAGACAGACTAAGGCTTATTGATGTTAAAAAGTTAGTGAGATTAGATATGTTTCTTCCCATAACTAACAAAAAAAAAAGCAATGGCATTTATATAAAACTAATTTTGTTTCCTGTGGCTAATTTGATAAGAATTAATCAAATGTTCAAGCCCAGTCAGACTAAATCTGTACTTCTAGGTGGTTCACTTTTACTTGGACTTCAGAAATACAGACAGTACATTTCAACTTTTTTTTCACATATATTCTCAATCACATAGTTTGAAGTTTAGCACAGCACTGTTGCTGCTATCTTCCTGCCATCACTCACCTTGGTTTAAGGATGACTCTTCACATTTGCCCTAGACAATGAGACAAACAACTTTTTTGCGGAATAACAGCCCCAAGACAAGGGGTAAGAGCAGCTTTGGTCACATGTGACTTCCAATTGCCCACCTTTGCAATGCAATTTGAAGTACCAACTTCAAAAGGTTACTGCCTTTGAACAGATCTAGCTGTAGGCACTTCAAGATTAATAGACTGATTTAATTATCCTCTCCTTAGCAACTGTGGTGTTGTTTTTACAAAATCAACCCTTGTAATGTGCTACTCCCAGGCTCTGTCAGGCTGTCTCACTCCAATGCCAGGTGATCGTGGCAGTTGTACAAGTTGCAGCTTGGTGAGGAGCTTCCCTTTCCAACAGGGCTCTGTTTTGGTTTTTGACACAGGCAGGATCTCATGCAAGGCATGATTGCAAACTGCAGACAAACCAAACTGCCTGGGATTACAGTACAAGTGTTAACTTGCAAACGGGCATGATAAAGGTGAAGAAAGGTTTGCTTGGTTTTCTTCTCTAAAGTACTAAAAGTACACAATGAAGCAGGGTTTTTCAATGAGAAACACCAGTGGGGTTTGCAATCAAGCACTTCAGTGTCTTATTTATTTTATTTCTTCCTCTTTTGGTTTTGCACTTCAAATAGTCAAATGCAGGTTCCTAGACCAGTTTGACTTCACTAGCATAATTATCTCCTCAGTAACTGTTGTATGCTCCCTTAGAAAAGGTTGATTACCTATATTCTTTTAGTAAAATCCCACAATTAGTAGTTACAGCAAAGTAAGAAGAAATGTTCTTCAAGAAGAGAAAAGAAGGAACAGAAGCATAAGGTAAACTGTTCCGCTTAATCATCAGAAAGGGTTTTGGTTTCTTAAGAGCAAGCACACACTTCCTCTGCTTCCACCTTTGTGGCTCCACACTTCAAACTGTGAAAGCCGACCCATTCCCAACAGTTCATTAATTACCACCCTCAAATGAATCCCACTCCAGCAGCACTCAGAAAGAGAGGCTCCTGGAGGTCTGTTATTCGACATCCTCAGTTCCCAAAATGTTTGAACTGGCATCAGAACCAATGCAGGAAGACCCAGCCCTGCTTGCTCATTGCTTTTGCTTTCTTTTTAACCCAAACAGGTTCAATGGCACAGCTACAGAAATAGCTGAACTGAGAGTGGCAGGGGCTGAAGCAAATCATCTGGAGGAAGACAGACAGAAGACAGAAATATCAGTGCTGTCAGGGATTAGACTCACAGGTAGTAGGTATATTTTGTAAATCACACCCTTTCAAGAAAAGAAAGCATGCTGCCTCTCAGATGAAGTAATTGTGAAAATATGTAAAAACTAATACACTATTTGTATAGTACAGTATTTGTATTATGAGCTAAGCCAACAACCTAGGAAGGAAATTCTTATACTAAAAAAAAGTCAAATGAAAAAGTTTTTAATCATAAGTGCATTCATCATGCTGATTCCTTAAGTTTACATCTGCAGGCAGCGCAGGAATTTAAGAAAACAGGAGAAGACATTTTGAGGTATCTTCCTATCATTCATACCTGAACTCTAATTGCATACTCAGGGCACTGTTTTTTGTCCATAACAAACTTTACTTTAACAAACTTTCAGTTCTTTTCATTAAGAAAAGAAAGAATGAAAACAGTAGCATATACATCATGTAGCAAATGACCCAATGATCTTACAAGCGAAAAGTAGTGAACTGACTACCAGAAGAGCTAGCAGTAGTTAGGGGAGGGAAAACAATAAATAATCAAGAAATCTGTTTGTACTTTCAATTTTTTGGATAGTTCTAATCAGGATTACATAAATTAACTTTTAAAAAGAGCTGCAGTAGAATTAGCAGTATTTTTTAATACATTAACAGCTAGCTAGCACATCCTATGCAACCACTAAAGCAGGAAATTCTTCTCTAAATGCAGTATAAACACTATTCTTGTTCTCCACATAGGGTTTTCTATGGCAGGGAAAATAAGTAAGCAAAGTCTTGTAACACCTATAAATACGTCTGAAAATAAATGAAGAACTGGATTTACTAGCACTAAAATAGACAGAAAGGCCTGATGGTTAACTGTACTCAGAAAATATTTACTGTTGCTGCACCTGGCACTGACTGCCCAGAAATTTGCAAAGATGAGATTTTATAGGGAAGCACCAGCATCCCATTACAATAAACTACAAAGCACTGTATTTAGTAATAGCTTTTTAAATATGTAGTTCTACTCTAGATTACCAGAGGCGATGTGAAGGCATTTCTAACGATGTCAGACAGTGCTGGTAAGATGCATATAAGCTTTAATTTAATTAGTGTACCAGCACCTGACCAAACAAAGGTGTGTCCAGGCTGAATCAACCTAATATACTGAACCAGATGCCTTTCCTAACTTTAAAATGTGTAAAGCTGGCATTTAATATACCAAACCACCAAATTAAAAGGTCTGTGAAAGCAACCTGAAAGATTTCTGTCAAACCTTCAAAGACAGTGAAGGTTTGGCCTTTGCTCTGCTCATATGTGGCAGTCATTGGGAAGATTTTGGGGTGTTTCCATAGGACTGTAACTTTTTTTAATTCCAGAGCTGAATGTGTTTAGAGAAAATAACACAAAATGATTATTCTCATAGTACTAGCCTTGGTGTCATTAGAAATTCATTAGCTAATTCTGCACTACCAGGAGCAGATTCTAACCACTGGAAAGAAACAATTCTCAATGTGTTAACACAAAACTACAATGTAGTTCCACATTGTTTCTTGAAGTAGGAGAAGAAGGTTGAAATTAGTGAAGGTGGATACAATAAAATGGGTCAAGAAAAATTCCTCTGTAAGAATAAAGCAAAGAATGGGCAACACTGGACCTTCTTTTTACAGCTGAACTTGATGATCTTAAAGTTTCTTTTCAATATAAATGATTCTATGATGGGTAACACTGTACCCATCTTTATAAAAGGGAGAAAGGAGGACCCTGGGAACAACTGACATGTCAGCCTCACCTCTGTGCCTGGAAAGATCATGGAACAGATCCTCCTAGAAGATATGCCAAGGCACATGGAGATCAGGGAAGTGATTCAAGACAGCCAGCACAGCTTCACCAAAGGCAAGTCCCGTCTGACCAACCTAGTGGCCTTCTATGGTGGGGTGACTACATCAGTGGATAAGGGGAGGGCTACAGATGTCATTTATCTGGACTTCTGTAAAGCCTTTGATATGGTCCCTCACAGCATCCTTCTCTCTAAATTGGAGAGAGATGGATTTGATGAACAGATTTGATGGATAAGAAACTGTTTGGACAGTCACAACCAGAGGGTAGTGGTCAATGGCTCAGAGTCCCAATGGACATCAGTGAAAATTGGTGTCCCTCAGGGGTCTGTATTGAGACTACCATTATTTAATATCTTCCTTAATGACAAAGATGAAGGGATCAAGTGCACCCTCAGCAACTTTGCAGATGACACCAACCTGAGAATCTCATGAAGTTTAATAAGACCAAGTGCAAGCTGCTGTACCTGGGTCAGGGCAACCTCTGATACCAATACAGGCTGGAGGATGAACAATCAAGAACAGCCCTGCCAAGAAGGACTTGAGGGTGCTGGTGGATGAGAGCCTGGACATAACACAACAATGTGCTCTGGCAGCCCAGAAAGCCAATTGTATCCTGGGCTGGATCACAAGCAGCGTGGCCAACAGGTCAAGGAAATTGATCTTGCCCCTCTACTCTGCTCTGGTGAGACCCCACCTGGAGTGCTACATCCCTCTCTGGGGTCCCCAGTACAAGAAGCACATCGATCTGTTGGATCAAGTCCATAGGAGGCCACCGAGATGATTAGAGGGATGGAGCACCCCTCGCACAGACAAAGGCTAAGAGAATTGGGATTGTTCAGCCTAGAAAAGAGAAGGCTTCAGGGTAAGCTAATTGCAAGCCTTCCACTACCTGAAGAGAACCTACAAGAAGGACGAAGAGGGACTTTTTCAAGCAGAATCACTAGTCCCACCCCCTCTCCACAAAAAAACCCCACCCATAACACCACACATCCTCACTTTTGAAAGAAACACAAGTCTAAACAGAAAATTAGATTTTTAAAAAATAAAAATTTTAAAAAGTTTTAAAGTACCTTCCATGCTGACACCAAATCAGGCTTTGGGAATTTATAATGGCAATAGGATGACATCTGGAAATACATGTTGATTCCTAAACTAAGTGTACATTGGAAATCTGAACCAAAACAAATCAGAATAAACTCAAGCACAATTTAACAAAACATCTCCCATTATGGAATAGATGGATGCTCTCTGTCTTCCATTTCAATACCATTCTGTCTGGCCATACAGATTTGAGCTTATATTTTCTGGATTTCAAGTGGCTTTTTTTTTTAATGTAATCATTTACTAAAAGTTGGTGCAAAAAACTACAAATCAACCTCTGCATTCTTTTAAAACTGGTGCACATGAAATTGTGATTTAACGAAATATTAGGCCATAAATCTTCTCTCAATCAAATAAAATCAATGGCATCTGTTTAGTCTAATTTATTCTTCTACTCGTATGGGTGTTGGAAGAGAAACAGGTTCATCTTTTTATGTAATTATTTTGTTGACCTGAAAATTTGAACCTAGTTGTGCAAAGTGTTGCAGTAATTACTTAGGATTAACATAGGCTTCAATCTATTCCATCTGCGATACATTATGAAATAAATACTGGAATTTGCTTTAAAAATCATTAATTTTATTGCCTTAAAGCAGGCTATCAGGTTAAAGCTCTTAAGTAACCTGCAGAAATTGTCCCATTTCTTCAAACAGAAATTTAAATTTTAAAATGCTATTTAAAAATACAGTTTCACATTCAACAAAATTTAAGTAACTGGGCTTCAAAAGGACAAAATTGCAGAGGAGTTCTGCCACATTAGATGACTTTGAACTGCAGTATGCATTTGCAATTCATGCTTATTTCTTATATTCAAGCTTGTTCCTCAAAAGGCAGCAGTACAGCAGGGGAAGAGCAGAAATAAAAACCTGGCAGAACCTCCAGTGTGGAACTGGCAACAAAACCAGGATGCAACAATGCAGCCCTGAAACCATGGCAGCTTCCAAAGCATCACCAGTTGCTTGATTGGCTTGTGCCTTCTGAATGGAAAGATTCTCTCTTATTCCTACACTATTTTTCTAGTATCTATAAAATGAAAATATTGCACGCACAGCATAAGGCAGTGCACTCCCTGAGGGGTTCCAAACAAGTTAAGGAAAAGATAATGGTTCCTAAGCAGTTTGTCTTGGCGGTTCTGTTGGGTATCTTGAGTTCAACACTTCAAGCACCTAGCAGGAAGTAAAGACACTAAAAGACTTGGCAAAAGCTTATTACAAATACTAACAGACTTGAAAAGACTCTAAAAGCTCAAAGAGTGAAATAATTTAAAAAAACAACCAAACAAAAAAATCCTTTAAACAAAGACAAATTCGTACTAATTTCAAGAAAAATTCTTTGGAGAACTAGAAAAGAGGAAATAATTTAACACGAAAGCCAGGTTTTGATTTCACACGCCCTGCACTGCACGCAGAATTGATCCCAATATCAAAGTAAACGTATAGTGTTTAGATAAGCCAATAAAGCAGCAAAACTTTTTAATTGGTATTAGAGTATAAGCTTATCATTTAATACAAAAGGGATGTACACAACTGGACACAGTTTACATCCCTTTTGTATTAAATGATAAGCTTATACACAGTTTACAGGCTAATTATTCCATTGTATGGCCTAAGATACACACATAGTTGCATTACAAGTTTGCAATTATTTGGAAATCCTCCTGGCATCTAAAAGGAAGCAACAAGGTGACTCCTGGACATCTCCAGTCATTACTGTTTACAGAACAAGTGCTTTGACACAGAAGTGACATGGCTGCATGACCATCTTCCGACTCACTGCCTCCATTCAGTTATCAAAACATCCAGCAAGACATAGAGGGAGAAGGACTTAAATGTCAGTTATCTCCTGCAGTTGTTTACAACCACCATCCTGAAAACAAAAGGCTTTGGTGATGCATTCTGCAGCATACAAGAGGGGTGTCAGGACACAAAAGCTGAAGGGACAAGTCGTGACATTGTGAGAAGAACTTCTCGATCAACAAAGGAAACCACTTATGCCAGACATTATAGTCACGTTCAGTTATGGAAGATGAATTTTTATATGATCATTAAGGATTTCAAAGAGATGAATTTCAGAGCATAACATTCAACCTCCTCCATAGCTTTACTACCCATCTAAAGGAGATACCAAATATGTTTGGCCCTCAGAAGAGTAACTTTTGCATTTCTGCAAAGTTTAAGCTTTCACGAAATATGCCAGGTTTTGCTAAGCTTGTCAGGCCAAAGATGATATGATACCCTTATTAGATCTGCCTTACCAAAATTATGAACAGGCCTATTTATTAGCTCAATACATTATTAATGCAGAAGTGGAACACAAGTGTCAAATACCACTCTCCACCTTAATACCATGTAATGTATTAAGAGGCACGGTATTGTAGGGAGGCAATGGCCAAATAGAGCATTTCCCTTATTTTGAGTCTGTTCCTTATTAAAAAAGAATAATTTTATCATAAGCAAACCCAGAGATAACCATTAGGGACTTAGAGCTTATTTGTCCCTGTCTTCAATCATCACGCACAAATCCAAATCTCTTATGACAGAAAAGATGGATGCTGGGTGGGGAGGGGAGGGAGGGGGGAAAGCCCTCTTTTCAGCTTTTACTGAAAACAGGTTTGACTGCATAGAATTCATATGAGAACAGGATTTGTGTAAAATTTCTACAGGTGCCCAAAGTTCATGAAAGCTACCACAAAATCAGTAGCGATTCACTCTAAAAAAAGGAGGCAACTGTGAAAAAAAGGCAACAGTGAGAGAATGCAAAGACATAATAGGAACATCCAAAGCCTTAACTCTACCCTATCCCAATTTTCAACAGAGAAGTAAAAAAATAAAATCAGGTGCTTGCCACAGATCTCAAATTATCCATTCACACAATTTAATTTGAAAACATGAAGTCTCAGTACGCTGAAAAGGTGGGAACTGCACCCCCACAAAATATAGCTAATATGAGTAAATATTCTTTCTGAGAAAGGGAGAGCAGCCTTCCAGAAGTCTGTCTGGTTTTATGATAGATAGATGTGATATTTTTGTCAAAGGATTTCCATCTTATCCAGGTACACTAATGCCAATACTGTTATTGAGAAGCAGGGAACAAAGTATTCATGTGAAACCTGCAGCATTGGGCTCAAGGAATCAGGAGCAACTTGGAATAATATTCTCAGGGAAGTTATCCAACGTGTAGCTCTCCACTGCCATGGCTGCTGTTGGTGCTGCATTCAATTTAGGCGTCTGTAAGTAGAATCCACCAGAAACAACAGCTCACCTCCTACTTTGATATGAATCAAACTTACCTTATCATAGGTAAGTTACTGAAAAAGCTCAGTACACTGGATATTGACACTATTTGAAGCAATCTAAGCTTTGATTGCTTACCAAAAGGGAGTGGGGGAAAAGGACAAGGATAGACTGTAATCCTAGCTCCAGTTGGAAGTAATGATCATTCAAGGCTATTCGTGCACCCAAATGACTTGCAGCTCATAGTTTGCCATTCAAAATTGTCATATCACAGATAATGATAACGAGTGAGATGCCTTCCTCTACTACATCCACAGCTAATAGCAAAATCAGCTGTCCCCGGTACTTCAGTTTTTTCAAGAGGGCAGATTGTGGACTTGTGTTACAATTAACATAGTTGCATCTGAATAAGAGAAACCAGTTGCAAATGTTTAAAGAAATTACTTGGCCATTCTTGCAGGTAGCATACTGATGAGGTTTGAGACTCAGTTATTCAGTCATAAATTTTTGCGCATTTAGAAGATCACAAGCAGTTTAATAGCACTCAGTTTTCTTTTACCAGACTAATGCATCTCTACTACTCATTTCCTGATCTGATGTTTTGCAGCCAGAGATGACAATCATGCAGTTCTGCTGCAGAGACTGGACAGACAATGTGACTGTACTAGAGGCACAGTAGACAGTGGTGATAAGAGCAGAACCAGAAATGGTCAGCTTAGATGAAACTGGAAAAAGCCTACCAAGCTCCTGTGCTGGAAAAGTGAAACCATCCAGCCTTTGGTTTGTTAGGGGACAGGGAGTTCTGACTCATGGGAATCAGACAGACCACTCTGCTCTTGCTCTGGCTCCAGGCTGGAAAGGCTCTGTTCAGTACTTGTATTTTGTGAGGTCGCATATTATCAAAGCTAGTGTTTGAAACACACAAGCTTGAACCATTTCTAATGACTTGAACATGGATACGCCAGGCAAATTAGACAGATGGATAAACGGTCTTATTTGGACAGGCAGACAAAGATATTAGAACCTTTTTTTTTTTTTTGCTATGTCTCCCATTCTATCAGTACTAGAAATCCAGTTTCTCCCTTAGCGCAAAAGCACCAAGCATCAGAGCTGATGAAGGGGAAGAGCATCCAAGGCAATTCTGCGGCATCACAGGACATGATGTCTGCTAAGCAGCAAGTGCCTTCTGTTCTCCTTGAAAGTGAAACCATTGCAAAGATAGTTATGTGGGTATATTAATTTGTTTTACAACTACCACTGGTATTAAGAGCAGGTGGTACCAAACTCCTGATTCCAGTTTCCCTTCAGAGTTACTGAAACTCTGTCATTTCCAAAGTGATCTCTAACTGCTTTACAGTACATAGCACCAGAGCACAAGAGAGGATATCTACTGATGCTCCACTGTTCCAGTACTACTCAATCCAACATGCACAGGCTATAAAATCTTAATATTTCACTTCTGTTGTTTACCTTCAATTTCTGTTTTCAAGATTGCAGGCCAAACAGCTTTCTTACAGAGAATTACTGCTACAAATCTACGTTTCATTGAACATACACTAGGAATTGTCCCAGCATAAAATACTGAAGTGAGATGTGTCTGTCAAAGATATTGTTACCATTTCAAAAAGGCTAGAGTTTGCATAACGCAGGCTTTCAAGTTTTATGTAAAATACTAGACCCAAAAGTAAGGCAGAGGGGAGAGAGAGGAGACACACAACACATGCAGCAAATGATTTCTCCTATTACTAAACTTGAATTTACCCAAGTATTTGTACAAAGTGATGGGGATAAAGTATTCCTGCCCAGTCTCCCCCAAAAGCATCACAACTACAGCAACCCCAGCCTTCCCTCAGTTTTCCAGCACCTACAATGAGTGCACGTCACATAACCATGTATGTCCATCCACCTTCCAGAGGCAAAATGGGGGAGACAAGAAGTTTCTACTCTTCCATTCCTCCCAATAGGTACTTATGTAAGCAAAAACTTGTTCCCCCTCAGGTATTTGTTAGGATCAAAGCAAGCTACTCAACTCAAGAGATTTAAATTTTGGGGGGCATCTGGAATTTGAACTATCTTCATCTACCCATGAAAAGTTTAAGATGCTGAAAGAGGGTACCAAGAGCTTGAGAAGAATACCATACCTTTTTTTTTTCCTTCAAATAAATAACCCTGGATCTCAGGGAGAGAAAAGAAGGGGACAATAAGTACAATAGCAAATAAGGTAAGTTGGAATGCAGAAGCTACAGGAGGGTTTTTTTCAGTGACAAACACCATTAATAAATCAAAACTTGGAAGAAGATGAACTAAGGAATCATATGGAATGCTCAGCTTGGGAAGGAAAATTGATGCTGATTTGCTCAACTGAACCACGCATTTTTCTCTTCTCAAAATATACCACAAGCATCTTGTAAAGAATAAATGAATGTAAGAAGAATTATAATTATCCTGGAAGATTACTACTGTATTCTTGGCTCTGCAGTCCACAGGCGGCAATTTTATACTCATTGTATTTACACTGTACTTTTGACTGGACATATGACACTCTACTTGTTTTTTGCTGTTGTTCTTAATTGAGTTATAGAGTATACTGTGGGTTAATAACACTATCACAGAAATTACCTCAGAGAATATTAGTGGAAGATTTTGAGCAACTCTGGCATTGTCTGAGATGCCTCTGAGCAGCTACTGGCTGAGCCCAACTCTATGCTCCAGTCCATGCTCCTGGGCACCCTGCAGTAAGAGGGCAGTGAGTCACAAGGTAGCAGCTTTTCTGTTCAACAGAAGCATCTGAGGGCCTTACTTTTGATATATTAGATCTGGATAAGCTTACACTGTGTGTAATTAGCTACATTTACTTTGATGCAGAGAATTTAAGGGAAGTTACTCTTTACAAAGCAGAGTATCACGGTCTCATTCTCTGAGTCTGCCTTCTGTAGAGATCCCCATGAAGCCAGAAAACAAGGGATTAATCATCAAAAATCTATAAATCTTTAGCCCAGACGAGACTATAGATTCAATTGATACTTTGAAGTACTGTTTTTATGCCTAGCCTGCTATTCAGAGAGCTTAAAAGTTAATTTTACTCTCTTCCCTTAGACTCCTTATCTCTTCCTCTCCAGCTCCCAGCCAAACAAGCAGCCAAATCAATGCTACCAAGCAAGAGGCTGAAGAACCAGAGGTACAGAGAAGGGAATTGCTCAGAGAAATGCTCTCTTGACTTAGCAGAAGCAACTCCTGTGACCCACTATGCAAACATTTGAAGAGAAAGAGAGCTGCTTTTTCAAAACTAAACAATATTGCAGTGCAAACTATAAAATTAAACAACTGTAAAATATATTATAAAAGTACACAGTTGTGGATACTTAAGAAACCAGTTAACTAACACTGCTCTGTCTGAACTTAACCCTTACAAAGAAAATTCTCTTCCCATTAGACACAACCACAGTGAGTTTCCTCTGTTATTTGTCTTCAGCACCTGTTTCAATTGTGGCAGGCACAATCAGGTCAGTTAGGTAAGATTAAGAAGAGAAAATAGAAATCACTGAGTTCCTACTAAAGAAGAGAGTTGAAAACACAAAACTACTGTCACTTTTCATCACATAGATAAAAACCAAGGTATAAAAGTAATGTAAAATCAATGCTAGCATTTTCCAGGCTCAGTTGCAAGGGGAATAAGCCCAGCTGCAGAAAGCTGATTTTAAGGATATTTACATCTGCTTTTGAGCACATTTATTATTGAAATAAAAAAGTTATTTTCTTTTCTTGTTGCAGCTACATATTGCAAAATTACAATCCAATACAATTACAATAACAAAATGAAGCAGTTTGTTTTGCATGTAACTATAGCCAATGTGGAGTCAGCAAATGTAACTTAAATAGATTGACGGTTTAGATATTTGTTGATGGGGTTTTTTTCTTTTTTTAAATGCAAACTAAAGCTTTAGAAATACAAGTAAAGTCTCCAAGGCAGTTAAGATAAACACAATACTGGACAGAGACATATATAAACACAGAAACCCTTCAAGAATGTTTAATAAAGGGTGAAAGTAACTTACATTGTAGTTCTACTATATCTGGTAAAGTTACCACTGAAGTAAATTTAGTTTGAGGCCAAAAATTATATTAACAAGTGGCATGGCTAAAGTTGTTAAAATATGACCTTAGTGATGCATCCTTAGCTCTACCAGTTTGAGATTAGTTGTGCTAAATAACTACATTGTAGTTTTAAGCGTAACAATAGTGATATTTTAATAGTGATGTACTACTGAACAATAAAGCAGAGAAGAAGGATAATTTCTTCAACCATCCCTTTCTGAGAAGTCACAATCAACTTGATTCATCCAGACAGCAGTAAACCAACCCAGTGCTCATGGCACTGAGTAGTTATGTAGTGCAGACACCAGGAAGTCACCAACCAGTTGGATTACAGGAGCTAACATTAACAGTACAGATTTAGAGGCCATTTCATCCAAAACTGTTTAGCAACACCAAGCTCTCTAACTGAAAGTGTAGCCATTTATGCCGAAAGCCAATTCTGACAGAAAAAACCAGAAGTTTAGGAAAGTCCCATGAGCAGCCCTTGGAATTTCAGACACTTTTGACTCCCAAAACAACTAAGTCACAGTGCCTTGCATGGGTGTTTGCTATGTATGTGCAACTCTTCCCCAAGGTACTATTGCATATCCACGACTATGCTTAAAAGCCTTTTAAAAGTCACATTTGGCCTCACAACAGCCAGTTTCATTCTTCTTCTTTCTTGATGTAATGCACAGGAAATCCACAAGATGCACTTTTACTTTCTTTCCCGCTCTACTGTGTTCATTTAGAAGCCTACAGAGAGTATGAACATATTTCTATTCAAATATACACTCCCCAGGGTTAACAATTAGTCTCTGAGTCCAAGTGTCTGATGCTCTTGGCAATACTCTTCGTCGTCTTCTTTGCCCACCACCATCTTTCACAGAGAAATAGAAAAACACATTCTTTCAAAAAAAAACAAAAACAAAACCAAACCAGAGTGAGGGGATTAAAAAAAAAAAGAGAGAAAAAGAATATGATGGTGCAGGATAAATCATACATAGGAAGTGGTATTCCACTATAAATAAAACTTTAACACTTCATCATGAATATAAGTTAGTCTTTATACTGAACTAGACAGACCCTACTGTTGAAGTTTCTGTTCATCATTGCATTTTATGGTCTCTTATCACTGAGATTTCTTTAAGTGGTAATCGTAAAGGCAAAAGTAAAATTTTCCTATTATTCTTGAGACCCTGAAGATAAATGGAGGGTTCTCAAATTTTCCTACTGATATTTTATAACCAAAAATTTTAATGCAGGAAATGTGTCTTCTTTTATGTCATATCACCTTCTTCAAGACAGAATAATTACAGTCTGTCACTTCATAATGTTTACTTACAATCCATTTGGAGGTGACTTTAGAAAATGTTACATGCAAGTACAAACAAATCAGAGCAAAACCTAACATCTGAAAGAAGAATGTCAATGTACATAAGTGCCTCATAGCAAAAGTATAAAAGTACTGAGAGCATGGAGATGATTTTTGAGGCTACAATGACATCAGTAAGCAGTTCTAGGTCTCAACTGGGCCATTCAAATATATTTAGAAATCAAACGTTTTTTAAAATAGATTTTAATTAAAAAATATTTTTAAAGGTGTAACAAAGGCACACCTCCACACTCACATTTTTGGGTGAAGACTTAGAATACAACTGAAAGAGAAAAACCATCTTAGAAGAATGATCACAGTCACATCTTTTTGTGAGAACATTCAACAGTTCCAAGATGTTCAGCCTCTTAAGAATACTGCTCCTTATTAGGATTGGTTTTTTATTAAAAACGAAGTAATAGATTAAATGTAAATGTGGTATTAAGTTATTTGCACAAAGAAAGACGCAGCAAAGTCCATACATTCTGCTAGAATACTATACTATGCAGAGAATGTGAGGGCACAACTGACACCAAACTCCTACAGACTTACAATTATTTCCTTAATAAGTCAAATGTCTCTGACATGCTTTAAAGTGCATATAGATAGAGACTTTAAAAAAGAACTTTAAAATTCTAATTAGTGAGGCCGACAACAAATTAGAAAAAAACTCAAACACCAAAGCCCTCACCACTCACAGTGTGTTTTGGCATAAACCTAGAAGTTTTTCTGCATCAAATCATACTATCATTAAACTGTAGACAGAGCCACCTTGCATTTAATTATAGTTCCTCACACTTGTCTTCCAGTTTAGCCTTCTGTACTGGAATCTGTGATAACTGAATATCTTTCTCTTATATTAGAATCTTCAATACATTGGAAAGTACTTAGATTACAGGGGTTTTTTAGTTTCTCTTCACAGCAATTTTTAACAAATGCCTAAAATCTTCTCATGTAGGTATCTGACTGCCAAAGTACAAACCCCTTTAGAGAAGCATCCTGAAAACAGTTTACACAGAATCTGTCATCACTGCAACACATATAACTGTACTTTTCCTATTGCCCACGAGCATTTTTATGATAGCCACACAAACTGCTTATAGGAAATGTGAAATTAGGAAGATCCATTAAATATTTTAAGCAGTTTCATGAAACCTTCTTGCAGAAAACTGTGGCAGAATCAACATCCTGTAGTCTCTCTGCTCTTTAAGCCAGCTGGATCACCTAATCCTTCCCAATAACCCAGTCTTAGGAAATTCTGATTTAGGACAAAGCCCACTTAGCCATATAGGTATTATCACAAAAATATTAAGACTATTTTCTTGCTTAAAATAACTTTTCCATGGCCCTAACCCCACAAAGTAGCTCAATTTCTTCAAGACCTGCTGCCCTTGTTGCTATTAATCTCATTCTGCTGTAAACCAATGAGTTTGTGAGGCTGCTGCCAAAGTGCAGCTCTGGAGATGGCAGCGGGCATTTTCCACTCCTCCTGGACTAGGCAGAGTAAAAGCAGAGTGATCAAAGACCACTGGCACATTTCAAATGGGTGCTATTTAAGGGAAAGTGGGGGAGGAGAGCATTGGGCATTAACAAAAAGAATGCAAGTCTCTCCTTTTTCAAGGCCTGTTATACTAACAAAGACGGAAGGAAAAGAGGCCAGCTCTGTGCCTGCTTTGGAATTTAAATGCAGACAGTGGGAACTCCATCTTGAGCATCCTTTGATGCATCTTTCATCACCATTACCTACTGTGTCAAAATGTCACTACATGCACAATCTACCTTAACGCTTAGGAAAATAATTTAATTATAGCTGAAAAATCAGTGCAAGCAAGGTTTTATGAAGGAATGACCTCAAATGTTCCAGATATAAAAATAATTCAAAGGACAGAAGAAATTCCCTATAAACGGAAGGAAATCCCCTGCTTTAGTTGTAGTTATTCAGAAGTGAAGCTTAACTTTTCATGTTCTCTCTCTTATTATTTATGAAAGTGACTGCCTTTCATGAGAACAAAAATCTGTTTTAGAAGGGAAACTTTTCCCAGTAGAGCATTTCTGTGTTTAAGAAAAACTTTTTTTTATCAAGCTTTAGAGCAGATATCTACAAAATTTTCAAAGCTGTTTATACATGAATCCATACATATAACAAATAAATAAGCATTTTATATATTCAAAACATCAACAACAGATCTTAAGGTATTTCATGAACTAGAGCATGCCACGTAGAAGAAAGAATATTTCAATTTTAAGTGTGTTTTTTCTAGGTACTAGCCCAGTAAATGAAGTGAAAACAAAACAATTGTGATTTAATTTAAACTCCTAATTTTTCTGAAGAAATATACCAAAATAATTCTCCTACCCACATAGGAAACATTATTCTTCAACTGACTGGCAGAGGGAATCTACACAATTGGCACTTTCTGGAAGAGTTTCAGAGGAAGTTACTATGGCATTTTTGCAAAACACAAGTATTTCAGATTAGATATGCTAACAGGTTCACTGAAAACAAACTAAGAACATTCCTTCCTCTGCCCAAATCAGATGAGTCTGAGCGACACAAAAAGACACCAGGTGAGCGTAAACTACCAACCGATGTTTAGATTTATTTGAGCATCTGGGTTAAAAAGACACTAAGAATTGGTGCACTGAGATATGAAATTTTTTTGTTAAAATGAAAACACAGTAAGTAGCTTATATATACCATTTTAGCATAACAACTCTATTAACATTTGCAATTTTTAAAAGGAGCACAGTGACTTAAGTTCTGATTAGAACATATCTTTTTAGTTCTGAACTGAAAAAAATCAATTTAAGCTAATTTTCTTTAAAAAAACTCTCCAGAATTACCCTCTCCCTGGTCTTTCAGCTAGAACTTACAGTTGAATTGATCCATTAGCCACTTTTGACTGCATAATTATGGCCAACCTTGCAATTTGATTACGAAGCCATCTAATGACTCTGCACAGAGAAAACAAATTCAGTTAAATGAAGAAATAACAATAGCCTAAGAGAGTGTACAGTGAAGTCATTTTAGAAACCTATTTGAGTGAAAAATTACTTTGTGAATGCAATTCTCCCCATACTGAATTAGATCATTAACCCAATGTCACTTTTTAGAGCTTAGATTCAATGACTGGTGAGTTGACAATGATTTACAGTAAACTGTCTGCCATCTGCCCAATATTAATCATTTTAGTCTGCAAATTTGGAATAAGGTAGTGCTGTAGCAAGCTACAGTTGACTCCCTTGCATTTTTCCCATGTAACACAGCAAGGCACTCTTATTTAGGAGAATGACCTTGATACCTGAAAACAGTCACAGCCAAAGGCACAAGACTGAGTCCATCTGACTAGTTTTCAAGTCCAGTCAGTGTAGAAAGGGTTTGGTTTTGTTTGTTTGGGGGTTATTTTATGTCTTTATAAATATGTTGCTTATCTGACCAGCTGAATTATCAGCCATAACTTCATCCATGTGTGTATGGACAACCACAGATAGTCACAAGTACCACAGGTGCCAAACTGTAGGACAGCTAGCTATGAACAACCTTCAGATTTACAAACACATGGAATAAGCAAGGGAGTTAATACACAGCAAGCATACATGATACTACCTTCAAGTTCATTATATCATGCATTTATGTTTCTAGAAACATGAGATATTATAAGAATCTCACTTAGAAAGGTTTTAAGGTTCAGCTCAGGTGGAGTGCTTGCAAACACAAGAATAGTTTTTGCCAACATTCATAAAACAGAAAGTAAATAAAAGCTTTTTTAAAAAGATAATCCAGTTGTCCTAGGAACTAGATAGTGATTTTTGAGTTCTATGATTAACAGTAGCAACCCTGGTAGATTCTGCAGGACTGTGAACAAATGAAAAAAACAGTGCCAGTCCTACAGAAGTCAACCAAGTCGCTAGAAAAATTAAAATGTGCCTTCATATAAGACACTCCTCAAAATGCCAAGCCTTTAGATTATAAAATGCAATGGTAGGGTGTAGAGGCCCAGAGGCAGAACAGAGATATTCTGAGTGGGCAAGAGGACTTTTGCCACAGCTGGATCAACACTGAAACCAGGATTATCAGCTGGATTGATACTGAAACCAGGACTGACAACCCAACAGCTGCACTGACACTGGAACTGGGACTGGTGATTATTTCTTTTTCTCTCTTTTCTCCTCTCTCTTTCTCTCTCTATCTCTTTAATTAATGTCTTTAACTTCTTTCTTCCCTTTCACCCTGCCCCTTTATCCAAAAACCACTGCTCTATGCTAGTAGGTCAGGGACTAATATACCAATTTCCATGCCAAGTGTGTAATTTGCTAATAAATCTTTCTGATGTTTGTAGACCCTCTGACTTGTCATTCCTTTTGATCACGCACTTATGAAACTTAGGTGCTTCCTAAGTGTGGGTCATCACATAGGGGAAAACAGGATGAAGCAAAAGATGCAGGGAAAATTTGTGACACTTTAAGCAAAAATCTATTCCAGCTGCTACAGCCTGGCTGATCCCTCTCAACATTGGATATACCAGTTCCTTGCTTCTTCAAGATGTGAAGGTCTTCCCCAGATATGGTTTAATCCAAGAGATTTCTGGGATACTCTGGGAACGAGGAGGGGGGTCACTATATGACAGGATCTACACTTGAACATCCCTATCTCCTGGGCCACCAGAAAACTAGTACCATAAAAAGCAGCCTAATCTTCTTGAATCCAGCAAGGTCACAAGGAATTCCAGCAATGAGGAGCTGACCTTTCCAAGAGGTCATTTCTGGAGACTCACACTGCTATGCAATGTGGGGCAGAGATGCTACTTGTGACATTGAGACAGTTTGTACTCTATAACACTGTGTAAGAAAACACACGGGGCACAAACTGAAGCATGTGATTTTAGAAAGACAATATAACATAAACAAGCTGGGACACAGACTTAGGAACCAGTTCTCCACCCAAGGGCAACTTTAAAAGCATTGGTTTTCATTTCTGCATTACACAGAAATGCTGCCAGAAGACAGATAGCTAGAGATTGAAACACAGCTGCCAACCAGTATAAAGGTTTTCTGGTAATCCAAGAATACAAGGCTTTTTGCTAACATAGTTGAGAAATGTTAAAATTTTGTATTTCAGATACAATTGTGATAGTTGTGCAATCAAAGGCCACGTAAAATTAGATATTAAGTTTGCTTTTCTGAATCTTGCTTCATCCAATCTATTTCATCATTTATTTTCCTGTTGACAGTTGAGGTCAGTGTAAGAGCAGTAAGTCATATCTCACACTTCAGGAGTTTACGCAATAGCTGGCAACCAGACAATATATCTGACATCTGGGAACTAATTTGCAAGAAAAGCTGGTGAAATGAGGCCATCCTGAGTTATAAACACAAGTCTAATGATATCTTCCAGCTTTGCAGATCACTTTTTATAGAGTGGAAACTATGCAATTATGTGTATAGTTTCAATTGTCATGACAAAGTCTTTCCTACACAGAACTCTTACTTAATCAATGAAACAAACCATCAGTTTACAAGATTCCCTAAAATACTTGAACGAGTTATAATACTGGATAAACATTTAAAGAAAATGAATAATGAAACCTTATCTCTCACACACACAAAGAAAAACAAACCACAGAGATATTCAGCCCTCAAGATCCAGCTCCACGTATTTTGGAATTTATAGAAACCAGCAGCTGCTGCTGAACAATTTTTCTGTTACAACAGCAGGCACTTATGTGCAACCTTTTTGTAACTGTGAAGTTAACTATTGTTTTGGGTAAAGGATCTTCTCAGACATTTGCCTAATTTTCCACTAGCCAGGCACCATACCTTGAAGTGTTATGAGTTACCTACATATCACAAGGTAACCTATAGAAGTACAGTCTTGGTTAGGCCCTTAGGAACCTAGTTCTCCCTCCATGTAAAATCATTTCCAATAGAAGGAGTTTGTTGGAATGCCAGGTGAGGATAAAAATCCTTGCCCATCAGTTACAGCTGCAGCCCTTCCCTCAGGTTCCCCTATCTTTTGTCATTGATTATAAAATTAATTACTCCAAAACCAAACTGACAGACTACTATTCTGAAAAGCACAATAGCTTTACTTGCCAAAAAATCTGTTAAAGTTAAATGAAAAACCCCAAGTGATAGAGAAACACTCTTACACAGCTCAAGCACAAATTTAGCACATTCATTTTCAGGGAGAAACAGTAATTTTGGTCTGGTACCACCCTGTAGGAGATCAGCACCTTAGAGCAGTTGATTCTGTAGGCTATGTTGTACTCGACACGCTTCCTAGATTTCTATTTTGGTTGATTTTGATTCCTTGAACCTAACACCCTGACTCCATTTGCATTTTGAATCTGTCTGAAGGAAAGCTATCCAAAAAGCCTTTGCTGTCTGCTTTGCCGGAACCTCAGCAGAGCACTCTGCAGTGTCACACTATCTTGGCAGCTGTCATGTGCAAAAAACCCGCAGCACATTACTGCTTTCCTTTATGGAAGGAAACCATATTTCTGCTCCTGTTCACTCAGGAGTGACACCATCTTGTGTGTCAGCACATCAAGCAGTGACACCACACTGAATCTCACTCCAGTGCTGAGCTCAGTTATCAGCCATACAAAATAAAAACACCAGGGAAGGTGTAACTGTAATGTGCTCACCACTACACTTTTTCAGACTGAATACAGGTATCCTTGGATGTCAGTGTGGCCTCCTTAGTATCTTTTTTCAAGAACAGGAATCCCGGAACACAGCTGAGCCTGCACTCTTTTCCAAACTCACACATGCTATATCTCTGGAGCCTTAAGTATGGCTGTTCGAGGATTTGTTTGGGATCTTTACACTGAGGACACAGCTTCTGAGTGTTCCCCAGTTTCTGGGTCTTCAAGGAGATACTGTTCATCATCTTGAATATCATGCACACTGATTGCTGCTCTCCTCCCATCCCAGAGTACCAATAAGGTTGGCAGCCTCCTGATCCTGCTGCCGTGCTACCCTATCCAGAGCAGCTCCAGTCCCCCTCATGGCACAAGTTGATGAGCAGCAGTGTCATTTCCTCAGTGCCATCAGTTGATTTTCTGGGAAGCCCAGGTGTTGACCTGAGTGAACAATCAGAAATGGGAACAATTAAAAATTGTCTATTCCTGAGACAGAAGGTTCAGAAGAGGATTTGGCAAGGGGCAAGGACAACAGGAGGTGAGAGTAAAAATAAAAGGTGAAACTATAGACATGTAAAAACCAGCAGAACTGCTGCTAGAAGACTGTCATTTGATAGCAAGTATGAAGCTGCCATGTCGTTTGGCTCCTTCAACAGTGTAAGCAGCCTTCTCAGATTGTTACATCAAATCAGTAACTTGTCTTTGTGAACAATTTTAGGATAAACTGTAGGACTTCACTTGGTTGGATTCCACGCATTGATCTGGACCCCAATTTGTGCAATACCCAATCTGTGCAGACAGAAAAGACCTTATAGTTTGGTTTCAACTCAAAAGAATATATTAAATGCATACTTGCAACACTCTGCGATCTAAACCCTATTCCCAGTCACAGCTTTATTCCAGTACAAGAAATGAAGATGTAAAAAGACAGACACATAAATACATTTAGAAGGGAATGCTGTTTTCTTCAGAACTCAGTTCTTTAACATGCTTATTAAAAGACCAGCACAAATGATTAGGAGGTTGGTTCTATCATTTCAGTAGATGAAGAACAATGAAGTATTACAGGGTCCTTAATCCCTGCCAGAAAGCATGGGCCATTCTGTACGCCTGTCCATGCTTCAAATGTCAGAGGGTTGGGGACACTTCGTGATAAATCAGCATTTTCAACCTGGGGAACTGACCTCTTCCTTCCTTCAGTGACTCAAAATGACAAGGTCCCAATTAATGCACAGATCAGAAAAATCTTACGAAATCAGTGTGTTCATGCTATGAGAGTGCCAGACTAACTAATACAGCCCCTTTATTTTGTATCACTAATGAATTCTCAATCAAGATGCTCTACAGTGGGTGGCAATATTGACATGACTTGGTCTGAAATAGTGGTTTTATTTGAACAATAACACTCTTACACCAAGCGATTTTCCATCTTGCTCATAAAAGCATAAGGGCTCCTCCTTCTAAACTTCTCTTGGCAGCCACACAGGTACATACCAAATGAAAAGTAATTCTGTTTTGTTTCTCCACTGTTCAAACTCCCATCCTCATATCGAATTCAAGGCATGGAGCCTTTCCACAATAATTGACTTGTTTTTTATACCATAGTGTACAGATAAAAACTGGGGAAGCCCATGACCTGGGAAATTTCTCTAGAAGTTTTGTTACTCTTGATGTATCTAGAAACATAAAATTTTAAAAAAATGAAGTCTGGTCTACTTTCTAATTTAAGTAATGTACTAGTAACAAGTTGTGTTTGGAATGTTCTCAAATTGTTCCTTTATAAAGAAGTTTTTAAAACATATTTAAAAGCACATATATATTTCATGATATCTCTTTATATTCTTGTGTGGGTGACTACACTGAGCACAGAACTAGTAATTTCCAAATCTTAAAAAAAGTTAAGAGTAATTTAATAATTTTTCTCTAGAAAATGAAAACAAAATTCATCTATCACCTCAAACTTTATTGCTATTTTAATCTTCTAGGGAATCACAGCTTGCAATAAAATAGGTAACAGCTTTTCCAGACCAACTTGATCAATCTTGCCTAGCTCGTTTTTTATTTAATTAGTTTCAGCTGTGTTTAGAATACAGATTTCATTATGCCAAGAGGATTTTTTGTTCCTGTTTCACTCTTTTTTTTTTGCATGGGAGTTTCCCAGTAATTATTGAATTCTCTCACCTATCATAAAAATTTTGTCATCTTAGATACCTTTCCTACCACCGAGTCAGATCTCTGCCAATTACTGCAATTTAAAATCAGCTGTAAAACATCCTACTTCTACACACAAGCAAGACCTATTAATGTGTGTATAACAGATGGATGTGCTTTTTTCCAAGGATGCTAAGAAATAGTAATACCTTTGCCTTTCTAACATACTGCATTATGTCTTCACAGGACTGTGAAACTGAGAGCCACCTTGCCCCTATATAATCTTGTTAGTCTTCAGAATCCAAGCACAACTTTCAATTCATCTTTTGTCATCTTAAGAAGTGACAGTCAGAGCCATTTCTCCCTCTTCAACAAATTTCAGAAAATTCTTAATAGAGGCTAATTTGCTAACAAGCACTTTAAATCGGGCAAGAACAAGTCACTGGCCATTGGGAGAAAGCTACAAATGGTTCTGCGTATTCTGCAAATTAGAACAAAAACGGCAGTATTCAGTATCTGCTCTAGGGTACTCCCTGGAACACCTTCTTATATCAGTTTCTTAGGTTGTTTTCTCTCAGTGGATAATTAACTGATTCAGGGCCACAGTGGAAGAGGAGAGAAAGAGAGAGAGCACTTTCCTCCAAACAAAATACATGACCAGGCAGAGGTCACAAACAAGGTGCCAGCCAGGGAGTACCCACCATATGCTCCTTCTAGTTAGGCTTCTTACAGATTTCACTGTGCATGTTAGTCATCAGTAAATGTGCAAACCAAGCCTAGATGGCACATATAGTGCATCTGATGGGCCACACTGTCTGTACAGCAAAGTAACTCCGTGCTGAACAGTTCAGCACATGTTCAGCACTCCTTTCTCTCTGTGTTTGCCTTTCCCCTATTGTTTCTATCAATTCTATATTACTGGGACTCTACATAGGAAACAAAACTGAAAGCTGGTGTTTTGCTTCCATATTGGCAAGAAATCATTAGATGGACTTTGGACTAGAATTAGAAAGAAGCAAAGAACTCTGCAAAGTGAACTTGTTCAGAATAAAGAGGGAAACAAAACCAAGTATCATCACTATTTACCAGTTTCTACCCAATGAATTAGGAAGAATACTTTTTCCAAACTTTGTTTTAAAAGAAATTTATTGTATCAATTCCCTACTCTACTATACCATCTTTTTACTACATCTCCCTTGTTACAAGAGTTGAAAAAGTGAAGTACAACTATCATGCCTAATTTCAGCCAAGGGAAAAAAAAAAGGCGGGGGTGCATCTCAAACATTTCCAACAGAAGAGGTGCAAAGGTAGAGGAGTCTGTTTCCATTTCAGCTTTTCTTATATTTTGATTTAAAGGTCTGCTATATTAGAATCACACAATCCAAACTGAAACACAACTATTAAAAGAATCCTTAAAACACTCCTGCTCTCAAAAAAGACTGATACGAGACAAATATTTGCAAGTAATTTATTACCAAAAAAGTAAAACTTTGATACACTGGTCAGCAATCAGTGGAAGATTTATAACACTTCCTGGTGCACAAGGATAGCTCAGGAATTTAATTCTGACCAAAAAAGGTGGTAAATATTTTTTTTTTCCTTTTTAAAAGTTCTCAGAGTAACCCAAATATTCTGCAAATATTACATGACTCAGACAGCTATAATAAGTAGGTTTTAAACTGTCATGAATTTGCAGCATATGCCTTTTGTAAATATTTCCAGTAGAAGAGGTATAAAACTAGAAGTTTGATCCCATTCTAGCCATACCCAGAGATTTAGATTGCACACAACCCAGTCAGAATTCAAACCCTAAAATTTATCCTTCTCCATCAGTTCTAAATGGAGTGATTTGTTGAACATTTCACAAACAACAACTTCTTTCCATTTTTTCTCTAACATGATGATGGATGGCTTCAAGCATCAAAAGATTTCATGCCATTGAAGATTAACTAAAGGAATTAACAACTTCATTTTAAGGACCCTAAATATAAATGCTGCTGATTTTATAGTGTTAAGTACCTTTACAAATCCTATTGAACCTTGGTTTAAATACACAGCAGTACGTTGATTTTTTTTAATAGAAAAAAACCTATCATACAGTTATGTATTTGCACAGCTTCCACTAAGTTTATTCTTAAACCTACTTATAATCATGGTATGCCTATACACTTCATATCCATCTCTTTTCATTGTTAGATGGAAAATGCAGATAGTGTTGCAGGTCACCCCTAAGTATTAGTGTTTGATCTGTGTATTTGGTTCACTCTCTATGAAAAAATTCAAGTGTGGTAAATATGCCTTTATGAACACAAAGTACTCAGGTAAATACAGATTTTTCTCTTGCTTAAGTCTAAGCACATGCCCCCTACAATCCAGCTGCCATTCTTATGGAAAACTACACAGAAAAAACAAACAAACAAACAAACAAACAAACAAAAACACCCAAACCAAACAAAAAACCCACAACAATTCCTTATTGCATTTAAAAAGAATATTATTTTATAATTGCTCCAAAACTATTCCTCAGCTGAACAAAACTTCTCAGTTTGATCAGACAAGCTGGGAAAGAAATGTCCATTCAAGTTCCACAAAAAGATCTACAAGATCACAGAATCATCAATGTTGGAAGAGACCTACAAGATCATCCAGTCCAACTGTCCACCCAGCACTACCACTGTAACACCTAAACCACATCACTCAGCACCAGATCCAAACACATCTTAAACACCTCCAGGGATGGTGACATATCACCACCTCCCTGGGCAGCTTATCCCAATGCCTGGTCACACTAAGAGTGAAAAAAAAATTCTAATATCTAATCTGAATCTCCCCTGTCTCAGCTTAAAGCCATTTCATTTTGTACTCTCACTGCAGGCACGGCAGAAGACATCAGCCTCCACATCACTTCAACCTCCTTTCAGGTAGTTGTAGAGAGCAATGAGGTTCCCCCCCACACCTCACCGAGCCTCCTCTTCTTTAGACTAAACAAACCCAGCTTCCTCAGCTGTTCCTCATAAGACATGTTTAAGATGGAAATCTCTAACCCAACCATGCTTCAGAGCAAAATATTCCTTGTGCTCTCATTTGAAATTACCTTCTATAGAATTGAAAAGGGCTTAGAAATAGAAGAGGAGGGGTGGAAAGCTCTGCTATGAGCATTGGAAGCCTTCAAGTTTCCTGACCTGTCAGATTTGAATGTGCTCCTTCCCAGCTGAAGCCACTGAAGACTGCATCTAGGATTTCATCATCACACCAAATTTTTGTCTCCCTTTTGTAACCTTCTTTCAGCATTTCTCTCACCTCCCTATTCACCAGCATCTCTAAATACCACACTGCTTTCAGCAGTCAAACATTTTTACTGAAAGTCTCCTACTGTAGAATGGCTTTTTGGTCAAGTCCTTGTCTCACATGCACGCTGGCAAAAAACCAGACTGAAAACCACATTAGATTCAACGCAGTAAAGAAATCTTCAGGTGCTCATTGTGTGCCTTACAGTTTGAGTTGTGCTTTGTTTCCAGGAGGTGGAGTGAGCAAGGGGACTTATTAATAGGTTTATATGAAACAAAAAATGTATCCAACAAAATTGTAATTACTTCAGCAGGAATAGGAGATTTCTTAAGAGACTGACCCAAAGTCAGTGAAGTTACATAAATAAAAGATCATTCTTCCCTTCACTGCTTATATTTAATTTAAATTTTAACTAATTTTAAAACTCAAAGCAGTCCCTGAAATCCAAGCATTGTTCACAGGCACAAAACAGAAACATCCTCATTACTTTGCATACAAGTTTGATCAAGCTCACGGAAAACATCTTTTCAAGTGAAAACAATAATGTTGAGCATGTTTTGTGTGGGTCTCTAATCTTATTCTACATTGCTACAGTGGGAGTCATATTAAATCATACTCTTGATGACATGAAGCTTCATGAGCAAGAACACTGAAACTGTTGACTGCTGGTTTCCATGTACACACCGCCTGCAGTAGACACAGAGTCTGTAAATAATTTGTGCAACCGTAATCTTACACTGAAAATACGGCAGCAAATGTATTTACGTTAATGTACCGAGAGAGTGCCAACATGCAAGCCTTCAGCAAATCTTGCACAAGCCAAACTCAGTTTTCATCTGTAGACATAAATGAATATTATAATATCTGAGTAACTTTGAAGGTCCATTTTATCAAGATCTCCACAGTATTTGCTCTGTGCTGATATAAGACGCAGTCTAGACCATGATATAGTACTAAAAACAAGCTAATTTCACACTGAAGTTAATAATTAGAGCCACAGACAGCCTGTAAACACTTTTAAAATGATACAATTTATGCAAATTTACAGTTACAAATCTTGTATTTATGCCAAGACTTAAAAATACATTGGCCGCATTCTGAAGACGTTTCATCATGATTGTGTGCTTCATTTTTTAAGATATTTGCATGTTTTGCAGAAGTTGTTTCACAGCTCTTCCCGTTCATTTGGTTCTACTAACCCTCTTCTTCGTCTTTTAATTGAATACACTGAACATCTGCACTGTAAATTGCAGAATTATATGTTAAAAAATTATTAGTACATATAGACTTAACTGCTCTATCCACCTTATTCACTAGCAGCCTCTTCCAAAGTTTTGTATCAAGCTTGGGCAACGTACCAAGCGCTCTCCTTTTAATTATGCTTGCTTTTGCAAAGTTGATGGGTAGATTTTCCATATGCTATCTCTTACAGCCCTGAGGCATATGCTAATTTAGTCATTGACTACTGTCTCCCTTCTTCTCTAGAATTCATTTCCTAATTCTTGTCTTCAAAGGTTCACATTTATGCAGCATAGGGAGGACAGGGGCCTGGTTTTCACAAACAGAACAGAAAGTCTCTCTCCATGCGTATATACTGTTACGGTGTTTTTATTCCATGGTGATGGCATTTGGTGAGCTCTTACAGGCTTAGCAGCATTGCTGGTCTGGATATAAAGCAAATTCACAGATGCTACCACTCTTCCTGAGATATGGAACAGCTTAAAGCAGCATATTTATGTTAGACAACTGCCTAAATATATTAAACATCACAAACTCCAATTTTCCCAAATGTGAGTACCTCTGTATCCGGACTGTCACATATCGCTAACATGTTTCGGTGAGCCAGGCAGACATTCCCCGTGTCTGCCTGAAACACCTGAATCACGAGGCACATGAGCATTCTGCCATGACATGACTCAGTACCCATTCACCAGAGGCTTGCTTTCACAAGTTGCTTCCCTGGCAGCCCATAAGGCACAAATAGTTCTAGCAGAAAGAATAATCTTCCCCTGAGGTCGTCTGCCACATCCCTTCATGAAGCATGCCAGGCCAGAAGCACATACAGTTAGCATGTTGCAAACTCCCACTCAGGATGGGAAAGTTATGGGAAGACACATCATGTGCTGCTATGGGACTGTGGCTGTCTGTATGCTACCCTCTTCCTCTTTCATTTGGGTAACTAGCAAATGACACAAGAAATAGTGGAATGCTGCCATTACCGTATAATTTGCTTGGAAAGTTGCTTTTAACACTTCTGGAGCTTTGAACTTCAGAAAAATCATCTTCAAGGCTACTACTTTGGCTGAAAACCTATGACATTGGCACTGAAACTGGCTGACACTGTGTGCAATGACTATTGCTAAAATCCAAGTAAGGAAACTTAGCTTTGCCATGGAATTACTGATCCCCACATGACATCTGTTAACACTAACAGAAATTACATGAAAAATTTCCACATATGCCAATTACAGAATATATCCCTAAATTTAGAACAAAGTATCCCGGAGAGGAAACACCCATTATTACTTGTGCTAAGAGACAGTTGACTGAAAATTAGTTTGATGTACCATGATGCTCTGTGATTCCTCTGAGGTAATTTATGAATGAGTTAATGAACAAGCTGTAGCCAAGAAATAGCCAAGAATCATAAGTCTCCACAGAAAAACTGAAATTAAGGACACAAAATATACCATTAGGTTAAGCACCTCACAAGCCAAAGCTTCCCTTCATGCACTATGAAGAACACAGAAGATTTAAAGGTCTAATCAACTAGGTATGATCTCTACACAAAGAGTACCCAAAACCTTGTGATTGTATCTTCAAAGAAATCCATGCCCAAAAGAGAGTGTGCTAGACACACGTGCAGCCTAAACTAAATTTATTCTGCAGGAAAAGATGAAACATGAATAGTACCTGTGACACAAACTACCTTGAATGTCTCTGCAGACTTGAACAAACTTGAAGTTCAAGGTGGTCCTTCTAAATGTGTTTGGCCACGAGAAGCAAAACTAAATATTTTAGACGTTACCTTCATGCAGTGTATATTTAAAGACTACCACAACATCAAAAAAAGGGAAAAATCATTGGAAAGGGGATTAGAAGTCAGAGAATGGGAATACAGATGTCATGTTACTGCACATGGTAGTAAAATCCTCAAAGGAATTTTGTGCCAAGTTCTCAAAAAATGTATGCAGCATGGAGTTTTTTCCTCATAGAGAATATTTAGGCTAACAGATTTCACAGGAGTAAAATCTGGAAGTACTTCAAATAACTGGGCTGCTCAAAGTCTATAAATTCCTGTACTCTGCCATGGTGACTGGCCTGTATATCCAGGGGATAGCTTCTCTACCCTCAAGACAGCCTAGTTTCTTGCTGCTACACAGTATTGGAGGGGTGGGGGAAGATATATTTGTTCTATTCTAGTGAGAAGTACCACTTCTTCAGAAAACCTTGCAACCACCATTACGTCAGTGTTTGAGACCACAAGAAAGAGCGAGCCTCAACTGAAGAGATCACGAAAGAACATTCATTAACAGCATTCTGACAGCCTGACCTTTGCTCATGCACCAGTCTGTCTTCAGCTAATGTAAAAGACACACTAAAACATTAAATTTCATTTGAAATGAATGCATGTCAATAGAGGCTGGTACAAAGGACTGAAACAGCAGCATATTTCTCAGAGTGAAACATGAAAGCCAAGGGTTTACCATTAGTCTAATCATACATTTATTACATCAAATGACTACTTTTCTCCACCTATCTAGTATCTTGAAAATGAAGCTTCAGCTCTGTTGTGCCTTTGGTCCAAACATGTAACAAGGTCTAAGTACAAGATGAACTGCAGATCACTTTCTGGACAGACCTACTCCAGCAATGGACAACATACCTCCACCAAAAAAATAAACAAACCCAAAACCAAAACCCAACAAACAAAAAAACCCAAACAAACAAAACCCCCCCAAAAAACCAAAACCAAACCAAAACAAACAAAAACCCCAGGGAAAACAAACAAACAAAAAACCCACAAAAAAACCCTGAAACAAAACCAAAACAAAAAACCAAAACAACCAACAAAACTAAAAAAAAAAACCCACACCACTGATCAAACTGCTCTGAGACTTTCTCCTGGCTACTTTCCTTTCAAGCTGACCCACTATATGTCTCTGCAGGATGCAAACCTTGAAGTCCACTATCTGAGGCTGAGGAAATACAAAACAGTCACCCCAACTGAACAAAGAAAATTAGAAACTTTAAGTTGCCTACATAGCTGAGGAGTATCCAGAAAGTCACTAGCAGTTATTCCCATGAGGAAGTACAGAGGAGATTTATGCTTCATAATCCATAGACTACTAGTGTTTAAAGCACTAATTTGAGAAGCTCATTATATTAAAAGTACAGAATCCTGCAGAACACAGTCAATACATGGAGACAAATGCATGTCCATCACATTTTAAAAATCACCATTCAAGTCTCCTGCTCATGAGATTTGACATTGTACCTGTAAACTAGAAATAACTTTGGCTTAAGAAGTGGCTATGGGTGGTGTCCACCCTCACTCCCTAGCCTGAGAGCTGAGGAATACATAAATTAACATGAAGCTTCCTTTCCCTGAAGGTTTTGTTTAATTTTAGAAGTCTCAGGAAAACGTTAATGTTACATTTTGTTGCATATTTTCCAGCAGCATGTGGCATATGCCGAGAAGGGAAATAACACTGTTTGTCATTATGACTTTACAGCCAAGAAGGAAGACAGAAAAAAAAAAAGGAATCTAATGAAACCTGTAATTCATAGATGCGTTAAATAATGTTCTCTGCTATCCAAATTAGATCTAATAGTTTAAGATGAATACAAGGTTCTTTCTCCACTTCCCCAAACTGCTGATTTATTACAAAGTAGAATAAAATAATTTTCATCCAGAGAGTCTGCATGTGAAAAGTTTCCCTTATCAAACTGGGAAAAAATTCTGGCAATTGATGTAATCTTCAAACAAATCCTCATTTACACACCTTCTAAGTTTACACATCTAAGTGATAAAAATCACTAACTGAAAGAGAAGGACTTGGGAGTAAGTGAAGTAGACCAAAACATTTAAATATTTACAGATTCAAAATTTCATGAAGTAGGAAAACTGCTTCCTATCCAGCTCAAGTGCCACTCGTGACTCTCCTGCATAACAGAACTAAATTTAAGGAGACATTTGCATGTGTACACATGGTAAATGAAGAATCCAATAACACATTCTGGTTTTTCTCCCTTTGCCTAAGACTTGAGAAATACCTGTATTATTTAATTTCCCTTTGGTTTGATCACAACAAACACTGGAGTTAATCTGAGCATTTAGTTTTGACTAGATGTCACTTTGTTTGTTTTAATTCCGCCAGGTCTAATACCTTAGACCAGTCTCCTCCTTGCATCAATCCTATGTCTAAGTTACTAAAATATTTGATCCTTACTTTGCTTCCTCTTTTATGGTCTGCATCCAATAGAGAGAAATGTTACAAAAGAAACTTATGTAGTGCTTGTGACATAAATTAATGCAAAACTTTATTTTCAACACTTTCTAAAGTAAAACAGAGACATAACTGCAAATTTGTCTGACTCTCTTAGCAAAGCCAGTCACTCCAATGAAGAGCTTTTCTTTATGTGGAAATGCATACAAAAATTAAAATTACAGGCCAAGAAAGGGCTTATTGTCTGTCCTGTTTTCCATCAAGATTAGCAGTAAATCTGACTGAGTTAAAGAGTCTGCATTGTCCATAATTTCTCTGGGATAACTGCATTATGGTCATTGGGATTTTGCCAGAGAAAGAGAAGCACCAGTTTTGCACAAATACAGAGTCTATTTCAGAACATGATGCTGAAAGAAGGTAAGGAAGTAAAACTTAAACTTAAAACAGCTTGTTCTCTTTTGGTTAGACCAAGTTGTCTGTAAAGATCATCACTTCCATTTCTTCCCAGCCCTAGAAAGATACAGTAGAACATTACTGGAAACTTAATCCAACACACAGCTAACATGGTGAGAAACACTTCAAGTTAGAAAGTTCTTTCTTGCCTGTACCATTACAGGTTTTGTTTTTATACACAAGCACACACTTAAGTATTTAATAAATACAGAGGTGTTACTCACTACCTTATTGCATCAAAACACAGTATCAGACCATTCTCTACAAGATGGTTTACTTGCAAGATCTAGCACCTTACGTCTGGGAAGGTGACTTGTGCCAGGTGTGCCACTGCTCTTTGACTATGCTAAAGGGAGAATACAAACCAAAGGAGCACCCTTTGCAGCCAGCTGGTGCTGAGAATGTTAACCATATGCATTCACCTAAGCCACTGGGTCTCACTCTTAAGGGTATCTGACTAGTAGGTCACTGACCCACCAGCACAACAGTATGTTACACTTACCCGGCTGTTGAAACATAAAATACTAGGGAAACCAGTTTTGTAGGAAGACTGGGGATTGAAACACAAAGCCAGTATAAGTAGCCATGTGGCAGTTCTTGCCAACCTTTAGGCCTTCAACACAGGACCATTAACTAGCTTGCAGAGTTTATAAAATCCAAATTAATAGCTTAGGGAAATAAAGAAAACACTGTTATTAGCAAGACCAACATCCTGTTACCTCTACTTCATCTCAGAAAAGCAGCTGCTTAGATGCTCTGCCGAGCTTTCCACAGAATACCTCCAGTGGATGCAGAAAGCAGAAACATGACCTTTCTCAGGCTTTCCAGTAGAATTTTCCATGAATTTGAGTTTAGACATCACTAGGCTCATTACTGAAAAGATACTAGCCAGAAAGACTGTACAGTATTGCTATTACCATGAAACAGAAGTGCAAAAATAAGTTTTTCTTGGAGTCATATAAGGGAAGGGGGAGGGGGGAACCAAAAGACTAAAAACCAGGACATTCTGTAATTGCAACTGGAGGATTTTGGAAAAAAAACAATTTGGAAAAGAAATTCTAATCCCATCATGATCACCCTCTCATAGAAGCAGGAGAAATTGCTTTCTGTAAAAATAAACAGAAATGAACATTTCAGTATAGGCCATAAATGCCAGAACATTGAAGAAACAACTTTAATTTTGCAAAGACTGAAAGGATAAGTAATATGTTGGCAGGGCTGCTTAGACATTTGTGAACTCTCATAAATATTACCTACCACAAGCCTAAATCACTGCCAGCTCTGGCTTATGTTAGCCTATTTTTATATCTTATCAACTCCTCTGCCAGAGGATAACTGACCTTTGAAAGATTATCTTCTAGTGCATACAAGATAGCGTCAAATAAATGGTTATCAGTTCTCAGAGAACTCCACTTCTAATCTTTTGGACAGACCATTACCTCAAATCATGATTTATTAGCTTTTTAAGAGCTTTTTACACTGATGAAATCGCAATATAAAACTAAATATTGTAGAGCAATAAGTATTGCAATGAGTACCACTGCTCATAGAATTAGATTTACTAAAGCTATATTATTGGTTACTGAGAATAATAAAACTGTGCAATATTGAGTTTCACTTTTCAGTTGGATTCTGCTATTTGCTAAGGTGACTGGCACACACATACACAGAAATCTATATGAATTAAATATATATTGCACCCCTACTGATTTAGACTAAAATTAAATGGTATGGTAGAATTTAAATCATCAGCTCTATGAATTTTCTGATTTTTCAAACCATGTATCAGTATACCTGAACTGGATTACTAAAAATAAAAGGCCAAAACACAAAGCAAGCACACAGAAGAGACATGGCTTAAGACCACCATGCACCAGGTTGCAGAGCACATGATTTGACACATCCAGTAGCTGCACTGACAGTATAAAAACGGCTCTTTTCTGTTTTCTCTACTAGAAGAAGGTAAAAACATGAATTGGAAACAAGAGAATAATGGAATCTTGGGATGTTGCTTTAGTTCTATTGGGGGAAAAAAGCATAACAATAATGCCAGTCAAATATAAAGATCTAGTTTTCTTCCTGAAGCCATATTGTAAAGTAAAAAAGTAGGTTAGCCCCAATATACATTCCCCCATCTACAGCAGAGCCCTGTGGCAAATGCAGAAATTAGACAGCAATCACTGTTGTGTCCACTTTGATTTCCAACTGCAGGGAGGGAGAAAAGAGTGAAACACGGAACAGAACAAATCCACAGCTTCCCCGAAGGCCAGCTGAATCCACCAGGTTTATTAAACAGAAGAGAGTCCCCACTCTTATTTCCAAGAAACCCTTGGCTCTGTAGTTGTGGGCAGCCACAAGATTTGTTGGGTCTTCAGATCTGCATAACTTTCCATAGTAGCACTTCCCCTCATCCCTTCCTGAATTAAATGTCAGAGTTAAACATTAAGACAGTCATGGGGGCAGCATAATGCTCTTTTGTCTGTCAGGAAACATATTCCTTCAGGTTTATGGAGGGGTTTTGTTGTTTTCAGTTAAAGGAAAGGGTAAAATTGGTCCTACCCCAAGATCAGATGGCCATGGCTTAAAATTTCAATGACAAAGCAATACAGGTTTGAATTGCAATGAGGATTGAGAGTAGTACAATAATAATAATAAGGTTCTATATGCAACGATTTACTCTGATGCAACTCCAAAATGGAGGGAAAGGAAAAAAAAACAGAAAAATCAGCCACATACTACTATCTAATATTACAAATTCATTATCCCAATTTACAATTTCACTATTAAGCTTTTGATTTCTCATATCCTGAGAGGATAACAGTGTAGGCATCGCCTCATATTTCTACAGAGTCCTAATGATAAGAGTTTCAGATTACCTGAATTTAGATATGAGACGTGTGGCTTTATTAAGACTTTAAAACAAATAGTCTAGATATTAAAAACACCACATTAAAATACAGGCCTAAACAGATTCCATAGCAACTCACTTTAAACGCACACTCCCTGCTTTCATACTACACAACCGAGATAGCAGAGTGCTCCATTTTCTCATTGAGAAGCTGAGTCTTTGCCATAAAGATGCTTTCCTGCAGGTAACCAGGACTTTTCAGAAGATACAAACAGTTGTCCAAGTACAACTTTAAAAACCTATATTTCTAGAATGATAAATTCTACTCTTCTTATTCCCACTGCAACTTTTATTTATAACTGCAGACTACAGCATAACAAAACTGAAAGATTTTTAAACTGTAATAAGAAAAAGTCCTGTATTAAAGCAAATACTGTGTTTTATGCTTGTTCTGTTCTTAACAAGAAGAGTTTATTATGCTAAATATCTGACTCCAAAGAAACAAAGATCCCTTTGCTTTTTCACCCCCATCAGCAAGAAGGGAATATTATGTAATTATTTTGAAGGGATGCTATAAGCTCAATCTGTGAAATATTTGTGGGATGTTACAGCAGAGAGCTAACACAGCCAATGCACATAAAATGTCTGCAGATAAGATGAGAAGGACTACAGAAAAAAGCTCGAGCCACAGCTTTAGCTGAAAGCTAACACTTGAAGGTTGATCCTCTCCATGTGGTTATCGATTTTTTCCTATTTGAAAAATGAAACACTCCTATACTTCATCTCTCATTGAGAGTGAAACAGAAATCATTCCTGTACATGGTGCCAGAGTCCCAACAAGATCTGTCCATCAGCGATTATTATAGTTTTCTTGGTGTAGACGAAACAGGATAAGTCATTTCCTTGATTCCATCAGACCTGAGTAGAATAGAGATGTTTTTAAAAACCTTTAGATTTCCTCATTCTGTAATATATAAATAACATTGATTCATATATTATATTACATCACGATTTCATGCTATTCCACTGAACAGCAATCCTGGAAAGTGAAAGTCACAGCTGGACTGGATACTACACATCCCACTCAATTAAGGTGCTGTATGTCTCCTAAGCTTTACAGCCCCATTCACAAACAGAAACTGTACACCTTTCCACATGTTGCAACACTTTCCCACACCAAAAGAGCTATCCCATTGCCACCACTCTGTCTCAAGTGTCATTCCTGCTCCACATCTGTGAGATGGTCCCCTTATAGAGAAGATCTAACCAGTCATCTTCCCCCTTCTATTTAGCTTAGTAACCCTACGCTTCCCACACACATGCAGGTGTGGGATGCTCAGCCTTGTGCACCTGAAAACTCAGCTGCTTTTACCAATACAACTCAGCTGTACCAATACAACTATTTGGACATAACCTCTGTCCACAAACCTTGTCTTTCCTCCTCATGTCCTTAAACACTTTTTGCAAAAAAAACCTGTTTATTTTATCCAAAACATACTTTTTTTTGTTAAATTTTTGTTAAATTAATTAATTTTTTCCAAAACAAAGCATAGCCTCATACCAGCCACTGTGAAGACAATTAACTCTAGCCCAGTCAAAACCAGCACACAAATACACAACAAAAAAATATCCCAGAACACTATGATTTATTCTCTCTGGAAAGATAAAATACATTCTAAGTTTTGTGGTACTTTGTCCAATTTCTGCATGTTAATCATATTTAAAGTTACCAGCCCAGTTCTCTCTTTTAGCAGCTATAAAGCTCTCTCCTTTTTCCAAACACTGGAGAGAGTTTTCCTAGCAGGCTTTTAAAAGTCTTATTTTGAAGAAATGTTGGCTATACAGGTCAGGAAATCATTTCTTTAGGCAAGTTCCAAAGTACACCAGAACAGAGATGCTTTGAAAGCCTGTTCTGCCAGTCGACTTTGTCCCACTTTGAAAACAAAAGCAACTCTTTAGAAAGCATGTACTTAAAGATGTTAATCCTTTAAAAAGAAACAACTCCTAAATTATCTGCATAAAAACAAACAGAACCCAAAAGAATCTTTCTGAATTGTTTAGATAGCTATTTGAATGGGTTGCTTCTAAAAGTATACAATATGCAAATAACTATTACAGAGCTGTAACACATGGAAAACCATCTTTTATTCTGTTTTGCTGAACGTGTAAATGAAAAACACTTACTTTGTATTCAAGAAATGCAGGCGACTGACATAATCAACTAAGAAATAAGGTATTTGGCAAACAAACATCAAATTCATTACCTAAAAAATTGCAGGCACCAAGACCAAAAATTAATTCATTAGGAGTATTGAGAAGGAAACTGGTGACACCTCCAGACATACTGAGAGGATATAATACCTGAATGGAATGCTGAGCGTTCCACATAGAACTCAAGTTCCACATTTAGTTACACAGAACTTCCACCATGGTAACAATAAGTATCATCTAAATCGCCTGGATAAGTCCTTGATTACTACATCAACTTCTTGATATCCACACATTCTATTCATTTGCACAGTCAGTGTTGCACACTATTTCAATGACAAACAAGACTATTTAAGCCATTTATAATAACCTCTCTAAGACCAGAGTAACAAAATCTAGCATTTCCTTAAAATATGAAAATATGGTCATTCAATCCTGAAAAAGCACATATAAGTACATATTACAGATGAGGAAGATTATTTTAATCTTTAAGCTTTTATCTCAAATTCAGGATAAACTCCATAGTGTCACTGAAGAGACACCAGAAATTAATGCACATTAAGCCCACTCTTACTGTGGTGCAACTTTTCCTGGCATAAAATGCAAAACTAGAGCAACATACAGTGAAAGACATTCTTACAGATAAAATTCCAGGAGAAGAAACCACCCAAAGTAGCTGCCTTCCCCAGAACTGCTCGTCCTAACACAGCAAAGGAAGACAGAATACACAGCAGGAAGGACAACCCTGTCAAAGTAAGACCTCACTTCTGTGGCTAGCGAGGTTTGCCATTTTGTTTGGTCTTTTAAGTCTTTAAAATAAATAAATATACAACACTCTTAAGTGACCTGTGAATGCTGTCTTAGAGTGACTTATCTCACAAACTTAATATCCAAAGAGATGTAGGAGATGGATGGTCAGATTTAATACCAAGACCAAAAAAACTCCTGACATGTATTTGGCTTTCTGCAAGACCTTTGGAAGGACAGATATAGTTGAGAACGTCTCTCCCCTCCCCATTTTGGAGAGGGGAATGTTATTACACCAGAGAAAAAATACTGACTGCTTTTTACAAAGCACACATTGCTCCCTTGCACTAGAAAAAGCAATTCTATGTCTTTAACTGTAGAGAGCAGAAAGTAATGCATGGCTCTATTCAAAGTATCCCGAATTGTCATGCCAAAGCTTTAAAATATGACCAAGATGAAAGATAACTTTCACAGTATATACACAGATGGCAATGAATCCCAGTATCTCAATGCACCCTAAAAGATAAAATATTACATTTACTAATATTTTCAAAGGACTTCCTCCTGCAACATCAACCAAGTTTTTGTTTGTTTGTTTTACTTTTTGTTTTAAACAGGTTTGTGCAAGCTCCACTTAACTGTTGATGAATACAGGAAACTAAATTCAACTCTTATTACTCTGCTCAAGTTGCAACAGGAGTCCAGGTAGGACAAAAAGTCCCCTGCCATACATTTCTAGTACATAACACAAAAACTTTTGTTCACTAATGCCTTTATGTTGTTTGAGGGGAAAAAACAAGTGTGCATTAGGCTGATTCTGATCACCAGATCATGTTTTGAGGATGTGATTAGTACGAGGAGCCCCCTAACTTCAAAATATCAGTTCCCATGATGCTGATGTTCCTGAAATTCTTCCAAGCAAGTGAGATTTGCATATGCTTAATTTCTTCCAGTATACTGAGATAGTCACATCCAGACAGCACACAGCTGAAAAAAACATTCATCTTGGCAAAATACTCTGGTACCTGTAGTATTCTACTTTGACTAAAAAAAACCAGAATAATTCCAGATCTTCATTGTGGTTAACTGGTACGACAAAAGGCAGAACTCTACTGGAGTGTAACCCAAATGAGTCAATCTGAACTTTTGCTTCCTTATGCTATTATTTTGTTCTACAGGGGGAAAAAAAGAAAGGAGAGAAAAAGGACAAAGGTTTCTTCATTTACCCTGAAGCCAAACTCTGAAGTAGGTGAATGAAGTGTCCTGAAGAGACTACTAACTTAATTGATATCAATATACTTTTTTCCACACAACAGTTCCAGGGGCAAGAGAAGTATGTTTTTTAACCTCTTTCTGAATGGTCAGTGGTTGACCTAGTTTCTATTTATTACAGCTTTGTGTTTAGTGTTGCCATTTACATCAGTGCTAGCTGGTTGCAATGCAGCACTCTCAAACTGAATCTTGTGCCAAATCTAAGAATAGCATTATATTCTCCCTAAGAGAATACACACACAAAAATAAATCTCTTATGCAGTTTATGATTATGTATAGAGTAGCACATCACAGACAGATACCTATCTTGAAGTAGAAGATTTTTTCTGAAGAGGTCTGAACACAGCCCTTTCCTTTCACAGAAGGAACAGCTTTAACTTCCTCCACAGTTTCACTGGAACTCCCATGAATCAACAGGGAAGGTGAGGCAGGCAGAAACAACCTCTCCAATCGACCAGATTGAACGTACAATCAAACACGTGCTTTGTGCACAATGCAATATTCTTAACTAAGTAATCACAGACAAAAATTAGCCATTGCATCTGAACCCTGAGCACTGCCAAAGAGTTGATAACTTCTAACGAGGGTATATCCACTGTCTAGTGAAGGATTCATGATCAGGTTGCATGTTGTTTAAAAGGTACAGTACAAAAAGTATTAGGAAAGTCAGCATGTTTTTTTCTAAAGAAGGAATCGGGAAGAGTGTTGTAGTTTTAAAGACACAATATGCAGGAAGTCATTCACAAGCTCACCACTCATGGTTCCACTTTCAACTCCTGCATCCTTAAGGGATTTGTTAAAATTTTTACAAATAAGAATACTTCTATCAAACATCCTTCCTCTGTCTCAAAGCAGTTATTTAAAGAGTTAACACAAGATATTTAGGTGTACTTGCATTGCTTTTTACTATAATATTTTCTTATGCAGCACAGTGGTATTTTCCATATGAAACAATACCCGCTTATCATAATCTACAAAAACTTGTATTTCAAAACATTTTAGAAGTGGTTTTGTATTACTACTTAGCTGGCAGCCTCCAACCAGCCCAAGTAGTAAGGAGTTGCAAAACCACTGCTGGAAAAATGAAGTTACAGAGTGCAATGCTGCCATCTGCTGAAAGTTGCTTGTCTTAATGGTCTAATTGCTATTTCCAAAGATTGACTTACATACAGGCTTTTGAGCACTCAAAGCTATTTAGACGTGTTTAATCTGACCAATTTGAGGATGAGTGACCAATATTTTTGAATCAAGAATTTGTGCATATAGATACAAGATCAACTGTATTCAAGTACAGTAGCTATATTTCCCTCTAAAGGGCTGGTCACCCAGCCCTAGGTAATAAATTGATGTTTCCACGTGTTGTGCACAATGCAGCACCGTAGCTTTGCAGAAGGTTGCCCTCTCAACAGCAGGCCCCAAAACTAATGTTTAATGCATAGCGACAACTCTCAAATAGGACATCCAAGCCTGCAGGTTCCTCTAGTTATGCACAAAGGAAAGTTGCACATCAGGGTAGACATCATTCCCTTCAGCAGCTTGGGTTGGTGTTCCAGGGCTGCAATCAAAGGTGGTAGACTTGTTGGAAAACTCTGGAGTCCACATTTTTAATTGTTTTTTATTTCTGAACATCTAGTCCCAGAATAAAAAGTTGTCCTCTCTCCGAAGTGATGCATATGGCCTACTGTAACTGCCAAAATTCATATCCAGTTTGCCAAGAGACAAGATTTTTCATCTGTGGGCCAAACCAAAGTTGTTCGCCTAGCAAAAGTTACTGAACAGAAAAAAAACCCAAAACCACAAGAACTCATGTGAATGTACCACAATGTCATTTTCACTGCGACCTAGATTAGCTGTGGTAACTAAATTTAGGTAGGTGTACAGAGCTCTCACGTAGCACAGTCTGTCTTGCACAACTGTTACCCAGGAAGCAGTTTGACATTCATGCCCTGTGCTCTGCTGTTTGATTAGCACTTCTCAGGTAAACAAGCCAAAGTGTTGTAGTAGGACAAGCTCTTTAAAGTGCATGCCAGATATTTTTGTTCCCATTTCACCAGTATAAATTTGAAATAACTCTGCTTAGCTGAATGAACACTGATCTCAATTTCTATCAGTGTAAACAAATCAAGTATGTGAGCCAGCGCACCAAGTTCAGACCCCCATGGCTTTGCCAGATACAGATGCTTAACAGTACAAGACTGATTTGTCTATGCCTTGTACTGGAGCAAGAACAGAATTATATCACTACTCTGTTAGAACAGGGGTTGATAATCACTTCGAAAAGATTATAATCCATCTAATGGGGAACACTGTACAGAATAAATAGGTCTCTTCTATATAGAAGAGGATAAACAAACTCATCAAATGATGAATGCTACACAGCCTCCCTCTTTGTTATCTCTCATTTCTTAAAAAAATCCAATGGACAAATTCAGCTTCAATCATACCATCTAATTTGGTGCAGCTCCACAGTAATTATGATGAATTCATGCTGCATCACTTACATTGATAAAAGAAAATTACCAGGAGATTCCAGAAGCATTTTACTGGACTTAATTCAAGCATAAACTTGTAAGTGCTCCATTGATGTCTGTCAGTTTGATTATGGTATGAATCACAGACGAAGAAATACTTTCAACTATGTATTTCAAGACAGTTTTAGTTCTAGCAGTAGCACTAAGAAGAGGCAAAAAAGCCTTTCTAGGAGAATGAAACATTCATCTTTAGGTTCATTTTCTTATAGGATGAAGAAAGTAAAATTTTAGGAATGTCAGCCAAAAAAATTAGATGTAGTACGCTGACCTTTTACATTTTAGTTGAAAATTTGTGAATTTTACACCAACGCAAGATGAGAAGAGTTTATCAGTAAAACAAGACACAAACAGTATGCGTGGGAAACACAGTCACAGGGACACAGCTACAGCAAAGACTCATTTAGTCCGAGTAGCTCATAAATACCCACTCAGTAAGGAATGAGCAGAAAGCATTTTTGCCAGATCAACACTCATGTTTACAATTCCAAGCCAAGAAACAGTAAAGTCAGAAGACTTGATTACACAAGAGACAGAGCAGCCTTTTTTTTTTTTTTTGTGCACAGTGCAATGGGCAACACAAGCTTGAAGCTGCAGCCACCAGTACCACAGGACAAAGGTTTGTAGGTCTGAGGTCACCTAAAGGCTTCTTGTAAACTGCCACCATGGTTAGACTGACGCATGGTTACTTGAACTGACCACGGACTAGGACTTTACAGGCCATTGGTGGTCCATGAACATCAAAGAAACATCTGTCCAATGAAATGATTACAAGAGATCCAAGCACAGGACGTACAGCACACAATGAATGGGAACATGAAAAGGCAGGACCAAGTTCTCCTACGACTTCAATAGATGCAGTTCCACTAATAGTGGTATTTTATTTTTATTAAACCTCTCACAGAAGCCGAGCAAGGTGGCTAAATGCTGCTACTACTAATGCTGCTAATACCCCTTCAGGATTATTTATTGAGTGAGACAGCTAAGACCAGCACTTTCATAGTTTGTGATCACTACCAGTTTTTTACCCAGTTTGTCTGTATCAGTTACAATTTTCTTTCAGGATATGACTTGTTAGTCTCCAATGCATATTGTTCACATCTACGCTGCAATTATTACTTACCCAATGCAAGTATGATTGAATTTAGATGTGTTGTTCTTACTTCAACTGTATCCAAGCCACAATTGTTATTGGAAACTTCTGGTCTAAGTTACTTTCCAAACTGACCCTTAAACCCCACTTTATTATATTGTCCAGCAGCCATTTAATGGAGTAAGTTACAGGAATTTTCACCCCATTATCCCATGAATTAGCTTCCAGAGAAAACAAACAACTTAATAAGCAGAAATATTCCATATAAAAATTAAATACAGTCCAATGTGTATTTCAAACCAGCATTCACTGGAGATATCAAGGAATTGTAGTTTTCTAATTATCTCACTACACAAGGAAGCAATCTTGAAGCAACAGCTCCCCATGGGTCACACCTGATCAGTGCTGCTGGCTGTCCTCCTCAGCTCCTGGCTCTACAGAGGTCACAGAACAGTAATACCCCACCTGAGTTGCAAAAAGCCTGGTATACAATAAAGCCAAGGTAATATATGCTTTAAGAGTAATTTAAAGATGCCCAAGCAATGACATTTACTGTGCTAATGGTTCATTCTGCTCCTTACCTTTATTTGCATCTCACTTGTGGAAAGGATCTGTTTGACTTCTGAAGGTATTCCTCATTCTAAATAAAGCAAATGGAAGCCAGATCACTCAGCCACAGTGCCAGCAAAACACATCTGTTGGGACTACCTTGGCTACATTTTTTTTTCCAGAAGGTAAAATGTTATCATATGAAATGGCATGTAAGAGCATTGCTTAGGTGGCTCTCTATGTTTAGAGTAGAGACAAGCACTGCCTTTTATCAGCAGTCAAAGCTATCTATTTAAATAATAAATAAAACACAAAGTGAAAGATGAGAAAAACAATTAAGTACAAACTTTTCTTCCAGTGTGCGATGCCTCTACCAACAATCAAAAAAAAAAGTTTTTAAAAGTCAAGTCACAGACATTTTTAGTGGAGCATTATACTGATTATATCCTTCCACCCAGCAGCCACAGAACATAAAGGCCCCTCCAAAATTATGCCTGTCAGGCCACCAGTCTTCACATGATTTACTAGTCAGTGTACACATATACATATACAAAGGGGATCATTATGCCCTTCTGAATTCAGGTGTCATCCAGGAGGATCATTTCCACAGTTTCAACAGTGACTGTTCCAAATTGTTGCTGTTCTTCCCAGCAATTGTATATTGTGGCTCTACTTCCATTTCCTTTATCATGTATGCATAAGCAGGCCCCATTTTGGTCTGAATTATTTACCCTATAATTTGAGCTTCTGTTTTCAACTAGTATTTACTGCTGAATCATGCCAAAAATCACACATACTGAATACTGCCGTGGGTCATACTTGAAAGCCCCATGAATTTCCTGGTTTCCTTGCAGCCAGACATAAGCTTCCCATTACTTTGTGCCAATCTTTATCCTCTTATGGAACACGAAGCAAATTCACTGACATCAGTGAAAATGCACCCACTTGTATTATACATTAATACTGCACTTGAAAAACAGTCACCTCAATTTAGCTTCGTTGACAGTTTGGCATCTACTTTCAGAGGTAATCAGATTATAGAGGAGCTCCTACAAGAATACTTCAAATACATTACATTTGCAATAGGAGGTCTGTTTGCTAGATATCCCTTACAACACCCAGATGCTTAGAATCAGGCAGCAAAACATCAGCATCAGGCAGGCATCCCTAAACAGCTCTAAAAATTTGTCCAAGTGTTGTAAGAATTCTGTCAAAGGGCTAAGGTTGCTAGGAACCTACAGACAACAGGGCAAGTACTCTATTTTTCTATTAAAGAAATTTGCCTTCAAACACAAAGACACACCATAGTGTGTCTCCCACTACTCCCAATGAAACACAAGTCTCCAACTCCAAAAAAAAAATGGATTTTCAAAGATACTATATGTTAAGAATTTGAGAAATAACTATACAACCACACCAAGCATTTCCTTTATTATAATAAATAGCAGTAAGCATTTTTTTTTGGTAGGTTACACTGCAAGTGCATACAACTAAATGAGAATGACAGACACAATCAGATACACACATCAGTCATAGCAGTATTTTAAATATATTTAGGCTACTATAGGCCTTGCAAACAGTTCAGTATTAGGAGTCATATTTTAAAAGCTATTAGAATATTAAATACATATACAAGCACCTATACATCTCAACAGGTCTGAATGTAGGCAAATTTTATTGGCACTGATTTCAATGGGACACAGCAACCAAGCTTAACTGACTTTGCAGGTCTCACGTAGGAACAAGGGTGGTGGGCCAAGAAATGATTTGGCCACTGAGTTGGCCCAAGCCACTACCACCCAACAGCCATTCTTGTCCACATAGCCCCTCCTGAGTCACCCCAGGAAGTGCAACAACTTCCTGCCACTCAACAAGGATTTACAGGAGCACAGTCACAGCTGCATTGAGACAAGGAGACTGGTGCGGACCTTGGGTTGCAGTGTAAAACCCTTAGCACCACTTGACCAAAGTGCAGACAAGCTGAATCCCTCAGGAGGCAGCTGGGAGTATGTGGAAATGCAGGTGGGGAGGGAAGCATCTGGATGGGTTCTTCCCACCTTCCCTAAAATGGTGCCAGCTTCAAGGCAACCCTTTATCTTTCGAGATATCTTTTGAGGTGGAAGATGGGGCAGAAGCAAGATCAGTAGAGAGAGATGCAGAGCAGCCTAGAGCACACAAGAGATCAACTTTCCAACCCTGAATCCAGGCACTTAATAGAGACACCCTCTAACTCATCTTGGCTGAAAGCACCCTTAAAACTCCCCTAAAGCATGAGATGGACATATTTTAACTTCCATGTGATGCTACAATGTACAAAAGAAAAAATTACAGCTCACTGACAAAGCTACATAAACTTGCAATATTAACAGCTTTTTAATATTAAATGGCTTTTAAATGTACTGGTATAAGTATGATGTGACTTCCTGTAAAGATAATGTATATCCTTCTTTAAACTCTTTAATCAGCATGTTTAAAAGTGCCTAAACTTCAGACGTACAGCTAACCAACTTTCATCCCCATTTCAATAGGTAGGATAAATGGAAAATAAATGCAAGCAGTGAAGTCAACTGACTCTGAAATCTTGCAAGTGATTTTGAATGTTCATGTTTAAGGATTGACAGCCTTCCTTCACAAAACCAGAAAACCACCCAAGTTTCTAAGGTACACCATACAGCCACACAACCTCCAGCACAACTGCCTCTTAAAAATTTGACACCAAATTTTCAGAAGACAAACATTTTAAAGCTACTGCTTTATCCTCTTCCACAGTCTTCATACGTATACATTATTATACACATAGTAAAAGTAGTAGAAGTATTTCTTCACAATACCATAAATCTGTTATCCCATGTATAGAGATCTCTGAACTAAAGCAGTCACTACAGGCTCAACTGCCTACTTCAAGTGAGCATCTCTTCCTCAAAATTTGTAATTACAGACTCTCTGACTATCCCCTTCCATTTCAGCCACTTCCCCAGCTTGTTCTTCCTCTGGGTTTCGTTTAGTTTGTTTTGCTGTATTTTGAGACTTTTCCAAGGTTTCAAATATTTAGGCTGTACCAAAACTATTTCAAGAAACCAAGAGTCTTTTTCCACCTTAAAAGCAGAGACTAACACAGCAAATTCAGCATAAGCAAGAAAATTAAATAGGCAGAAAATGCAGTACTGATTGTCCATTTCCTTCCTCTTCCAAACCAGAAAGCTGAGCTCTCTAACCCTCCCAACACCAGCTTCAAACCCTAGAGAAACCAAGGGGTCTCTTATATTGCCACACTAAAGTAACCACTCAAAACACACAGAAGAAAAACCTGCCTCTTGAGATCTCTCTTTGCTCAAGCAAAACATAAAGGCCAATTTGCTTTCTACAGCAACTTCATCTTAGGATGGCTTGACTAGCTAATACTTACTCATTTATTTTTCACTTACTCATAAGCAGCACATTCATACAGCTACAGCCAGACAGAATGATTCTTTAAATTTTTTTTAAAGCTTCCTTAACTATGTTTTTCTACCTGTCTCCCTCTCTGTCCCCTCCTTTACTTTCTTTTTGTGAGCTTGCTTTTCTACTCCTCTTACAAGTTCTTCCCACTTGTCCTCCTTCTGTTGGCCTGTATCAGCCCCACTGTCTCCTTTATCTCTCAGCCCTTCTCTTTCCCAAGGAGGCTTCCATATGAACATCTGCCTTCTTTTTTTTTTTTTTTCCCTTTCCTCCCCCCTCTTATCTTATCTTTCTCCTCACAGAAGTAGTGTATTTCTGTTTGGCTTCAAAGTGTTCTTCCACACAATTTGCAAACACTTACACTTCATTCCTCTCCCCCCAGCTACTGTTTCCAAGCCTAATACCTCCATAGCAGGGGCACCCACAGTGGGAAGCAGCCACCTGAACTTTAGGTAGACCTGCACGAAAGCCTTTAACACCAGCTATTCTTCAAAAAATTCATTTAAGAGAATCTAAGTCAGGCCTGCTACACTGGCACTTTAACACGCTACTGAATTCGTATAGACTTAAAACACATGACACAAGCCATTCACCTCTGGTATTCCAAGCAATATCAACAGACTTTAACTTCAGAAAGGTCCTCAAGATGTTGCATACAGAGGTGATGGTGGAACCCAAAACAAAACTAAAATGAATCTATACCTCCAGTGCACTTTGTTTTCTAAGCAACCCTTGCAATTTTGGTCTATTGTTCTGTGCTGTTCTCTGCTTCGCTCTGCGCACAACGGAGCATTTGGCAAGTGGTTTCTATTTTTAGGATGTCTGGGAATGTTTTGCTTTGGGTTTTCTTTCTCGCTCTGCAAGACCACAGTGCCATCTATTGGAAAAAGCTGTTAAGAGCAGGCTCTTATTGGCTGTTCACTATTTGCAAAGACTAGAAGAATTTACTACTTCGGTTTTGTAACAGTTAGGTGGTCCAAGTCCTTATCGTAGGCTTTTATAGACATTTGTTAGGATATGCAAGCCCAAACATTATGGAACGTTCCAGATGGTTACAGTCAAAGAAACTTAAGTTAAGCAAACCCTTAAGGGAGTCACAAACACCAAAACTGTATTAACGTGCCAGAACAAAAGTTGCCACTCCCAGAAACAAAAGTCGAAGGTCTATGCTGTATGAGTCTCTCTTTCCTTTTCCTATATTTCCCAACCCAGTGGGACTCCCTGTTTTAGCAAGATCATATAGTGATAAACACAAACCCTGCTACCTAACCTGTTTCTTATTAATTCTCCAAGATCAGGCAATAGCTACATCTTTGTAAATTCTGTTTCCATCAACAAGCAGTGTACGTCAAGTTTCTCTATGTCTACAAGCAGGCTCTCTTTCTTTCCACAGTCAGTGGGAACTCAGCGCAGCCAGAAGAAGCCTACACAGTAGACATGGTCCATGTTCAACATTAAAGGAAGAGCAAGACAAATTTTAAGAAGAGGGTACTTTTTAAAAAGGACCCTGGAGGAATTCCAGCAGAGTTAGGGAAATAAAAGCTTTTGGGCATGCCATCCAAACCAGTCAAATTAACACAGAAATAGAGACCATGGCATAGGCTAGAAGAAGCAGGCCCCTAGATAAATCCCTTCCTTCTGAATACACTTCCAGGAGCAGCCACAGCCCATCCAAGCCCCTTGCCCAGCAGTCCCCAAACTGAAGCCACATCTCCCCAAGCTACCATCTACAAGGACAGTGATAAACACTGGGAAGTGACTCACAGGGAGAACAAGCTCTGGCAGTTGGCTAAAACGAGGTACAGGTGAACAACTTTACTATCTGGGGAAGACGAGAGAGGAGGAAGGAGAAATTACCTTTTAGTAGATCACGTTAGTGCAGCTGGCACTTTGCATCCCTCACGCACAGGTGTTTTCCAAATCTATGTGCCTCCATTAAAGATTTAGAAAATAAGAGAGCACTAACACACAGACAATTGAGAGCTCTCCCATAATGCTGTATAGATGTCTTTATGCATACATGTATTCGATATACGTACATACACACACATTTGTATACATAAGCCACTACCAACTAGCATTAAAGCAATAACCAACAATTCAAGACCAAAAAGCCCAATAAAAAAACAATTTAGCATAATAAAAACATAAACTTTCTTTTCATGAGCCTGTAAGACGGCTAATTTTTGAGAAAAAGTTGCAAATGCAAGTAACAGGCCCAGTCACTCCACATTTTACTCAGGTTATGCCAGTGGCACCATGGCTGCCCAGCTCAGCACCACACAAAGACAGGCTTCCCACACACCCTGGAGAAATCCTGCCCAGGCCTAAGCCTCATGCCCTCCCTGAGCACAGCTGCTCTCATAGGGGCACCCGGGCTCACATCCTCCTCCTCCCCACAGCAGCTCCCAAGGAAATGAGGCAGAGTCATTGACCTCAACCCAGCACGGCACCCTGCCTCCCCATCACCAGCCCCACAGCAGCACTGCCATATGCTGGGGCAGGAGGAGACCCCAGCACGCCCCTGCCCAGGCACCCACCACCAGCTGTGCCACTCCAACAGGGCTTATCTCATCTTACTTGACAGCCCTACCTCCCTCACAAAGCCTTCATGCTTTAGCGTAGATTCACTTCATATCGTAAACACCTATTAGATAAATAACATTCTCATTTTACAGGGATTTCTAGTAAATCCCTATAAATTGCTCTGATTTAGCATGATTTCCAGTGTGAAATGCCCATCTTGAAATGTTTCCCTCAGGTGTCAGGCACAGTAGGCCATCAGGAGGGGCAGGAACGCAAACAAGTGTCACCTCACATAGGGATTTTTGTCCCTTTTTACTTTTTTTCCAGAGTTAAGACAAAAATCATCTTGCAGGCAGACTAAAAGCCTAGGTAAGGACCAGGGCAATGAAGGAGATCTTGTGGAGAAGGCCATAGCACCACGTGTTCCCACTGCATGTCCCGGCTGCTCTCTGGCACTGCAGAGGCACATTGCAAAACAGCTGTTGAGAGAACAAGCAACATCTGCTTCATGCACCTTGAATGTGGCAAAGATTGAACAATCACCCACCTAGCATGCCACACCAAGACCCCAGTGCTAAACTTGCAGTTCCTCCTTAGTGAGAGAGGGCAGGTGTGTTCCTGGAAATACACCAGGGAAGGGGGAAAGCAAGCAGCACTGTCCCCACTCAAGTTTCCTAAGAGGTCTCTGTCCAGGGAATGGAGTCTATCTCCCTCTACTAAGAGGTTTGTGGATTTTTCCCCCAGGTACACAGAAGCAGCATTTTCATTTTCTGGTACTTCCAGTATCTCTGCAAATACTCCTCTGTACTGCCTGTACTCCTCAGCACTGGGAAATGGATATCCTGCAGGACGGAGAAAATGTGAAACTCACTGCAAGCAGAAGATGGACTTTATTCACCCTTTGATACAATACAGATCTCTGTTGTTGACTTAGACTTCCTTATCCTGATATGGTGCATGCTTCAGGCATCACTGCGCCGGTACTGAAATCAGAGAAGTTAACACAAAATCCAAAAGGGATAAAACCGTAACAAAAACAGAGAAGGGGTAGTTAAAAACCTGAAAGTGGCACTACAGGGACTTAACGCCTGCAGTACAGATGCTAAAGGACTGATTTGGGCAATCAAGGCACCTCTGGCTGCACAATCTTGAGGGCCCCACTGAACTTTTTGATATAAATTGCACTGCGAAAGCGGCATACTAGATGTTAACACAGAGGTGAGTTCACAAGATCTGGGCCTAAACATTCAGGCAGCGTTCCCCAGCCTCTGTCAGGAAGCTGCCCTTTCTCCTACGGCCCTGCTGCTTCTTATATGGTGAAATCAGAAATTATTTTAATTATTTTCCTTCCTGTTGTTGCCCACACATTTGTAAAGCATTACTGAGGTAATGAGAAAAGATCCGTCACCGACAAAGGAGGCAAAAGAGGGAGGTGTTGTCACCCTTCAGCTGTAGTGATCGCACCAGTCAGTGTTTACTTGCGCTCCGTATTAAACAACACGGTATAAAATAACCCCTATTTCCTGCGAGTTCTCACTCCCCAGCAGCTCTTACCAGGAACACGTTTTTTACTGCGCCCTGACAGGCTGCTCTGAACACGCCAAACCCACAAGCCTCAGTGGGGCCGTGTCCCTGAAGCCAAACACACCCGTGCCCAAGCTGCCACTGCGCGCCCCCCGCCGTCGCTCGCGGTGGGACCAGCCCGAGCCACTTTCCAGGGCGCTGAGTGCCCCTTCTCCAGCGGGCCCACGCTGCCGCCACGGCTGCATAATTTTTCCCTTCGCTTTTGTCTTCCTCCCTCAGGAGCGCCGCCAAGTCCCAAAAAAGCCCGCTTTCCCTCCCAAAAAGCTGTGTGCTCCAGGTGAGGCTCGAACTCACAACCTCGGCATTGCTCGGCTTTGTACTGCTGTATAAGTACCGCGCGCTAACCGATTGCGCCACTGGAGCCCTGACACCATCGCCTCCCGAACGCTTTATCAAGGGCTCGCTCGGCCCCGGCGGGGGAAGGGCGCACATGGGCTTGTACCCTGTTCTGGGGGGCGGCCTTGGGCCACCCCTCTGCCCTGCCCGGGCTGCGCTCCTGTCCTTAGGGGCCGTACAGCGGCGGGGAAAGCTGAGCAGGGACCGACGGGCGCTGCGCCGCTCGAGCGCCCCCGAGCACGACAGGAAGGAGACAAGCTGCAACTCCGGAACAGCCCCGCCGCCCCCGGGCTCCCCACTGGGCGGACAGGGCGGCCCCAGGGCCGGCGGGCATAGCCCGGCCCCCTGCGCCGCGCGGGCGGGGCCGCCGGGCGGGGCGGGGAGCGCGGTCGTGGCGGGGAGCGCGGTCGCCTCCGGCGGGGGCGGTGCGGCCCGGGCGGCAGCAGGTGTCGTGTGGGCAGCGGCAGTGATCTGGCCGACCCCTGCCAGCCCCGGGCTGCTGCAGGCTGGAGCGGCCCACGCAGTGCCGCGCTCCGGAGGCGATGCAGACAGGCCGCTGCCCCGGGTCGTGCGAGTCCGAGCCGCCGGACGCCCTTGGGCAAAAGGCATTGGCCGCTGGGTCAGCCCAGTTCAGCCTCGCGTTCATCTGCAGCCGTGGGGAGAACGTGCACCGTCTGTCGTGCTGAGGCCCAGGCAGCTGAGAAAAACATCCGGCTACTGCCAGGGAACTAAATGGCGATGTGTGTAGCATCGCTGCTTGCGCGCCCCGGGGCTCTGCAGCCTGCGTGTTGTGTGCGGCACCAGGGATGCCTGGCACTTCCAAAACAAGTGTTTATTCAGTCCTACACGTTTATTGTTAAAGTATACATCTAATATGAATTTATTTTGCTGTCAGATCTGTTTTATCTTTATGTGACAAGAAGAAGGTAAACATAATTGGCACCAGAAGATACTTATATCCAAGCAATGCTCCAACACAGTTGAGACAGACACATTTTTCTTTTTCCACTTGTGGAAACATTTACAATGCTGCCATATTTACTTCCCTAGACTGCTCTGTTGTGTTACTGACTTAAGCACTACATTGTGTTTTCCTTTCTGCAGTGACTTTACAGAGGGCAAAGGAACAAGCTCTGGGAATTTCATTACAGGATGGATGGTTGTAGAAAGTGCTACACAGGGCTTGGATTTCTGTGGCCTCTAAAAATGAACTATTGGTGGCCCAGCAGCAGGTGACAGGCACTCAGCCAGTTTAAGTAAATCTCATGGATCTCCCAGCTACTTTTGGCAGACTGGCAGTTTTGTGTGACTCCATTAACTCCTCCCCTCCACAATCCATAAATGAGCTGACACTTTTTTAAGACTGCTTTGAATGGAGAGGAGTTGTATCTCACTTGTCAGGAAAGTTGTTCTGCTGTTGGTATTACTGTGGGCATTTAAAATATATTTGTAATATTTCAGTGGGATATACCACTGACAGATGAAGTAGCATGCAATTGCTATATCTGGCCCTTGATGAAGGTGGCTGGCATGGAGAAAAGAGAAAACTGACAGTTCATTTCTTAAAGACATTTTCCATCATCGCATTTAGTTGGCATACCAGAAAACTGCAGCCTTCATTGCCCTTAACAGTGCATTATTATACTAACAAAATGTTCTATACCACACAAAGATTGCTGTGAACATAATTTCATCCAAACAAGGGCTTTTTTGGCAAATACAAGAATGCCAGAAAGACTCAAAGCTGAAGCTGTGAACATACAGAGAAGCTCTTTATTGCAGATTTAACCTTAGGCAAGAAAGACTCTAATTTTAGTATTTATAGAGATGATAATCATTGCTTGTTGTATACTAATCAGCTTTCCCATAAAAGTAACAGTGATAATGGTGAAGATTCTAGTAGTTTTAGTGGGATCTTTAATTATTCTGTTGTGCTATGTGAATCACTTGTTTTTTTATATTTGTCCCCACAGACTGAGGCCCTTGGTAGTATGTTTACGAACACAGCAGTGAAATTTGGCCGTATCTCTTTGTGGGAACATAACTGTACAGGGGTTCAAGTAATAAACTTGTTATTGAACTGGAATTTTTTTTCAGCAACTATATAGGAATTTTTAATATAAATAATTTTATTTTTTAAGTACTTAATTAGTGTTTGTTCTCAAAGATCAAACAAAAAAAGCACAGAATTGACCAAAAATAGGAAGTGTATTCAACTGGTTGAAATTAATTATTTAGTCATATAAATGTCTTCCTTTTTCATTTCTTTGCAATACTAACAGAAGGAAAAAAAAAAAGAAAAGATAAAAAACAGAAGTTAAAGCTGTCCTGATGGTGAAGAAAGTTACTTGCTCCCTACTGCTTGCAGGACCTCCAGATTATCACTTCACTGTAGTTCCATTTTTTTAACACCAGCATAGATAAATCAGTCTTGGTATTGCACAGGCACAGAACAGCCAAGTTGAAATGATACTGAAAGGATTTTTATCTTCAAATTGCTGGCAAATGCAAACCTCCCCTGGTGAAAATTTTTCTGAATACTTCTTAGCACTAAGTGTGAAAAAAAACAAGGTTTAAGAGCCAATTTTCACAATGCTGTTTGCTCAAGAGTAGAACGGGCTGAGTGGAGGAGGCAGTATCCACACTTACTGGCTTTATGGTCTATTTCCCTCTCCTGTTCCCAGGGGCTCTAAACAATTCTAGGTCTTTAGCACCTTCTTTAGGTGAACAACAAAAAAATTAGGGAGTATAGTTAAAAAAAGTATATGACCAGATATCACTTTAATACAGATAAAAATCCTGGCCAATGAACCTTGGCCTTAATGCTCCTTCTAACTAGAAACACAATATTTAGCTTTTGCTTTTTGTTAATGTATCCTGCTTGCTGGACACCAACTTGTAAATTTAAGTCTCTAGTAGGTCTGGTGGTTGAGGAAAGTAGAAAAATAAAGTAGGTGTTGTCCTAAACTCAGGGTTTTTTCACTTAACATTTCTTTCCTGCACCCTCAATGCAAAAGATGGATTATTTTGATGTAGCAGTTTTGTGCTTCAGTACTGTTGCAATTCTCTGGCAGTGAAAGCTGACAAATAGAGTCTTTACCTCTACTGAAAGGGAAGGATCTGAGCCAAACGGTAGAACAGAAACCCCAGCGGCTGAAACAGGCTTTGATGGATGTGAAGAATCATCGTGAAGCAGACTAGCAAGAAAAATCCAAGCTCCAGTCAGTTCATGAGATGTATGAGGTGTATGTATTTACCTGGGTCTCACAGAGACTGCAACACTGGTTCTTTTCTTTGCCTCTCCCATACACTTCACAGAAGTAGCATTTCATGTCCCAGTACTTTCCTGCCATGCAGGTAATTTCTTAGCCCCACTGTTACATGCATGAAGAGGCCATTAACTGTATTTTTCAAAACCTATTGATTTCAGAAGGTTGCAGAAAATGCTACCCTGTAATAATAGCCTCAGCATCATACTAATGGTGAATTTTGTAAGTGAATGTTGTTTCCTTCCTGAGTAGGTCTAGGTTTTCCTACCTCACTCCAGCCACAAAATGGATTTATCAGCCTGCGACTGAGAAAGTTTTCTCTGCATGTAATAGTAGCTTGTATTCTGCCTGGTGGAAAAAAGTGGAGACTAGGGATTAGAGTAGGGGTTGTGGACAATAGCCCGCCATTAAAACTGGCACATTAATAGTGTGGTGATAAAGGATTAGCTCAATCAATTCCAGGATCTGTAGTTTTTCGTATTGTGACTTTGTACAGTACCTTGGCTTTCATGCCCAACAAATGGAGTCCTGCTCTGCGATACCTGTTACTAATGATGAGGTAAAACCTTACAAAACCGTGATCGTTAAAATAGAGTGTCTTCAGTTCTCCAGTCCCGTGAGGCTGGGTCATAATCCCTTAAGTGAAAGTGCATTTGAAATATAAACTCTCCTTCAGTCACAGCTAAATAATTTGCCAGCAGCCTACAGAACAAAAAATATCAAAATGTACCTGTCTGTAAGTCCAGAAACAGGCCTAATGAGTTTATTGTGTGCTGGTGTCTCACCGCAGCCATTCTGTTGGTAGACATTTCTTGTGTTAAATAATGTGGTGGTGGTGTTTTATAATTGAATGAAATAATAATTACTTTGGGCTTATTTCAGAGGAAATTATTGCCAGTTCCGTTGTGATTGTACTAATACAGCTGAACTGTAATCTACATGTGGATCTTTTTATCCTAAAATTAATATATTTTTTTTTTACCAATTACAAGATGAGTTTAAACTAACCTGCAAAGAAGTGGTAGAGATGAAGGTAAAAGAGAATCACATACTTGAATAAGTGCCTAGTATTAATTCAAATTCATACTTCATTGCTTTTTTCCATTGTAAAATTACAATGGTGTAAGGTAAAGAACTCCCAAATTTGTGCTGTTCAGCATGCTGACTCTTCAGTCCCATAGCTGCACTGCCCATATGTGCAAACCACGGAGGATACACCAGTCACTTTTAACCAAGTCGTATTACAACCATATACCCAGACACATTCACCCACTAAGCACAGTGTAGATATAAGCAGAAGACTAAGCTATGTCAAGACCAAAGTGCTAAAATATTGTAATGTCTTGGGGTTTTTGTTTAGCACCCATTTCACATATTTGGAGTTTGAAAAAAATGTTTATACATTTGCTTATTAAAAAATTGGGGGTGGTGGGGAACACAGTCAGCAGTCCTGCAGCAACTGTGTAGGTGTTGAACAGAAACTAGTGAGGGAATAAAGACTAATACAGATATGGGATGCCCACTACTTCTCAGTTTCTTGTTTGTCTGACAATTTGATGGCAATATGCTGCACTTTCCCAAAGGGCATCACAGAACCAGGTTCAGCTCTCCAACAAGCCCTGCTACAACATTGGCAAAGAGTGATCAAATTAAAATGAGCATTTATGGACAGCTGCCTTTGGTCTTAAAAATGCAGGAGACATCTGTACTTTGGTTATTTGGCAGAAGATCCCAGGGAGGTCCAAGCTTTGCACAGTTTTCTCACTCTGTATAACAAGGCAATTTTTGTAGACAGGTAACATACACACCCCGGTTGATGCAGTAAAGAGAATCAAGAAACCTCCTGTGGGCAAAAAACAGTCTCCAATGAAAATATGTATTTTAGAAACACTAGTCAATTATTAGCTAAGCTGCTGGAGCATTAGTACTCTACAAAATAACCTTTGGCTGATGGACCTGTCCCCTTTGACACTGAAGCCTGAAGACACCTCTACTGCCAGCCAACCCCTAAGCACTAGGGGTGGAATCACGTGCTGTTTGCTCACAGGAAGAGCATTCTGCAAACTCTCTCAGTCAAAAGTTTCATAGCTGGTGGACCATGGAGCTTCTTGTGAACATGAACAAATGGATAGAAGAAAACAAAACTGCCTTTTTGCCACCTGTTTGCAATAAGCTTATGTAAGTAAATGAAGATTTCTTTTACTAAGTTATTAGATATATAAATATTTCTAGCTATAAGAGGAAGCGGCAAAAATACATAACATGGTAAAGATTATTAAGGAACTGTAGTTCCTCATCAGACTGCAGTCAGAATGCTGTTTTGAAGAACTGATAGTGGCTGAAATCTGTTTTGTAGCGACTCAGCAGAAGCTGCAAAGATCAACTTGAATATGAGATACTTGCCTCAACTCGAAGTGTCTCGTAGGCAGTGAGACTGAGTTAAGAGAATTTGTGTCAGGCTCTGCGACAGTAAACTAGAAATCAGAGGAGATGGCATCACATCCACAAACAATAAGATATAGCTAACAGATTAGTGCTACTAAATTATAACCTGATTGAGCTGCTGAGAATCATTCCAACATCACAGAGGAGCCAAAGCTGCAGGAGCAATCAAAACCATTGATATATATCGCTGAAAACAAGGAGAAAGGAACAGTAAGGGCCCTGGAGGAGCAAGTTTCCAAGGCATTTCCAGCGCTGTCAGGAGGGGAGGAGAGGCTGAAGAGGCAGTTTAAAAGCTGTGGACCATATTCTGAATGAGACAGCTAATATAGGAGAAAAAGTTTGGGTATTACGCAGTTGTACACTATGCATATTCTCAGTGTCAAAGCTTGTGCATAAATTCCAGTGTAAATTGTCCAATGTATTGCACCTTCTAGTCAAAACATTAGCTTCTGCCAGTGAAGCTGAGGACATCTTTTGTCTAAAACTCTGTATACAGGAGGCTTTGTTAGAAAGTATCCTCTTTAAAGAGTAATATAGACTCAGGTTTTATAAAGAAATTAAAAAGCATTTTTCTTAATTCTAATTAAAATAATAATCTTGCTTTATAATTTTAATCATCAAAGAATATACCTCTTGCCCTACCCTGAAGTGCTATCTTTAATGAAAAGCTGAATGGGCAATTCTGTAGCCATGATATTAAAATTTCCATTCACAGGTGCAAGGGTTACTTTTCAAAGCAATGGTTGCAAGGCAAAGAAAAGGTACAGGGCACATCCCTACTGCCATGTCTGTGTTGAGACTACAGATGTATGTTGAACTGAAAAATTGTGAAACTTGAATCACTGCAATAGTTTCACAATTGGAGAGAATGAGGAAATTATCTTCTTATTATGAGTGTTTTCATTCCTTTCATTTTCAAAATGGATTAGAAGGATTTTGTGAAGCATATCCATTTCTAAAGCTTACCAATGACAATGGTAAAATTTTAGTACTTTTAATTTCTTTCTTTATCAGTAGGTTGAACCTTTTTTGTTATTACTGCACTGTACCACCTACCAGAAGTTCTGTGTAAGCCTTAAGTAGCTTTGGAATGTGACATCTATCAATGGTCTTCCCCAGAAACACTGCAAGAAGCCACAGTGAAACAAGAAACATTTTTTGTGATAAAAAATCCATTTTTCTAATATAACGTTAGCCTATGTAGGTGGAGAGAAAATCCATCTACTGCATGGATTCCGAGTCTCTCATCACCTGCCTCTGGTGCTACCTAATTGTTTTCAGGATTTTCCAAAAAGTTTTGGGCAATTTTCCAATAAGCAATTAATAGATTTCCAATGTTTTTTTAAAAGCTTCATCCTTTATGTGCTGAGTAAAGATTTGCAAGGCAACCTTCTCACTGCCACCTACTGCCTCGCTGGAAGGCAACTACCTCAAAACATTTAAGTAACTTAAAATCCTATGTTTTAAGAAAGAATTAAAAGTTAAAAACTAGGTCTCACAGCAAATCAGTAGTGTGTCTAAAGTTGAGTGTCTAAAGTTATTATGGTTTTCAAGCTTTTATTATGTTCCATACACTTGAGAAAATCAAAAGTTTTGAATACTTATTTGGGTTTTCAGAAAAAAAACTCAATTCCTGAAGCACCGCCTGTTTAGAGTTTTACCAAAATCAAGAAAAGGATATATGAAATTAAATTGCAGCTCTTATGTTGTATTTTAATTATTTGTACTAATCTTACAAGTTTAAATGCTTTTTAACCTCAACAAAGAGCAGTTAGTGCAAAATCAAAACCCTTGACATAGTTGATTTTTACAGGTATTTCTAAAGCTCTTCTTCTGAATTCAGAATATTATACTTACCATAATGAAACATAAGAACAAATTTTGAATCCCAGCTAACAGTCCTGATTTAGAGGTTTTTTTAGCAAAGGAAAACCTGTTACCTTACCTCTTTATTAGTGTAAATGGTCTGATAGGTAATTGGGGTGATAGCTATTCTTTGTGACAGCTGAGAGAAGGGCCCACTGGGGCTCTTAAAGAGGTAGAGTTAAGAAAGGGTCTGGAATCTCCTTTTCTGAATTAGCCAATGAAACTATTGTAACATTGTTCCAGGTTAGCAAAATCAGTATAAATAGAAGAGAAATTAGCTGATAATTGTGACCATCAGTATCTCTGGTAATTCTACCAATATGGGGGAAAAATGTGTTTTTACTTTATTAACTTTTAAAAGAGTTTTATCTTTACATAATCAGCTCAAGGTAAAGATCCATTTTCTTCTTTCCTGTCTCTTAGGTAGTATTCTTTTCCTTTACATTTCAAAGTCCTTTCTACAGTTGGTAGCTGTTGTTGTCCTCTTTTCATATCTGGTGGCACTGAAACACCAGCAGGGAGGTAGTTGACCTCAGATCACCCAACAGGACAGTGACAGAGCAGAGAGATGCATCCAAGCTCTTTTGAATTCTCATCTGGATGTTGCTTTTCACTCAACATTGTTTCCTTGACTCACTGTCATAGTAGAATTTTTAAAAATAAGTTAAATAAATGACATCATGAATAGAGGTAGCTTTAAAATGTCACTTTCTTTTCTAGGCATCGCTATCAATTAAATGTGATGTTTGTTGGAGGGCCAAATGAAAGGAAGGATTATCATATTGAAGAAGGAGAAGAGGTAACATAGAGGTTGTTTATATTCTTCTGATTTAATTGATCTGTAATGACTAAAATGCAGCTACTTTTGAAGGTACAGCTACAAGTTAGCAATGCCAGACTCAGTGATGTTGTATTTATTAGATCTATTCATAGGCTTCAACAGAATCATTCACCAGAACCATACACCATCTGTGCATTTCCTTTGAAACAAGCACATGAGATCAGATCTGTTTTGCTATAATTCATTTCCAACAGGAAATTAGAGAAAGTATTCTGACACATCAAAATGTTTCACGTCAACATTTTGGAACAAAACTTTGGAAAGATATTGATATTTTTAAAGTGATATTTTGTTGCAGAAGATCGATCTATATTTCAAAAGTAAGTTTGACATTCAAAAATCAAAATTAAATATTTTAATTCACTAGAAATTACATTTTTCATGGACTTCATGAAAATTATCAGCATTTTAGCATTCATTCAGGCTTGGAAAGTTAGAGCCTTTAAATATTTTTCAAATCAGTCTCCTTTGCTGCACATCTTCTGTATCAAGACTAAGCCATCCCTCTGCTTTGAATTGGGAGTAGCCATTGTGCCAAGTGCAGAATACAGGAAAAAAAGAGTAGAATCCTATCAAAGTTGTAACAATTTACACCTACCCTGTTTACTGCCTTTTTTTTGGAATTGTCTGTTTGGCCTGAGGACTTCTCTGAATCCACAATTGGCTCTGAAAGAACCTAAGGGAAAACAGTCACTAGAGGCCAAGCAGTAAGGATGTCATGATGGAGAACAACTTCCCTTGCTTCCTGGCAGAAAAAATTATTTTCATGTAATTCCAGTAAAATTTGGCCACCTAACTTTAAGTACCTTTGGAAACCCAAACCTACATCCTACCTATGCATCTACATAGTTTAAGGTAAAAGTAGGTCAAATTAAAAAAATCCTTAAAAACAGAAAGAAAAATTAGTTTTCTTATCATTGAATCATTTCTCCAAAAAACAGCCCCCAAGCATTTCACAACAGCTTTCATTAATTTTCTGTTATAATTGTGCTGTGCAGGTGTTTGTAGTCATTATAACCATAAGGCTCTAAAAGATCAGGTGCCAAGTTCCCACTGTCTGACTACTGGCTGCTTTGGATTGCCACCACGGTCCCACAGCCCACATGTGGCTGTGGGCACAGGCATGTCTGTCACATACCAGGTCACCCAACACGCTCCATTATGTCCCTTCTCATGGGCTGGGGAGGGGGAGCTCTGGCAACACCCAGGATCATGCTGTCAGGTTGCTTGGGCTGGTGAGGAAGCAAGCCAGGTCTCAGGGCAGTCCATGTATCCATCCTATATTTACAAGGAAATTACAGAGATACTTAGCTGGGGAAAAAAAATCTGGCTTCGTCAACAGAATTGCATCCCTGGGAAAGGAGCATCACAGCTGTAGCATGACTGCTAAGAAAGCACCAAGGAGAATATCTAATCTGTATCCTGCTGTTACTGTATATTGTTAAGTGTTATATGTTGGATTAAAAAAGAATCAGTGAAATTTGTTACCAAGGTTTGGAAAAGTATAAAATGAACGTATGTGAAGGTACCATGTGAAGGTTAATGATATCAAATTTTTTTTTTCTTGTAACTTAACCGTTTTGGTTTCATACAATTAATTTATTTTCTTGCTCGGAATAATAAATTAGAGCTATACACTAAGAGAGGAATACGCAAAAATGAGCTGAAGTTTAGCTGGTGCAACAGTTTGTACTACAATATTAAACTTTATTTTTTTGTCCTTTTATTTACAGTTTTGTCTCTCCCTGCACCTTCCAGTTCATATTAAATTATCCTTGGTTCCCCACCCGTTCCTGTGCTGTTTTATTTTTTTTTCTACTTTATCTCCTCCTCCCCTTCCCTTAAAAAGGAAGTTAGATTAATTTAACTTACCTCATTTTTTTTATGTTGCAAGATGTTCCTCTGTTTGAAAATAACTTGGCCTACCTTTAATAAACTCTTTATATGACTTTACAACAATATGAAAATTTAGCCATATCTATAAAGGCATAATTTTTATTATACTGTTGCATACTGATATATTATTGCTAATCCAACTGGAAACAATATTTTTTTAAGTATCAATACATCCTCATTTACATAGAAAACTTTTCACAATTACTCAGCAAGCAAAAATGGAAACATAAAATTCTTATTACATAGGAAAATTGGCAATACACGCATCAGAAACATTATCAGTTACATAGCAGTTTAACATATGAGCCAATTTTGTTCACTTTTATGGAGGTACATTATATTCATTCTTTGCATTTTACCATAGGTTTTTATCAGACACATTTGCACCTTCCTGTGATCTAATTTAGAACCGTGTTTCTCATTAGAGAAGAATTGTGAGGTAGAGAGTATCCTAGTAAAAGGACATACTCCTAAATTAGACTTTGGATTTTTAAAAAAACACCATTCAGAACCACGTTCAGCTCATTATTTTGACAGAAAAAGGTCATTTATAGTTCTGTGTGATAATTTGAAGACGGATTATACAGGCATATTGTCAATAGGCCTATCACGAATGTGAAACCCCACAAATCTTTTAGGCCAATTTAGCTGATGCTATTTTGTAGTAGTATTCTGATAGCAAAGAAGGGTTGCTTTGGAGAGAAAGTTGAATTTAGGATTGTTTTTATCTGTCCACTTGATATCTTATGCCTGTTATCCCAGAGTTTATGGTGCATCCTGTGGCACAACTTGTGCTTGTTAGCCTGCAGTTCATAGCAGCAAGGGGCTCACATGCAGAGATAAGGGCTGAGGAGCATCCTCCTGTTCCTGAGCTGTTCTCTGCTGGTGCTGTTAACATGCAGGTGTAGCAGGAAGATTAGTTCTGACTGGCTAATTAGGAGAAAAAATGGAGGCTTGATTTGGACTTTCTTCAAAGCCTTTTGGAATTGTCTTCTGAACAGTCATTTAGGCTAAAATGACAGCTAGTCTAGCACAAATTTTTCCTCCTCTCAACAAGCAGGCATTTCCTAAATGAGTAACTGTTCTCTTTTCTTCCTTCTTAGTTTTCTCTGTACTGCTTCACTTCCTTCTTAAATTTCTGTGTGCTACTTCTTTGCCAGCTTTCTGGGCAAAAGTACTGTCTCATACCTGAGATTGTTTTCCATTGGACAGGTTTTATAAAGAGCCAAATCAAGCTGCACCTTACAAGAGGTAAACCATTCAGAGTCTTTGGCTGGACTTTACCACTAGGTCATATTCATTCTTTTTCTTATTTGTACGTGTTAAGTTCCCTTTTGCTCCCTTCTCCATCAGAACAGAGACAGAGTCAGCAAACATCTAGTTGGACATTCTCTGCCTCTAAATCGGACTCGTTCAAAATGAAGCTGAATGGCTTTGGGAAATGCCTTTTATGTTGACACAGGGAAAAAACTGCTGTGAGAATGCACCTATATAGCTCATACAGACAAAATTTTCTTTTTTTTTGCTATATCGCTAGTGGTGTGAGGTTTTCAAATGAATTATTATTCCTCACTTGTTAATAGAATTTTGGATTACATGGACTAGTAACTACAACTCTTGTGTAGTCAACTTGATGAGGCCACCAAAAGCTTCTGTGGTAGCCTGACATGATCACAGAATAACAGAATCATTATGTTGGAAAAGACCTCCAAGATCATCGAGTCCAGCCTTTGACCAATTACCACCTTGTCAACTAGACCATGGCACTAAGTGCCATGTCTATCTTTTCTGAACACCTCCAGGGATGGTGACTCCACCACCTCCCTGGGCAGCCCATTTCAATTCTTGACAACCCTTTCCATGAAGAAATTCTGACAGATGTCCAACTTGAGCCTCCCCTGGCACAACTTGAGGCTGTGTCCTCTTGTGCTCAACCCCTCACAGCTATGGGGTAGCAGGTGCAGTTCTCAGAGAACAGTTCTCAACATACCTTTCTTTGTCTCTTGAATTTTTCATCATACAGTAACATTTATGACAAGAAGAGTTTCGGTGTTAACACAGCTTACAGAGTTCATGGTGTATTTACTGCATTTTTCCTTACTTGTAAAACCTGAGGGTGGAACAAAACCCTTTCTGAACTTTTAAGTTCATCATATAGCTTCCAAAGAAATAAAGTAAGTGAAAACAGAAGGGGACCATATATTTTGCAGGAATTTAATGACAGACAAACCCCACAATCATAACAAAGCCTAGCTATAGTAAAAGAATTTCAGATTTTATTTACTGCATCATGTGGGCTGCTCTGGGGGAAAGTGAGATATGCTAACAGCTAAACGTAGGATCACAAAAGTAGTTAGGCTTCTGTCTCTTTACCTACTTCAGTCCACCACTTAAACATAATCTCAAGTAGCTGACTTGATTTCTTAACAATTTATGTTCTGATGTTGAGTCTATATAAAACAGTGCAGTTCCATGCAGAGAAATTAAAATCAACCTTTCATCTACTGCCTGCAACACATTTGCATTGGCACATATTCCACTTGGTTTTAAAAGTCCCGCTTCTCATTGTGCTGTATTTTACCCTGAGTTTCTGCTCTCAGCATCTAGGTTGTTTCCTATTGATAGAACCACCTAAGTATTGACATAACCCCACAGATCAGAGCCCTTACACTGCAGTCCTGAAGAGGACTGTCAGAACAGAAATACCTCTTCAGCTTCTCTTAGCATATTTACATGGTCTGACTGAGACACAGTATAGCATCCTGCTCTGAAACATGATATAGATATGAGGTCACATCTGCCACAGCTCATCTGAGTTTTCTAACCTGAGTTTTGATTTCTCTTTTTCTCCCTCTCACACCACAAGTAAGATTTGGCTCCAGTTTCTGACAAATTATCTGCTTAAATGAAGCCTGACCCCTTCTAGTGTATGCTGCTTTCTAGTCAGAATGCTTTTGAGAAACTCTTCCCTATCAGTTCAATCCACCCTTTGAATTTTATGAGGATAGTGGATGTCTGAAAATGAGGGGAAAGAGGGTCTAGGTGAGCATTCCAGTAGGCAGTTTTGTGGTGATTATATCCCAAATAAATCTGAAACATGAGTCACAACAAAATAAGAAACATATTTTTGCTTCTTTACCTTTAGAAAACCCCACATTTATCTGGTGAAGACTCTTGGACTATTTTAATGAGAAACAAACCGATTACAAGGTAGTAAGAGTGATGATCCTTTTGCATCAGAAGGAGATTGTGTCTTCAAAAATAAGTCTGCTGCATAAGATTGTTGGGATGGGGTTTGGCTAGTATTCAGGTTTCACAGATGACATGTAAATTAGCAGAGGGGAAAAAAACCCACACCAAAATAGTTTCCTCTACCTTCCTCATCTGTTTGCCTTCCAGACTTCTGATGGCTGAAAAACCCTTGTGATGAGAGAGGGAGAAAATTGTTTTTCTTTGCTTAAATAGATCAGTCACCACTGAAGTCTGGAGAACACCCAGGCTCTACTCCCACATCAGAATTTGATTTGCTCTGCAAATTAATTTAGTACTTAGCAATATGACAAGCAATACAAGCCAGGATATGCCAAGTCAGAGCCTAATCCCAGAAGTGGCTGAGCAATCCCAAAGTCCACTTTCAGAAGTCAGTACTCAAAGTACACTGCAAATTGCGGGTCTCTTTAGAGGTCTGTAAATAAGCTGTCAGCTACAAAAGCCCTCACATAGCTCTGGGCTCCTGTACTTAGACAGTTTGATATCAAAGGTGGAGCTAAATTAAGTTACATACATTACTGTACATAAAAAAAGACTTGGGTTTGTGTTGTTTTTTTTTTTTAATTAGCAAACACAGATCAATCATAAATACAGTATTCTTTCCCTACTAGATGCTTCCTTCTTTACCTACTAGGACACACATATCTGGATGAAGGAGCAATTCTCGCTACGTTACTATGGTGGGGATGATAGCACTCTTTTTAAGGTAGTATACACATTTTACCATGCTGTTGAAATTAATTCCTACCAAGACAAGCAGCTTCAGTGATGCTTCCACTGAAGCCAACAGTGAAATCCCACCTCTGTGCATCTCCCCCTGATGTCTCCAGAAATGCCAGCATAATTTATTTTGTGAGTATTCATAATTGAATGAAATATCCCTGTGCAGACTTGCGAGTGATTCAGCCCTGGTCATGCTGCCTTCACCTGCAAACTTAACACAATATTATCAGATTTGAAGCATGATCAAGAAGGGTGAAGCAGACTAAGGAAGAGAATTTAAGGAAAATTAAATAAGTCTAAAAACAAACTCTCAGTCTTAAGGTGTTTTCAGTTTAGTTTTCATAGGTATATCTGCAGCTTTAATGATCATATTGAGGAATATTATGAAATAATGTTACATTTACAGTTAAGAAGCACTTGGAGGTAGCTCATGACTTCTGGAGGTAAGGTGAGAATTAATAAGAGGAGATGTTTTTAGTGTAATCTTAATGAGAAGGTGTCACATAATAAGCAGGAAAACTAAACAAAAGGCAAAAGACTTGAAAAATAAAAGGAAGAAAGGAAGAAGATGTAATAATAAGTAAGCACATTTAGTAATAAAAAGGATGAAAAGACTGGTGAACAATCTTTGTTTCTCTCTTAAAATACATTTTTCACTCAGAAAGACAAATTCATACCCGATTATGACCCATTGTGCAGTAGCAATATACAAATCTGGGTTTTTCTACAAGGATATTAATATATTTCACGTTACAAGACATCTTGTCATTAATAAGGTGCTTATGGAGTGGAAATATTGCACTCTTTCTCACTTTTTGGTACTACTGCAGAGAGTGGATACTACGTGATTCCCATAAGAACAGAACAATTGGAAAAGCTTATATTTTCAGGTGGCATAAACCTATTGATTTACTATTCTATCTATATAGACATATATATTTGTGTATATACATACATATACACCAGAAATTTTTTACTCAGGCTTTGACTTTTTTCCAGGAGAGACTTAGGAAAACATTAGATTTGCCCAAAAGACAAAGCTCAGTCAGTATTTAGAAAACATAACTTTCCAGCAAAAAGACAGTACTGTATTGCCAAACTGTCCTGTGAAATGGGCATGGACTGTAACTCACTGAGATATTACATAGTTGACAGTTTTCTTGATAAAAGGTTCAGGTTATATTATAAGCAACATAGTAGATTCAGTAATTATTGCCACTTGTATTAATCACAGTTACATCACATGATTTATGGATGGCTGAAGCACTCAGGCAATTTAAAAAAAATGTTTTGAAGAATAGACCATAATTTACAGTGAAAGGTACTATTTAAATTCAGTCACAAAAACACTTTCATTGAAAATGTGTAGCTCTCATCATTCCCCTTCTCCCACTGCAAAAAAATTATTTTAATTCATAATTTAGTGTTCATAATCTTTCCTTGTAACTGTGAACTGGATAGCCCCTATCCCCTCTCAAGTCTTTCATTTCCAGAAAAGTTGCTCAGCTGCATGATTCATGTCACAAGCAGGATAAACTCTGCTTCTGTTGTCCTTTCCCTCATCTACGCGTCCTACACGTGTTCAGCAATAGCGCAGTTGTTATAGGGAAGGTGACACTCTAAAGCTCTGTAACAAGGGCTGCTATGGCATATTGTACTGTCGTTTGGTAACACCAAAGAAAATAACAGGAAAAGAACACAGAGAAATGGAGTGCAAGGAGGATAAGTAACCTTGGCACTGTGGCCATCTAGACAAGAGTTATAATTTATCTGTGGTGACATCCCTGGCAAAAAGTGAACTTTTCACTCGTGTAGAAGCTCTCAGCATGAGCTCTTTTCCAGTAGCTTCTCAATTCTCCCTATGGTTTCTTTCCCTTGGCATCATATTTATTCTTTCTCATGTTCACAGAGATGTTTCTTCGATTCCAGGGGGCATGTATTGATATTTCAAAACTCTTTTAGAAATAAACACAATTGAAAAATTGATTAAGCTTTTCTAGTGTTGGAAAAAGTTCAGTTCTGGGGATTTGCATATTTCAGCTGTTTCTTCTTTCCCTCATCTATTTTATATTTTGCTAAAATTATAGTGAATTACTATAAATAAGGTTTTTCTCATTACAGTTCTAACTTTGAATCAAGTTTCAGACTTTTTCAGCTGTACTAGCAATTATATGACTGAATCTGTTTAGGTTCTAGATGCGAACATGGAACATGGAAAGAAACATGGCAGAAAAGTTGACTTTTGGAAGCATTATTGCTCTGTACTGTATAAAAATGAGGGAAAATGTGCCCATTATTTCAGGTCAAAGATACCTGCTTACAGATCATAGCACAGTTCTGTCATGAAATGTGAGGCTAGATCTGAGCACCTCAGAGTCCCCACAAAACAGAGCTGGTTTTAATCTTAAAACAGCTGTGGAAAGGTCACTGAAGACAGAATTATGGGTTCAGTGGTTTGTCCTTATACTTACTTTGAACGTAACCCTTTTACATACACATTGGGAAGAGCAGCAGCTGTTGCTGGGCTTCGAAGCTATCCACAAAAATAAAGTAGAACAGCTTCCAAATGGGCAATTCTTCCCAAATGAGAAAGCTCCATTAAAAAAATTGAAAAAGCATCCCAAAAAATCTGTGCATTCTTATCTGGGGCTTATTTGGAAAAGTGACATTTAATTTGACTAAATGAAGACCCTGCTACATCTGAAATGAAGTTTTATGTATCATGTAATTAACAAATGCCTGAACCATAATATCAGTCTCTACAAGAAGTAATTCCAAGGGTAAAATCAGTGCAATGGAATTCCACTAGGTTCACAGAACCTAGTATATATGTAGCTTCATGCAGCTACAGACCTCTTGGATAGATTGTCAGTTGTTAGTAAGATAACAGACATAATACATATTTAGTAAGATTTGCAAAAGTAACAAATAGTAGTTCATAGTCTGTTATTTCTTGTTGGATAAAATCTGCAAATATTTGCAATTACAGATTGAATTTATTTATATATGTATCCCTTATTCACAGAATATGAATTACAGAATGTTTTGGAGTAGCTACCTTAATATTACTTTTCTATTCCTTTAGCTTTTTTACCAGGTTCAAGGAGATATGTGTTTGAAGATAATTGAAAATGGGAAACAAAAAGATGTTGTCATCCGAGAAGGGGAGGTAAAATAGGATTGTCTTTCTGTTATAGTTATGCATAAGTATGTTAAATTAATGTTTTATGTAGTATTTAGAAATCAGCTTATCCCTGCAGTGCAAGAGATGGCATCAGGATTTAAAAAAAAACAAACAAACCAAACCAAATTTGAATGGCGTATAGAAAATTCCATGTCATTAACAGCAAACTACAACACACTGCGTTCAACATTTCAATATTTCAATAACAGATAAAAATATCTCTGAGTATCTGGAATACCTATTCAGATAGGAATATACTGAGAGAAGTTCTTATTCCCCTGCATGCCATGTAATCTTCCATGTGAATTCAAGTCGATCAGTCTTTTATTTACACAATGCTAGGTACATACTGCACACACACCCACATGCCAGTAAGCAAACTGCCTAAACTTAGAAATTTAAACGGTTCAGCTGTTTTCAGCCTTCTTTAGTCCTCACAGCTAGCCTTTACAACCATCACAATACGAAAATAGTTTTAAAAGAGGCATTTATGGATAAAATGTATCCAATTTTTCCTTGTAGTAAACTTGCTAAAGCATAGATTGTAGTGCTTTGACTGAGAGCATGAGTAGATGCTTTTCTTGGTGTTACTACAAGTAAGACATACTACAACTGCCACTCATTGCTATTGACACAAGCTCGAACTGCACTCGAGTCTTTGAAAGGATTATTAGTTCTAGTGGGGACAGCCACTAAAATGGAAGATGTGTATTAAACCCAACAGCTTGAGGTCACAAAAGTATTACAGCTTTTTCAATGAAGAAACAGAACTACATTTTCAAACTGTGAGATTCTGGTAATATACTTCAGACTGAAGAAGCACACCCAGCTGAGATCTTGGCACGTAGCATAAGAATTAATGAAAAGGAGCACACAATATCTTTACTGGAATGACACAAATACTGGTGAGGGACTGTCATTAGCTCTGTTTTGTAGACAGAGAAACTGTAATGACTTGCCCACCCTTGGCAAAGACAGCTGTAGCGCTGAAGAATACAGGCTTACCACCTTCCTACACAGTCAGATAGCTGCTAAAAAAGGGCTTCTTCTTAAGCTTCAGTAATAGACTTCTAACCACATGTTGCCTATTCCCTTTGTCACTTGCATGAATAAATAGTCCTCATCATGCAATCACAGGTGCTCACTGTGTTGGAAGGGTACACACGGATTATTAGTTTAGACAAAAACTTCCTTTTTATTTCCATTTCAGTTACTCAGAAATTGCACTAATTTATAAATTCCAGAGGAGTGATTGGTTAGATTTTCATTTCAGTTGTGTCTAAGAATGATGATCAAACCAGGAGGAGAGAACTTGACTGCCATAAAGGCAGTGCTGATTGCAGAGTCACTGTGTCATCATTCACACAGAAAGCAAGAAACAGTGTCTGCAGGGCTTGGGTACCAAAGTGTGTAAAGCTGCAAAGGAGCAACACAAGATCAACAAAGAGTAGGGGAGAAGGAGAAGCGGGGCAAGGAGCAGAAGATTTTGCAGGTTTGGGGGTAGGGGAAGGACAATGCAAAAAACAAAGACTTCCTGTACTGATTCTTTCCCATTTCTTTGAACAGATGTTCCTCCTACCTGCCAGGATACCTCATTCTCCTCAGAGATACGCAAACACTGTGGGTCTTGTGATTGAAAGGGAAAGACTAAAAACAGAAATTGATGGGCTAAGGTGAAGTATAAACTGTTGACTAATATGTTAGGACTGATAATATAAACTAATTTCTCCTGTCAATAAAATACTGTCTTTTACTTTCCTGATGATATATCAGATTCCCTCTGACAATTTTATACTAATTCTATCCACACATCTATTTATCTATATACACATAAACAGAGATCTCATTTAGCATTTGATTTAGTTAAACAAGGAACATGTTGAAATGTCTTAATTGCACGTTCTGGTTATAGCTATCTACTTGTGTACTACCTACTGCTATCACCTTAACTTTTTAAAAAATCTCAGAGCTCACTAATAACCCAAATGAAAAAAGGTTTTTTTATTAACTCTGGCAAGCAGAATATTAGTTACTTTGTAAGCACTGAAAGCAATAAGATGAAGAGCAGCTTTCTTGGCACGTGTGTGGGAAGCTGGAAACAAAAGTCAGTTTTCTTAACGCTAAACCCTCTACATTATACACACATCTACCTAGCTTTTATTGCCTTACAAGAACATCATCTCCATGTAAGCAAGTGTGTTACTTTGTATTCTAGTTGGGAGCAGGATTAAGCCTTCTGGTCATAGAGAATTCAGAAATCTAAGAAGGGAAGTCGCAGCAGTAACATTAGCAGTAACATTAGCCGACTTAGAAAAGCTGTTTCAGTATTAACCATATATGACTGACCGAGTAGAGTTTACCACTGTTCATGTAACTTGTAAAGATTTAAAACTGCAGTGATACCTGTAATGAACTGTTTCCGTCATTTCACCTACAGCTTTGATTGTTGCATGGGTAGTGTCACAGCAGGAAGATTGCAAATATGCAGAGCTAGAAAGACATACTTTTTCACTCAAACAAAAAAGGTTACAGAAAGAAATAAGAAACTAAGAAAGAGACCATTTAAAAAAACCCCACCCTATTAAATTCCAAGCTAAATACAAGTCCAGTTCATTTAAAATATTGTTTATCTATACAGTTGTCCCTTTTTTCTTTTCATTGCAGCCTGCGGATTGTGAGGACTTAGATTATTAAAAAGCTATTTTGAACCAGAAACAATTGGCCAGTGATTCAGATAACAATGTTTATTATTAATGTGATAAAGGAATGTAGGTAGCTTTAGGTAACTTTAAGTAAAACAATCTACTGTGTACATGAGGTCTGTGAATTGTATGAGTTAGAGAAATGCTGAATAGCTTTTCAGGGATTCCAGGCAGATCTAGAGATTTGCACTCCCATATAGGCATGCTCCTGTGGAGACATTAAGCTAAAAGCTACCATATGGTTTGCAGGTGGAAATTAACAAAGAACATTCTCAATTGAAAACATCAATCACATGCCTGCAAAAAGACTGACTTAGAGGGTTTCAGTGCCTGTGTTTTTACACTGATATGAAAAAAAGACACCTGAAGTTTTGAAAGTGATCTTGTCATGCCTTTAAACCTACATTGACTCTGTGTGCTCCTTGGAGAGATGGGAGTTTACAACCAGAACCTAATTTTCTCAAACTTTTTTCACTCCCAGCCACCTGCAGCTAAGACTGCACAAGAGGAAGTCATAATGAACTTTGAAGTATGCTGACTCAAGGTCTAATGTTACGTTACTGTTCCACTATTTATCATGCCTACAAGACTAAGTCATAAATCAGAGCCCCCAGCATGCTGATAACTATACAAGTAAAGAATAAGTAGCCTGCCCCAGTGTTTCAGCCTAAGTAATGATTCCATGCCTTGTGCTATAAGAAAAATGATTTAGCTAATCTTAATCCCATGGCAAACAAGTACAAAAAACCCTAAGTTTGATGTTACTCATGTTGTTGGATCCTTTGCACCTTCCCAGCTGTAAAGCTTTTTACCAAAAAAAGACATTTGTAGCATCTCCCTTCTCTGTAGATTCTGTGTGTTCAAATTTGTGCTTGTAGCACAGTTTTTCCCCATATTGGAGGCATAGATAATGTTACTCTCTTTAGCATACCCTGTTCGTGCAAAACTTGAGGAGCCAGAGAGCTCTTTGAGAATTTCTGGACAATATGTATATAGATACATAAGACAGACAGATATGAGCATGCAAATATGCACAGCATAATTCTGTAAGCCTTGGTTCCCGCTTCTGAAACTCATTGCAGTAACTTTAACCCAAAAGACACAGAGGACCTTTTTAAAACCAGTCATGATGTGAGTGACAGTACTGGAGCCCATCACTCCTTGCCAGCCCATGCAGTCTTTTTAAAATCTGAATATAAATTATATATTTGTCACGCCATAGATTACATATGATGACCTATTGATCTCACCACAATTTCTTTATTTGTTAAGACATAAAATAATACAAGTGAAGCACTAAGTTCCTCTTCAGAGGGCTGAGTTAAACACTTCCCCAATCTATGCAGCTGAAAACCATCTATTTATCACAAACAAGTCCATAAGCCACCTTGTTTTCTTATCAGCCTATGCTCTTACACAACATCAAGTAGCTATTTTCTTCAAAAGACTGAAACTGCCTGATGAGTTAGTTAATAAAATGATTGACTAATGTGTTTGCTTTGACAGATACTATGTTGGAGAATCAACTAATGTCCTCTTTGAAAAATGGTTTCACTGTGAAGATCTCGGCATTCAACTTATACCAATAATTAAAGAGTAAGGTTTGTTATTTGTAAAATAACAAAAAAAGTGAAAAATAAATCCTGATTAATACTAGGTTAATCAGGTAAAACACTAAAGTGCCTTAGGACTTCTTTTACTCTGGCTTTAATCTAAGTATTTTAATCAATATTATTTATGAATAATCAGGACTGTGGCAAATTTGGTAGAGAGGTCCTTTTTGGGAAATATGTGAATGTCATCAGTTAACTAATCAGTTTGTTAAATGTTTGCTAAAGATGAACAAGGGAATTGTTTAGTGACATGAATTTTGTTGGACTGTCAGACAAACCCTCTGTCAATAAAATAGGTATAGTCCTGTTGCATACATGTGATAGTAGCCGAGGATCTGGCACATCCATTTTCAGCACAAAAACTGATGGCCAGTATTACTGCCTAGTCTTTGTTAACCTAGAGAGCATGACTTTTTTAATGTGTGTTTAAATGTTCATTTTTCCAGGTTTTTCAATTCAAGGCAATATCAAACTGGAAAACCAAATCCAGGTAATGCAAATTAATTTCAGAATTAGAACAATTGCCAATTGAACAGTAATGTTTCTCACAACATAAAATGATTAAGTTTCTATTTTTCCTTCTGAATATGTAAATTAAAGTTACATTGGGAAGTAATTCCTTTCATTATCACAATCACAAATAAAATCCATCTACATGATTACCTACAGCATCTTGGTTGTTCATGTGATGCCCTCACAACGACCTATCGGGTAACTATACAGTGTGAAGTCTTATCTCTATCCTTGCACACCTTTCAAGTCTTATACTAAAAGAATTTCATTTCTGATGACGCATAATGAGATTTTTGCAAATTGAATCTATACACTCTATACCTACTTGTATTCCTTTACCTATAACTATACACTGTGACCTACTCTTGGGAAACCTAGAGAAAGACAAATGCTTGTAGTTCCTGTAGGATTTTATCCATTTAACATTTTATTTCTTAAAAACAGTTAACTAAAACATTGTTGCCCAAATGAAAAGCTCACAGAAGAGTGCTCTGTATGGGATAGCAACCTTAAAGCCCTTGCAATTCGGAAATGGTAAACCAGTCAGAAACCCTGTCTGAAAAACTTTGCAGTTGAACCAGCTTTTGGCATTGGTTCTTTGACTCAGTAGTGAATATACTTCTCAGAAAAAGGCTCTATATTTCTTATAAATCAAATGTTATCTCCAAATCTTACTTTTATTTTTATGCACCACCAAAATGTGTTGATTTTAATTTTAGCATGTTTCCTGTATTCAGGTGTTGGTGGTTTGTTGGGTTTTTTGGGTTTTTTTGCACGGGGGGTGGGCGGACTAGGTAGGGTAAGGTACTGTACATCACTGTGTGTTCATACAGTGTTTAGCAGAGGAAATAAAATTTCAGATGAATCCTCTAGATGCTGCTGTAATAAAAAAGATATATCTCACATACTATCCTTTCTCAACGCAGTGATTTCCAATAAGCATCCCTCACCAGGCTAAGTTTATGTCAGTAAAAAATTAGTTATATCAGTGCATAAACAAAATAACATTAAAGATTTATATTGTTAATATTTTTGCAAAAGATTAGAGCTGAAAAAAACCCTGACAATCAATCAGAAGCTGTGATACATCGTGACACTTTTTTTTAAACACAGAATTCTGAGAAACTGTTATTGATAAATCTAGTACAGAAGCTCTTTCCTTGTAATTTATTCAAAAGCTATAAAAAGGCAAAAAAGCATGAGAGACTTCCATGAAACTGGAAAGAAATCTTTTCAAGAAAAAAAAAGGGCAAGTAAACATAGTTATTTTGTTCATAGCTCAGTATATCATTCTCTGAGGAAAATTGATTTGCCGCTTGGATTAGCTGCAATGTCAAGACAACAAGTATTTTAAATTCTCTTAATTCTTGCTGTAAGCAAAAGGCAGTCAACAAAGTTACCTGGCAGGCTTTTGACCGGGGGAACAGCTCCCTTTTTCCAATTTTCAATAAGCAGCTCAACATCTCAGTGATATCTTATACATGAGGAAAATACCCCACATTTTTAGTTACAGAAGTTTTTGCTTGTAGCTCCTGTAACTGTCAAACTTGTGTTAAAAAAAAAAAAAAAATCAAAAAAGAGTTTGACTGAGATACAAGTAAGCTGGTAATATGTTCACTCTGGAGACATATACTCAACTGACATGGAAATAATTGGAATTATTCCCTCAGCAGCTCTTTTTTTTTCCCCCTAAGAAGTAAAATTCAGCAATCAGCATGACACTTGTAGCATATACTAAGCTACCACCAGTTTCTCATGGTGTTTCACTCAAGACAAATTTTAACATTATTTGAGCTAGCCTATGCAGAGGACAGACACTCAGCCTTTCTTTCAGTTTCTCTTCTGAAAATCCAGTATCCCCTCAGTTTAAAAGCACCAGCTGAAGTGCTCTCAGGTTCCTCTCTACATAAGCCTGAACTAGTGCCTCACCTTCTTAGAGAGAAATGGAATAAAGTCGAAGAAAAACATCTTGAAAGAAATCCTTGATTGCAGCTCACTCATAGAAGAAAGCTATAAATAGAACCAATCAAGCTCCAATTGCCTTTAAAAAAACACCACATAAAAAACCCCAAACCTAAGACCAGACTTTTTCTTGATTTACTTATGATTTCTCACTTGGCCAATATCAGGGAAAGTCCTGAAAGCAGGGTAATCGGAATATATGAAAAGACAGCAGAAGATGGACTCAAGTACCACCAGGTAAAATACAATCAGAAATGTATATTGCATCCAATCCTTATTTAAGGCATCTTCCCTGGAACTATTTTGTGCTCTATTCCTAGCCTCTTTTGTTTCCATGTGTAGAAATAACATTTGAGAGCACTCTCACTGCCTTCTGTCAATAAGAGTGACTATATTTAGGATATGAGACCCCTGGTGGCCTAGTGGTTAGCGTGCAGGACTTTCACTGCTGCGACCACGGGTTCAAATCCCGGTCTCCTGGCCTGATGGAGGTCGTTAGCCCTGTGTGGCCATCCATCTATGAGAAGGACACTCTAAACAAACCTACGTCCTGAGGACCTCACTGCCATTGTCCAAGCTTGCTTGGCCCCGGCAGATGAACCTTAGGATTAAAGGGTGGGCTCAGTTCAGCGCAGGCTGTGTCTCACCTAAAAAATCCATTGCGCAGGCTGGAAAGGTAAAAGACCTTTCCCAAATCTTCGTTCGCGAAGATGGGCCATTATTATTATTATTATTATTATTTAGGATATAGTCTATACATGGAACACTCAAGATGGGTTGGTTTGATTTACTTTACATATTTTTTGACATGAGGAGTCACAGTTCTCAACTCTTGCTACTTTCAGTTGAATCAAACTGAAAGCAAGATTCTCTCAATGTTTCTATTTCATCCCAATTTTCTAGTCAAGAGGACAAGAGACAGTTCAGATAGAGAAACCTTGGTTCTAATACACACCAATGGCTCAATATTCTTTGCAAGACTAACCAGAAGCTCAAAAGCTTATCCTGCCATGCTCACTAAAATAATCCTGGTTCTTTTAAGTGAAATTTGATGGGAAAAAAAAATGCAAGAAAAAACTTTCCCCAAGTTAGCCTTGTTTAGAAATGAACTTCATGAACATTAATGGTATGGGTAGAATGTCAGGTTTATATTTATCCAAATTAATCTACTTCTAATTATCAATGAAATTTTATTTCACATAAAAGCTTTATTGTCAGTGAACATATGTATATATAATACAAAAAGTGCTGTAGTGACTTCACTAGCAACACTCTCATTGATTCTCAGTCTACTCAGGGTAATTTACAATCTGGACTTAGAATCTAGTCAGTATGGTTAGAATACATCATAGTTTTATGCTTATGATTCAGAGCAGACAAGCACTAAGCAACTGAATGAATATGAAAAATTGGGTGCTTTCTTCAGTCAGTGGAGCAGGGATGCCATACAACCTAGGGCATGGTCTGTAAATGTCTTGTGGTTTCAGTACTGCTATTAAGCCACTTAGAAGGGTGAGCTCAGCGCTATAAAAATCAGTTTCTGTACTGTCATCCTCTGTAGCTAATCCAATGCAACCTCTGTAGAAAGTATTTGCTGTTCAGTCTTGTTTCACTGGTATATAAAAACATATTTATTCTTCAACTTTTTCTTATTTTCAGTTTACTGGCTGGTGGGAAATATTAATTCAATTAAAACAACCTCAGAAAACTAAAAATATGGAAAAAGATATTCTGTCTTTATTTACATTAGAGCAAATACAGGGGCATGCTTTTGAACTTAAAATAACTGTAAATATTTGTGCCTTTCTGTTTTAAGAACATTGAAATAATTCCAAAGATACTGTCACTGTGGGGTTTTTTTTGTTAAATAAGAATGATAATTTCAGAAATAAGTTTTATTTGCTATATATCTGTTTAGAAAATTAACTATTTGATTCTCTTGTCTTTCATCTTTTAAGGACCTCCAACATACCTAGATAGATCACTCCTTTTCTATACATTCTTTTAATACAAGTACTCAAAGAAGAAGCAAACAGCATATGAGCTTTCAGATATTAAGAACTGTTCCTCTAGGAAATTTATTTTGCAAACAGCCACCAGGAGGTCTCCAGGACAGAACAATATTCAAACCAATAGCGAGTCAATAATTTTAAACAGTCTAGACCCATCATAATTGTACAATTCTCCAAATCACCCTCTCTGTAACTTTTATCAACAATTTGAATCTTCCATTTTTTCGTATATTTCTCCCATTCTATTATCCTCATTGCTCTCTTCTGGCAAAGATGCCCACCTAAATACACAATTCATCTTTATCTTGTCATACCTATATCCTTTACGTAACTTCCGAGTCATGTTTATATTGCTTCTGAAGCCCACCTAAACTGCAAAGGGTATGTAGGTGGAAGAAGGGAATAGAATCATCTAATATAACCCTCCAATCCTTATAAACATGCATCCTCTCACTGGCTTCATCCATTTTCTCTCCCCTCATATTTAACAACTTTCCACTCCACACCGGTCCCTAAGGAGTATAGAGCTTATACTGAAGATGAACCGCTCTGACAGACCAACCTAAGTCAGCAATATTTAATACACAAATAAAGTAGGATTACAATGTCTGGAGCATGGCTGCTATAATCTTCCATATAAAAGTTTCTACTAAATTTTTTAATCCCAAACTACAATGTATCATCCAAAACCCAAGAGTACAGGCTGCACATTCTCTGGAGCCAGGAATGCTCCAAGACATTCATTAGGCTTCCAGAGTCCAGAACTGCTAAAGACAACAGTCACCAAACAAAAACTCAAGAAAGTCTCCTGTAAGAAGTCTACTTCTCCCACAATATTCTCAGCCAAGCCTCCTCAAAGAGAAGCAGAACATAAACTGTTGTCTCTGAGAGATCTCCTAATGCTTCACCAAGCCACGATGCACTTTACTTTTAGTGCATAATGTATATAATAAACCTATCAGGGAAATAGGAAGAAATGCCTTAGAAAGTTGTTTTCCTCTCTGTTCGGACTTCTGTGAAATAAAAGAAAAAATATTTAAGAGCTCTAAAGCTCAGCAGGTGTGCCTTCTCTAATAGGGTAACTTCTTTCTTTCTTACCCAGACGGCAACATCTGAAACAGAAAACTCACAAATGGAGTCAGTCCAACATTTTCACTGCATTTCTAAGGCTATTTAGTAGTAATAGCTCACACATATACAAATCCTCGTCTCACAAATGTAGTGAGGTCTCAACACTTGTTATAATGAAATATCCTATTCCTTCTCTATGGAAACTGAAGTTACACACAAAGAGGATTAATGAAATGTCCACATTTAAAAAGGCAGATGGAGAAACAACATTAAGATTCCTGATTTTAGGATTGGAAAAGCAGTCAGTATTTCTCAATACAATTTATCATTCTTAATTACAATAACCTAGCTAGATTATGAAGAACCTTTGAGCAGAATTATGGCCTAAATATTGCATTTTTTTTGTTCTAATTTCTTTCCTTCCTTCTGGCTGATGATATCTCCTTTTGAAAAGGCTTCATTTCTTTATTACAGAAATATTTTCAAGGCTTTCCTCATCAAACTTCTTTGTTTCAATTAGGAAAAAAAAGAATTGTTGCTCAGTTTCCAGCATAGATTTAATGACACAAAGAAAAATGTGCCTAGAAATAATTACAGAGACAAGTCATAAATTAGCAGTCACGCCAATTCTCAGGACGTGCTACAAAAACAAATACAGTTACACAAGGAAATGTATGATTATTCCAAATGAGTGCTGTATTTTCAGCTAAATGTTTTTGCATCTATACTCAACAACACTGAAATGAACAAACGACCCCCAAAGTAATCAGTCACTGTCAGTGCTTTCACTCTGGCTTTTTATAAGGAATGAGCTAACTACTTGTTTTTTCAAACCCCGATGTCTGAAATTACATCCCTCATTTCACAGGTTTTATTTGCAGAGGTATTAAAGTCCTTGCTAGTCTCATTGACATTTCTGTTAACATGGAGAATAAAGCAGATTTTTCCATAGAAATTAGGTGGGCATATAAGGGAAAAACATCCCAGAGTATGTATTATTGCTGACATTGGCAATTAAATGTGAAATGCTGCAAAACCCTCACATTAGAATGATTCATTATGATATATAGTGTTTAAGAGATGCAAATCATAATTAGAAAGTGTACAGAAATAAATGAATACATAATTTAAAAATAACTCATGAGCTCTTTATCCCTAGTCTGGACCATTGAAAAAACAAAGATGGTTCAATGGCTCCACTTTGGATAAGGATGTCTTCTCCTTTTACAGAGGGAGACACCATTTGTAATGGACTGTCTCACATCCTTGCGTAGAGATGGGGCCACAACATGCAGGGGCAGATTGTTTCTGAGGCAGCACAGTGCCTTGGGATGGAGGGGCTTTCATAATTAATAAGAATATATAAGGAGATTTAAAGATCTGAAGATTCTTCCATCTAGAGTGTGCTGTCTAGAAGTAAAGGATGGCACATCACTGAAAAACACAGTCTTTCAGAAAGCCAACGTAATCACTTTGACAGTTGACCTTATTTCAATATATTTCATGTGCTTTTTTGCTCTTTTCCTTTGCACAAATCCTGAAGAAACAAGGTTTGCAAGAGAGCTATGGAAGAGCTTGGGAATAATAGGGCTCAAGAAACACTCAGAGAATGAGATGTTCTGATTTTTTACAAGAAAGCTTAGGCACATCACAGGGGTAGGGGAGGGAGACCTTCCATGTAACGTGAGTTTGGGGTAAGCAAATACAGCCCCATATACCTGGTAAGTCAGTGTCGGTCCTCTTTTACCTGTCCTCTCTATTGCTATCAGAAGTACAGTATTCGCAACAAGCTCAACCTCTTCCTTAGATGGTCTCTGTGGAGGCTGTAAATACCTGTACATTCACTTGCTGTTGTCTTGCAAGCATTTCTCGACTTTTTTGCCTGGTTTAATATTCTCAGTCTCAGTACAGTCTCTATTGTTTAACTGAAATCAACTTCCTCTAAAACCTGTGATTTCCTTTTTTAAATGTTTACAAACTCGTTCAGTAAACATGATGTATTTTTCAGTTTAACATGATATCATCACATTCTAATTTAAACCTGAAAAGAGCTATAATCCCCATAAAGAACACATCACTGTGATATGAATTTTTAATAGTAATTATCTACAAAAATGGACTTTACTATTGAACTATTTAAATGGTTGGAACATCAAACATTACGTGTTCAGGACACTTAGTGTTATATTACTTGGAAAAACATACACAAGACTTTTAGCTGATTAGCTTAGAAGTGCCATCTTCTTGCATTTTGCTGGCATATTTTTACATTTACCATCATTAAACATGTTGTCTCCTTGTCCCACAGTATTGCTAGAACAGAGCTCCAGAAACACAGACTTACACTTCCTGAGATACTGTTGAAAGCTAATGTACAGGCTAAGCAGAAATATATGCAACAATATCTAAATATAAGCCATTAGCCTGATAGGAAACACTCAGTTCCTTTGGAAGCACCAGGCTTCAACTCAGATATGTGTGGGACTGCAAAAGATTGGATTGTCTTCATTGTAGCTTGTTAGCTCAAGTTCACAAGCACTAGGATGCAGCTTTTAGCATCATGCAAGGAATCAGTATCAGGGTTAAATAAGGACTCAGTCAAGTAGTCAAGCTAATGTCACATATATGTCACATACCTCATCACCATAGCACTGTCTTATTTGTTCTGCAGTAACAGATAATCGAATCATTGTGCTGGACTGCACTATAGATTAATTTCATGCAGATGCAGTTTTCAAAGGCCATTGTGCTGTCACTGGGAAAGTGTCATTAATATCAAAAGTAGCATTAAGCCAAAACCCCATCACAGGCCAGGGTCTGCTGACAAGACAAATGTCAAAAAAACAGCTCTTGAATTGAGGAACTTAAAGTCTAAATAAACCCAAGTCCACCTTTACATGAAAGTAAATGAAACTGGTAGAAATTGCCTGTATATCACAAGCAAGCAAGGACTGCACCATAGTAAGTGCAGGATGTATTACACTTTACAATGACCCCAACTATGCTTAGGCCACCATATGGTGTTGTCCCATGTGTGTTGTCCCTGTTCGTCAGGGCAGCTGGACTCAGAGATCACTAGAAAGAGGAAAACTAGCAAAATTATGTTTGTGGAGAACAATTGACAGAAGTTAAGCTACAAACTTAGGAGTTTATAGTTACTTCTCATTGTTAGATTTGTGTTGCTTCGTGGTCAGAACACAAACAAGTACTTTGGCTTTTTTGTACCTCAGATTCCTTGCAACTCATGAGGAGCATTCATAGTTCTGCTTGCCTAAAACACCATGGTGCCATTCCTCAAGGCTTGGCTTTTTGCTATCCATTCTCCAGCATGTGAAGTCTGAACGTACTTGTTAGCTTGATGCTAGAATTCTTGACCTATGGAGAAAACATAGCCCCCCTGAGTTGAGCAAGATACTCATGACATCTCAGTATTTGTTAGCATCTCAGTATTTGTCAAATAAAAAAAAAAAAGAACCCACCAAAACCCTCCACACCTATCTCAACTAGGACATGCATGACAGAAAGCCCTGTCAGAAAGTTACCAATAAGTACTTGTACTCCAAAACTACAAGAAACTTTTCTAAGTTCAAGAGTGATGAGTTTTATTTTGATAAGAAAACCAACCAATAAAGAAATAAAGAAATACAAAAAAATAAAGAAAACCAGACCCAACTGATAAAGATTTCTACTATTAATAGAACAAAATATTTTAAAGACTTTTGGAATACTAATTGCACTGAGCACCTTCTGATAAAATTTCTGATAAATATTCTTTTCCTCCTCGGCTATATCATAACATTTTAGAGCTTTATTTTGTATCTCTCCCTTAAAAAAACCCCAATTTTCCAATGCAGGTTCCATTGAGCATATGCATTATTTAAGGACAAGGTGTTTAAGTGTTCTTAATTACCTCCAAAGCATGTTTGATAAACCTGTGAAAATTAAGCAAAAAAAACCCCAAGAGAACCAGACATATTGCAGTGTGGAAAATAAATCACCAATTACCTTAACACTGCATTTTAGTGTTATCAAACAATAGAATATAGAATGTTTGAGACTAGACCTTTTCATGTTTAAAAGTCTAGAAAAAAAAACCTTTAAATAAAAATTTCTTTTTTTGCTGCAGATTTCTTCAGATGGCTTTCAGTATTTCCTGAAAGAGACATTGCCAAGAGAAAATATTTCAAGAAACATATTGATTCTCCCAATTATTTTAATATCACAGAATGACTGAGGCTGGATGGGACCGCAGTGGGTCATCTGGTCCAAGTTCCCAATGTAATGAAGAAGAAATTTGAGTGGCAAAAACTATTTCTACAACAAAAGGGTTAGCATTCCACACAGATTATCTGGAGATGAGTGTACACTATGATGCCATAAACAGCAATAGCATCTTCAGTACACTGCTGTGCTTTGGATGCACTGACCTTCCCACATCGTTCAAAAACTTCATAGAAAATGGTCTTTAATGAAAAACTGACATGATACATTCAAAACACACAAACACTACATTTGGGAGAAAACCATCTAGTGGTATCTAGTTGGCATTACTATTTGAGGTGTTCCCCCGTGGCATCTCAGAACAAACCACTTAGAATCACTCAGGTAATTGCACTGTCTCTGCACTTCACTGTGAGCTGGTAAATAACTAAAGCTGATTTCGTATACCAGCAACATGCAGCACAGATCTTGAATTTTGCCAGCTACACTGAAATAACATTTAGTCCTCCAGCTATTTTAAATCAAATTATTTACAAAGGAGAATTACTGGAAATCAAATCCAGCTACAACTCCAGGAACAGCGCAAAAAAAATTATATTTTAGGTTGTGATAACCTGTTGCTTCACTGTGGTCAATGTATTTAAAAACATATAGGGGAGAAGCCAGTACTAACTATGCGAGAGATCTAGAGCAAGTTGGTTCTATAGGCCGAACTCCACTTATGGAGATATGATATGAGCAAAGGCTCAGAAATGATACACCACATTTTACCAGTGCAAATGCTGAGCTGAAAGAGAATGACAAATATGCAGCCAAAACTAGTCTATTGCATACTGTTTGAATACACAGTTCCGACAATATCTTTGAAGAAACCACTCTGTAAAGATACACAGGTAACACACGCATCTTAGAATCTCAAGTAAGAAGTCCTGATAATGACCTGGTTACTGTTAGAACTGACTTTTGACTAGACAGTAGCTGTAAATTGAACCCTTGAAGTAAAACGTTTGCAAAGATCAAGGGAAGTAAGTATCACTGATATCTCTCTGCCTTGCTTACAGATGAACTCCTGAAAGAAACACCTTTCCCACTAAATTCCACTTCTGTTATGGAGCCATTTTCCTTCCCAGGCTGGTTAAATGATCATCGTGGTGAAATAAAACAGAAGAAATCCTTGAGTATGTTTGGAGATAATTTTGAAACAGAGGTAGGGGGATCTAATTTCTCTAAAAAGAAAGTAATATTTTTAAAGGTACAAATAATAGGTACCTGCTGTTCAGACTAAGTGAATCCAGGCCTGAGAACAATATATAGTCAGCAGAGAAAGTTATGCACCCTGACAGAACTCAGTTTTAGTCTGCCCTGCCCTTCAGAAATACCTTTGTCCATTGATTTGATTAGCTTAGGGCAAGGGCTTCCTAGCTCATTACTTCCATTCACAGAATCAACCTCAATCTTGTTTCCATTCATTTCTTTTGGGATTAAAACAGCTCCTTTACTCCATTCCTCTGCCCCCTCTCTCTCTCCTCCCCGCCCCCTCCCATATTTCCCAAATCAGAAGCACCAGCATGAGACAAGTATTACTCAAGTGTGTTCAGCTTCCCTATGTTTTTGAAGAGCATTCATGGTGCCAAAGTCTAATACAGGTGTGTAAACACACTTTTTTTCTCCCCCTCAATCTACATTAAAGTGGAAACAAGGAAAACCGGACAGCACCAGAGAGCCTGGGCTGCACTAAAACATTGCACTTCTCAGATTAGTCAAACACAGTCTAGTGTGGGTCTAAATGAAGCTGTCACCATTTGATATCTGTGCTGTATGCATATTGTTTACAAAACATATTCTTCCCCTGAATTACTTGGAGTCACACTGAAGAATCCAATACATATGACAGCAAAGCGACAGTGTGGGACTGTCATGAAAGGGCAGATAATGAGAAAGATAAAGTCTGGTCTTCGGCTTTTTTTATTTAACAGAGGAAACTTTCCTACTTCAACAGGCTCTTGACAGGGCCCAGAGTTCATGAGGAGGAAGTGCTTGTTCCAAGAACAGAAGCAGGAACCATGTAGATGCAAAACTGAGAGTAGGAGGAAGCAGAAGGAATAGATAAGCGAGGATGCAGAGGAGCATAAGGAGTGGCAGGTGTGATCAGTTCCCTTTTTATCAGTAGGAATCAATATGAGAATACCAAACATAGTGTGAATTTTAATGTCTGTAAAAATAACGTCATCTTCTATGAATATTGTCCTGTAAAAATAGAATGTATTAAATGCTCTTGGAAGATGAATATGGACGCTTTGGTCACTGGGATGAATCCATTACTTTTCTTCCCTTTTTTTAAAGGTTATAGCTTATGGACCAGGAACAACTGAGAAAAGTAAAAAGAATTCGGATATCTGGATATGGCAGCTGGTATGTGGCAATTCACGCTTGTTAACTGACGAGTTCATGTTTCAGTTCAGACTGAACAGTAGTAAAACCTTCTAGCAACAGAAACTGGAATAATTACCTTCCTTCTCATAGATAAGATCACCCACAGGCACTGCCTTTCAGCTTTTAACTGTAAGGAAAAATAACTGTAAAGTACTGCCACCATAAAAACAGCCTCTTTTCCTCATCTTGTACATTGAGGACTGGCATCTATCCTTGCTGAGGATTTTAATACACCATACCTAGGATATGTCTTGTAAATATATCAGGATGCCTCTAGGTGATAAGACCTCTTAGTTCTGCCTTGAAGCCTTTGTCCTTGTACTGAAGTCAAACTGGAATCAAGTAGAATAAACTAATAAAGTCTGAGAACTTGTTTATACTAAATCACAGTGGTAGGCGATCCACATGTCCTTCATTCAACTGGCTTCTAGAAAACTTTTGCAACCCAAGGGAAAAACAAAGAAAAGATAGTTTTTGCTTATGCAAGTCAGGCTAGCTTGAGAGACAGGTATTTCTATCAGTTCCTGTTCTGTTGAAATTCACAGGGACTATCAAATACTAATTAAAGACATAATAATCTTGAAAAACATTTGTTTACACTGCAGCTTACAGTAGCCTATGCAGTCAAGACCTTGTGGCTGGCAAATACCTGGCTCCTCTGTTTGACAAGATAATAACTAGTTCATTCCAGTCTGGAAGGACTCCTATTAGCAATTTCAGTCAGGTCTCTACTTTTTAAGACTTAAAAAGATATCAGAAATCAGAAAAGTAGAAGAGGAGCTTCAAGTACTCCAGAAGATTCTCTCTGTGATATATGGGGCTGTACCAGTTTGCAGGCTGCTAGGTTAGATAGGTAACAGTGTACCCCAAGAGTCAGGCAACAGGTTGTTGCTTTACGATGGGGAATAGTGAACCATGAAGCATGTTTTTATTGATGCTAATAGTGTTGGACAGGGAAGGTCAACTGAATATGTAGCTAGGCCTTATGAAACAGAGGTTTGAGGTGCTCTTTCAGTGGGAAAGATTTCCATACTTGCAGCATTTACTTTCTGCTAGTGACAGGACACGGAAAATTAAAAGCTGGTTACCTGTTCTTTCTCTTCAGGAGGGCACCTCAACTGTTACCATGGATGGTAAGACCCTGACTCTATCTGCTGGTGACAGCCTGCTTGTTCATGCCCAGTCTACGTGAGTAGAGATGAACAGTGGTTCAATGCATGATTTCCCAGCTTCCAGCAACATAAATTCTATGTATTCAACCCTCACCAGGCTGGGCATCACTGGTGCAGAAATATTCACAGAAATCTGTGAATGCAGGATTTGCAATAGCCTCCATTAATCCTCAGGCAAAAGTGTTTTCAGGAGGAAAAGCCAGACATTCATTCTAGTTCACCTCTTATGATTAAAGCTAGGGAAAATAAAAAAAGCTAAGCACTACCAAGAAAATCGGCATGCAAAAGACCATGCATAAACATAGATGGCATGAATAGACAAATTGGCACTCACAGCAGATCCTTTCAGTATCAAACCAGGCTTAATCAACATCAATGCAGGAAAATTTGGGGTTCAGGCTAAGAACACAGCTCTCTTCCTGGAGTAGGATACACACAGCTGTTTTATAATCATGATACACATAAAGGGAAAAGGCAGTGAAAATAGCTTCCTGAAAGAACAGAAAGGAAGATGTGGAAAGTGGCAGAAGCTGATAAAGTGCCCAGCATGAAGATGAAGGATGATTTATACTCACTGCAGCAGGTCATAGGCAAACGATAAAAATGGCCTTGTTTCCTACAGGAAAAATCTAATAAATAGTAGTGCTGACTTCTGCACCTTTTGTAAAGCCCTGAAAACATTTGCTGAAAGAGCTGAGACCATTCAACAGTACACAGAACTGTTCTCTGCATCTGTGATTCCAACTTGCAACCATCTCTTCCCTCCACCATTACTTCCATCACTTCAGTAAAATCACTTAAATAAATTCCCAGTCCTACAGTCCAATCAGTGAGCATGTGTTTTCAAAGTCATGGCACAATGCACATGCACAGTTCATATTGCATTAAGACATTTATCAGACCTTTACAGCAGACACCTTTTACTGCATACACACTGACTGATCTCTGTCCCACTCTGTAACTTGCACAGATTCAGCTAATAAAAGTGATGACCACAGTAAAAAAAAAACCTACTAAATTTGTAGACACTAATCTCATTAAAATAACAATGGTACTGAGGTGATTCTCTTCCAATCATGTCATTGAGATTAGAGTAGATGTCTTCCTCATTGGTTCATCCATAAGTAGATAAATATTCTTCCTCACCATTTCATGATGTTCAGCTTATATTAGTGATGGGGAAGAGTTATTCCCTGAAATCTCACAAGATATACCAATATGGAATGAGAACAAATGCAATCAGAACAGAACCTGCTTGTTTTCCCCTCCTTTTCAGTAGCATCAACATTTTAGTTGATGGTTGACTGTGTAGTTCCCTTCCATACACATGGGATCATCTCTCTTCATTCTTGCAGGTATAGCTGGAAAAGAACAGAAGAATGCATTGCTCTCTGCATCGCTCAGGATCCAAAACGCAAGCAGCCTTATACCTAGCTCCTGTGTCAGTTGACTTTGATGATAACTAAGTTTTAGCCTACTTGTCTTAAAGATCTTTTAGGCAGAATTCCTGGAAATTTGAAGTCTAACACAATGATTAAACTGAATTAAGTGGAGTAAAGTGCTGTGCCCAGTTAAAACCTTTTCCCCCAAATAAAGTTTTAGCAAAATTTACAATCACTAATTTTTTTAAGAACTACTCTTCTGTTGAGTTTTATCTGAAAGGAAATTAAAACAGGTCCAAGCAGTATCATATATGTTATTAGATAAGTAATCCTGCTATCTAGAAGAAGTTTGAGGCTTTTCAAATGCAAGTCTCTGCCACAAGATGTAGAAAAGGAGATGGGATCGATACTGTTATACCTACTTAGGTAGAAGTCTTCAATTTGTCATTTTTTATAGATTAGCTACAAGATTTGTTACCCAGCCTACAGGAGGGGAACTTTAATTGACAGTAGTTCACAGATCTTCTGAGATCTTTTGCTAAAAGTTTGGCTCGTTTTTTTTAAAGGTCCTATCTGCTGCACTGCTTGAGTATCTCAGTGCTTTGTGAAAGAGAGGAAGGTGCATTAGTGAAGGGGGTAGCAGTTCCTGCAACCTCAAGCATTACTTAGACCATCACTGTACTTGCTTCAGATGGAACTTATTAGCAGTTTACCAAATCCAGCAATGCAGTGTCCAAGCACAGCAGCATTCCACACACATCATGCTGGATGCTGTGGATACACTACACTATCGAGAACATAGCACTGCAATAGCACCAACACTGGAGCATCTAGGTCATGGGTGTGTTCCTGTGCAGCAGAAATCTCAAGCCAAAGGAGCCTTAAGAAGTGTGTTAGGGGAATAAAAGAGCAGAAAAATTATTGTAATCAATTTCCATCAACCGCTGCTGCTTTTTGAACAATGAGGCTTCTTGCAGAAATAATAAATATCAAATTATTTTTTCCTGCTTTTATTCCAGGAACTCTCCAGAGGGGTTTTTGTTTGGTTTGAGGTTTGGATTTTTTTAATTGTCCTTCACATTATTAAGATCAGAAAACAAGTTGCTTATCAATTACACATTTGAGAAAGTAAAAAAGTTATTTCTTGATTTTTTTTTAATTCTAATTAAGTTCAGAAAAATAGTTCTTTATCATCTACAAAGCTCATTAAACTGAAATGTTATATGTGTCTTATTCAAGCATTCATTCTTCTGATGAGAAAGACTCAGATGGCTTGGCTTATACTTAACATCAGTAGCTTTTCTAGCAAAGCATACAGCAAAACTTTGCTAAATCCTCCTAATAACAGGAGACCTACTTCGAGAAATTGAACCTTGTCTTAAGGCTATTATAGGTGTGAGCTATCACACACAAAAAGGAGCTATTACATTCCCTCTGAACAAGGGAGTAATTTTTCTGATTACCATTGGTATTGGTGTGTCTAAGTGTAGGCAGAATTGATTACTCCTCAAGTGATCATCTATGATTAAGGAACATAGGATAACAAAGTGTTATACTTTTAGTCCACCAATTAGAGGGTAACCACAGAATTATTTCCATATTTCACACTGAATAAGTGAATAAAACACAGCCACATGTAGAACAACATCCAGAATAATCAACAGCTCTTCATCCACCCAGAAGCACTGAGCACCATGGAACTTTCAGAATAAAAATTAAAGCACCTCTAGATTAGATACCTCCCATGATATAAAATTAAGGCTCCATTCAAAGTGTATTTTGATGAAGTCCTTTTATAACAACTTGTGCTTGAACACCTAAATTCTATCCAAGTCCTGTACCAGGTGCCCCAAATCATAGCAAGAACCAGAGCAGGAGCATTAAGCTAGACCTCCATAACCCACAGTTTTGTCACAGCCTGCCATCAGAAACCAGGACTGAGCATGTCATGAACTAACTTCTATTGAGGGCCTGCTATCATTTAAAAACTAGGTAAGAGGTGTTAAGCCCCATAAGTATGCCAAAGAATCAGGATCAAACCATCATGAAGTACCAGGAGAAGAGAATTTTGTCTTCTAGCATATCTTGATGATTACTTCAGTTGTTTTCGTGTCCCATTCCCTCACCACCTACCCTCACTTCTCCAATTCAATAGTTATTTGTAGCCAGAGCACAAATGAGAGCATAGATAAAATTTGTCATTTACTCCTTTAAAGGTGCTTAACCACTGCGATTCAGAAACCTGCAACTTCCCTTTTCCAAGTCTTCAAATAGGTCCAGAGGGCTCCTCGTCAGTCACTGCATCTTTTTCAGGTGCTTTACTCTTCCTCCATATTATGTCTGTTGTAAACTGCCCCAACAATGGTACATTTATAAATAGATGCACCCATGCTCCTCTGCTTACCTGGAAGTTGGCCACATGCAAGTTTTGTTCCTGGAATCCTTTTAGCTGTTAGATGCTCTTTCTGTGTATGTGCAGTCACCTCAGCAGATGACTTCAGCACCAAACTTGTTTGGGATCAAGGTCTGGAGTCTCCACTGCTAATCTTGTCTCAAAGAAGCATTTCACTCTAAGGTCAGTGGCAAAGGCTTAGTTAGGCATGGTGTTTGCAGAGTACCCTAATGCACTGCTATTGACATTGTGCTTATGCTCGCGTGTCCATGAAACACACCTGCGCAAAACCACGCCCTACAGAATCATTTATGGTTGAAAAGACCTCCAAGATCATAAAGTCCAGCCTTTCACCAATCACCACCTTGTCAACTCAACCATGGCACTTAGTGTCACATCCAATCATTTCTTGAACACCTCCAGGAATGGTGACTCCACCACCTCCCCAGGCAGCCCATTCCAATGCTTAAGCCTTTCTGTGAAGAAATTTTTCCTGATGTCCAACTTGAATCTCCCCTGGCCCAGCTTGTCCTCTTGTCCAGGGAGGACTAGTTGCCTGGGAGAAGAGGATGACCTCTCCTTTCAGGCAGCTTTGGAAGGTCTCCCCAAGCCTCCTTTTCTCCAGGCTAAACAACCCCAGCCACTCCTCATATGATTTACACATAACACACGTCATATGACTTATGCATCTACTTGACTGTTTTTCTTTACAGCTCTTCCCACATAAGGTACATCTGCACCCTTTTTGGATACTCATTTTCTATCTGAATCATACAGATATTGGGACACCTCATGCTTAAACTTAGTACATTTTGTAAGGATTGTGCTAATCTTACTAGCACAGTATTGCATAGACAGTCCATCTGCTGCTGTTTCTCCAAGACTCAAAAGCTAAACCTTTATAAAAACATATATTCTAAGTAGTATCACAAAAAACCCTACACAGATATTAAGCCATACCTGCACCATACTTTGTAAATTAATTATTACCTTTAAACACATGCAGGGTTGTCCAGAATCACAAGCTTGAGTTGACTTGGAAGCTTAAAAATGCATACAAAGGTGTTTGAATCTATCTACAAGCATCCACAGAGCTATTCCAAGGCTGAATCTCACTGATTCTAGAAATTGCAGCAATTTCCCCCTTCACTTTAAATGGAAAAATGTGATGCAGCCCAATCCTGCCAGTTGTTGATTAAAGTAGCAAGAGATGCTGTGGTTTTTCAATGCCTTTAAAATATTTAATCCTTATGAAATCACTGGTAAGCTCTGTAAAGAGAAAGCTAAACCACTCCTTTTCAGCTATGGATAGATTTTTGTTTCTATTATTATAGCATTTAAATTATATAAAAGGGTGATATAAGCATTATTATAAGTATTTCAAATTAAGCAAGTAACTTACATCTTGCAATCAGTCTTTCAGTTCATGTAAATCAGCAATATAGATCAAAGATATTTGAAGTCTCCTATTGCCACTAGGCTAGGCAGGCTTGACCCAATGGAGTACTTATGTTCTTATTTTGTGCTATGCTGACTTACATAAATTATGGAAATAAATTGGTATGTTTCACTGTATTCCTCCTTATTATGGTCTCACATTTTAACACTTAACAAAAAAAAGTTGATTAGCTAGGTTACATTATACATCAGCACCCATTCAAAACAAACAGTACTGCTTGAAGTGACTTAAAAATTAAATAATCCTGGTACAGTAAATAAAGCTTCAGTCTTCACCAGTTCTTTCTATTACCCTGAAATAAGACCTACAAAAAGCAAGTTCACGTGAAACATGTATGGTTATGAGAGAACTACAAAAGAAAACACTGACCTTCACAGATCACGTAGTAAACATATCTGAGATCAACAGTAGAGCTCAAGATTGTCCAATTAAAAAACAAGAAACCAAACTAAAAAACACAGAACAGTTAGGACAACAATGATCTAAAGGTAACTACATTTCAGTTCACGATACATAAATGGACAGCTTATAAAAGTCAACAGAGGAACCCTTCTTCTGTCATAGCAAACTTCCTCAGACCCACACAGCATTTATTCACATCTGTAAACCAATCTTATCTTATTGCATGAAGGTAAATGCTTCCACTGTGACCCTGAGATTAGCTTAGCTGGTTAAAACTTGGTGCTAATAACACCAAGGTCACGTGTTCGATCGCCTATATGGGCTATTCACTTGAGCTGGACTCAATGGTCCACGTGGGTCTTTTCCAACTCAGAATATTCTGTGTTGTTAAAACATTCATTGTACTGATTTCAGCTCTCCAGCCACATCTAATAGAACAGATGCAGAAAAAGCAACCTTCCCGCCATCATTGCATATAAGGAAAGGAAGAAAAATTACTTAAGCTGTTTAACAAATTCCTATATAACCTGCTTGTGTTCATAATGGAGACATTTCAGGGCTTTGGATTTTTTTTATTTATTTTATTTGCAGTTAATAATCCAGAGTGCACTTGAATGAACACTTCAAACTCATGAAGGTCATCACCTTCTGGTCTGTTTCCGGTTGAATACACACATACTTGTAGAGCTGCTCTTCAATATCAAGGTATGCAGAATAACACCTGATTGGACCCAAAGTAAAACTGTTGATTTTAATGTAATAATGAAGAAGACAAAGTTAATATCAGCCCTTCAGCTCAAAGTAAATACCTGACTTACAGGTCTTAGCACTGTGTGGTACAGAAAGATCTTATGCTAGATCCAGTCAGTAATATTTTCAGTAATTGTCCAGAAAATGTGGAAGTGCATAAAACCTCTTCCTTTTTATGTCATTAGAATTTTGATTGAAGCTTGACAGCTAGGGTGATGTTTACATGCACATGAAGTCAGATAGTCTGTATTTCAGAAATAAACCCTGAAATTGTGAAGTCATTAGGGCAATCAATCCCAACACGTACATGAGATTCCCTTCTGCAGGCAGCTCCCCTGTTGGAGGTCTACAAATCATAGGACAATTTTTTCTGGACTTCTGTTGCTCTAACTCAAATACATCTCCAAGACCTTTGGCCTGTTAATTCAGTATAAGTTGCATCAGAACCACATACTGAAAGATTTGAAGGCTACTTTGTATTTTTAGATTTGCTAAATAGGCACAAATACATGGCCATTACAGTGCTAAATAAAAAATTAAGTCCCTTCTTTTTTTTTTGGACATAAATTACACTGATACTGGAGTAAAAATATTTGGGTTCTAAAAAAACTTAATTATATAATCTTTTAAGCCCTAGAGAAAGATGCCATGACTATGACAAAGTAGACTAAGCATAAGCGCATTTGGAGCTTCAGTGAGGAATTTGGGTACATCTTTACCATGTCAGAGGAAAATAGGACTTTTGCAGTGCTGTATAACTAAAGCAAAAATATTATTTAAACATGTTTTAATGTTTTTCCTCCTGAGGAAAACTGGCTTGTTTAGAAGGCATGTAGGTGATGAAGTTTGTATTTCACTCATAGCAGACAAACTTTTCTATATGATATGGCCCATAAGTTCAAACCATAGACTTTATGATTTGAAAACAAACTTGACAATTCAAATGTGTAAATCAAGTAAACACATGCCGATGTGTAGAACTGAAGCTTGAAATCTTCTGCATGCAATTTCCAAATATTACTGGAGTGTGATATTGAAATACAGTCATCTCACCTTACCTAGTTTTTTGGTAACTCTCTCTTCTTCCAAAAAGACCCCAGGGCAGCATCTAGATTCCATGCAGAGGGGAAATTTGGGCACCTCCAAATAGGCTCCACAATAACTGCTGGGCTGAGCAGAGAACTGCACACACAGTGCAGCTGTCCATAGCTGAACCACAAGGAAGTGCCTGGAGGGTTATTTATATGCCAACCTGATACACTCAAGGTGCTCAAAGAGCCACAGGGCCCTGTACTTTTTCCAAAACCCAAGCAAAGCTCATTCTGTTCATGTAAATCACAGCCACAGATCTACAGCCTCATTTTACTCAGTAGTCCCAGCAAAAGCACAGTTTTGCAAGCAGCAGAAACACCAAGAACAGCTCCACCTGCGCACAGGGGAAGGAAGTCAAACTCAAATCTTTTGCTGTCCTGCAGGAACATCCCGGTCACAGGGTCTGCTGTTAGGGGAATTTCCACCCCCACTTAGTACAGCTCGACTGAGCCATGCAAGAAGCACCACAGTGTTTCTAGTGAGCCAGAGGATAATTCCTACTCCCTAAATAGTATTACAGCTACAGAGAGTATTACTCTATAAAATAGAAGCAAGTACTGACAGAAAGCACATATAATTACAAAGCCGCTGTTCCAGAGACAATTATTTGCCTGAACACACTTGTGACCTGAGCTGTCTAAAGCATCTTGGTGTACATTACAGAAAGAAGGTGAACAATGCATTTTGGCTAGGGAAAAAAACAGCACCAGATTGTTGAACCACAAATAGATCAGCTTTGTTTATGACAACCTGAGAAGACTGTTAACAGTTACTGATTGTTTCCTGATATTGGTGACTAATAACCCACATGGTTCAAACCTTGTATGCTTTATTATTGAGTGGCAAATAAACATTCAATGAGCAGGTCTGCTCATCAGACAATAGCTTGTTATTCTCTCCAAGAGGAAAAAGGCAAATATTGAATGAAACCAAGTAAAAGCATCACAAAAAAGACAAGAATACATTTAATTATTTATCTACCAAAACCTACCAGATTAGCTTACTATTAAATCAAGATAGAAAATTGTATTCAAACAGTGGAATTGGGAATCAGATTGCCATATGCCATCGGGCCTCATCAACCAACTCTGCCTTCTATTTCCAATATGGATGACAATATTCAGCTGCCTAAAGCTATTTCTTCCATTTTTTGGATGTAAGCAAGGCAATTTGCACCCAATTCTTTACTGAAGTAATTTGTCACTACCTCAATCCTTGTCATTTTAGATGCAGCTGCCCTGATTTATGCCAGTTTGTTAACAGAATCAGACTGCTACACTAAAATAATGCAAATGTGGCTGTACTGCATACTGCATCACCCCAAATACCATTGCATAGTTGCATAACTTATATTGCATGTATACACACACATTATACACAAACATACATATATGTATGGCTTCTGAGTATTTTTCTGCAGTAATTGGTTGTATCTTGCCCATATTGGTGAAATTTGTGCCAAGCATACCGTGTGTGCTTGGAGGTTTGTAACACAACTAGCCCAGTATTGGCAGTCAGAGAGATAGATACGAAAGGTCATTTTTGTTTATGTCAGACAGAGGATGTTTCAGAAGCTTTTATGGAACAGCTACATCTGTGCTCTCTGCCAGTTGGATCCACTCCATACCTACTGCTGGAGGACAGAAGAAGCAGATCATACAAGAGGAAAGCGCTATCCCGGGCTCCATTGGAAGCCAACTACACTAAATGCTCCACCTAACCCAGCCTTTTCACAGCATCCCAGGCAGTGGGGCTGTGCAGCTCACAGACATTCCTCATGGAGAGCCAAAGGCTGTTCTTTATTATCCATTTTAATCTAATAGAAAGGTTTCATGGCATTTATTTCCTCTACAGCAGAATTAACTCTGCTTGCAAAGCTTCCTCCCCCTCAGAGGGAAATAAGATGTAGGCTCAGAAGCCCAAATCCGCAATGATATTTAAGTGCTTGAGGAACTGTGCCAGAGTGTCTGGCACTGGAAGCTAAACAGACTCAATTTTAAAAGGGAACATAGTGAATGGAGAGACAGCCTGAAAGCTCAGGAGAATGAAGTACTCCTTTTATTCACTATGGGGGGAGCTGTTAAGTGGCAAAGCAAACTTCTTTTCTTTTCTTGCTCACGTGTGCTTTAACCCACCATAAGTGCCATCTCTACCCATATTTGAGACTGGCCTTCGCTGTGGCTGACACCAAACTAGTCACAGATGCTACTTCCAGGACGTTAACATGAGGGCAGTGGGAAATGGACAGAGATAAACACAGTTTGTATGAACAGTTGTCTTCAAGTACCTTGCCGTGCAGGACTAATAAAAATACTCTTTGTGCAAAGTAGTAATATTCATCTTGCTTAGAAACAAGGCACATAGAAATAGAAGAAAATATTTTTTAAAGCCCCTGTTACTGATTATTTTATACAGCCTCTGTTTTTTTGTCATTAAATGCTATTTTCCATTTTTATTTCATAACATTTTGCAGTGAACCCATTTTATTAATTTCTTTATATGTCTATATTGGGAGAAATGCTATTCTCAGCAGTACTTGTGTAAATACACAGCTAATGGAATAGCCCTGATCTCACAGCACTACAACAGAGGACAATTTGGCTCGATGTCTACACAGGCATTATACCTAAAGCCTGACACAATGGTAGAACTTTATCGGCATATGAAGGTTGCTTAGCACACAGTATACTCCAATATTACACTTTTAATCTGCAGGTTATAGCTTGACTCTAATAACATATCTTATTCAAGATAATAGAACAAAACTTTTGATGTTTTAAACACCCTTATTACAGATGAGTTAGTCTTTACAGAAATGCTAAACCCCCAGAAATTATTAGCTGCATTCTAAAGAAAAGGAACAGCTTCCCAATGTTGATGTTAACATATATCTGGAGAAAACAGCAATGGAAAGCAATGAAAACATCAAAAGAAAAAAAAAGTTTCATCTGAAAATATTTTAGGACATTAGGAGCTAAAAAGAGATTTCTTCAATTCATTGTATTGGCTTCTCAAATAAATGCACACTATCCCAATCTGACATTGATTTATCTGACTTGAAGTGAGGTTGGAAAACATATGCTAGAACAAACAAGTATCAGTTCTTGTGCCTGTGCTGTAAAGACACACAAAACCCCTTTCACTCTAGTTTCTGATGTGTTTAGGGAAATAACAGGCATAATTTATCTGCCATAAGGTGTTCACTGAAGAGGTTCATGCTGTGAGGATTTCCATGGCAACTACTTAAAGTGACATAAGTGTTCATTTTTGAAATTGAAAGCCCAGGGACACAATTAGCTACAGCAATAATACCACATAAACCACCTAAACAGAGATCTTTTGTTCAGGGTCAAGTAAAGTAAGTTCCCTTTTCCTCTATGGGAACAAGCTTTCCTAAATTAAAAAAAAAAAAAATTGGAAAAAAACCCAAACAAACACACATATTTTCTATCCAATTTTTTGCAAGAAAAAAATAATGCATTTATGTATGCACATATCACTGAAATAATTGCTTCCTTAAATTACCTAGTATGCAATACATCAGGTAGTCCATAAAAAGTGCACACAAAGAAGATTATACCAGGGTGAACCCAAAGAGGCCCAAAACTAGATTTTGTAGAATGTTTCCAAATCTATAGAAACCCACTTGGAAAGAAATTCCAAAGAGATGACAAGCACTCAGTGATCATTAAAAGATCTTGAAAGTAAGTACTCACCAATATATTGAAGCTGCTACAACAAACTGAAGTTTTGGCATGACATAGCAGCAAAAAGGAGAACCTAAATGAATAAACATTGCTCCAGAGTAAAAGAGAAAAAAACAAACCTGATACCTGCCTCAGCAAACAGAGAACTAGAGCAGCCAGATCCTTTATACCTGTTTCCCTTCCCTACAGGTGTGGTCTTGATTTTACCAGACACAGATCTGGGGCACGAATTAAGCACCTGCATCCAATCCCAACCTACAGACCCATTAGAGATCACAACCAGCCTGCATAAATTCAATCCAAGGTTAATTTATAATGGGATGGGGCAAACAAGGAACAAGTCCTAAACCCAATTGGCCCCAACTCTTTTCAGCCCTGGTCTTTTTGGTGATCGTTTGGTCCAGCTGAACATAACATCCTCACAGAATGGCTAATCATTTTACTCATCAGTTAAGCTCATAATTTAAAAGCTCTCCTACTGCAGTACAGTGCAGTTGACATAGAACATTAAAGACAGCTTGAAAAATACAGTTGACTTTATGCAATCATCTGAATAAGAAAATTTTATATCAACTCAAGTAAAACTCCACAGAACAGCTAGTTTTTGTATTCTCTTTAATTCTCGTATCTATTTCAGACCTCCATTAAAACTGCATAACATTAATTTATTAAAGAAAGCTTAATAATCTCCTACTTGAAATTTTGTCCATTAAGTTGATATTACTGTCACTTTGTGGAAGACCTGAACAGATGTCCCTTTTTTCCTATAAGGGTTATTATTCAGAGCTATGCTTGCAGAGTCAGTTTCTTACAGTAAAAATGTCTGGAAATAAATGTTCCCTGTGATACAACATCTCACCTTCTTATCTTCTGACTGGTCAAACAATGACAAAACTGTATTGTTCATTTAAAAGGACATTTAAGGACTCATTTGTGAAAGACATAATAGTGGTGGAGAAACTATCAAGGAAGAGCAATAAGTCAGACTGTCAGCAGCTAAATCAGCTGGAAGAAGCCACATAAAACCAGAGTCCCCATGAACTCCCTTTACAATTCTACTCTGCCTATTTTTAGCACTGAAAAATACTTTAACTTTTAGTCTCTCAGGAAAAAGACAGATGAAAAGGTTTAAAGGGACTTAAAACCTTAAACTAAACTGTCCCAGGATTACAGCAATAGGCAGGAAAACCTTTGCTATGGGTGCCCTTCCAATGGGACAAAGAAAAGGATGAGATGAGCTAGAGACGAATAAAAGCAGAGTTAAAGCACAAATTCCTATACCTGCTGATCAGCTAGTGTCCTGCAAGCACGGACTGGGCATAAAAAGAACTCCATTGCCAGAGCTGAGTGGGGAGGGGATACTTATTCTCGCTGTCCCCTACAGCCAATGTCACTGCCTCTCAACCTGGGCACCAGAGAATGGTATAATCTCCCTGTCTTTGTTTCTTCCAACTCAGTTCAATAAGTAACTTTCCTGACCAGGGATGAAAATATTGAGTTCTTGAACATGCTATAGGTAAGTTTTCTACTGCATTCACTACCACATACAGTTACAAAGCATGTGGATAAGACATGGTGTCGTCCCTTGTGACTTGGATAGACAGTCCTACTGCTGCATGCTCAGAGTTTTCCTTTAGGATTCCCTACTCCCTGGGAAAAAGCTAACCCTCTCTCTGCTTAGGCTTATGCTATTGCTGGAGACCAGGAAGGAAAAGAAAAGCTGCAAAGAAGGCATATCCCACTATATTTGAGCCATCAGTAAAACAAATACTCTGTGATGTTAGGCTCCTGTGATCAGCAAGGCACTGTAAAAACTTATATTGTGACAATCTGTTTCCCTGAGGCTTGGAGGCTAAACACCAAGCTAGGGAAAGGGATCTATACAACAAGAAGAGAAAAACATCTGACAGAAGCCTCATTAGCCCTCCATTTCCCTCACCCACAGCATGTTTGTTTCTTCTCAGAGCTAGCATTTCCAAAAGTCTGTGTGCTCAGTACTTATTCTAAGTATCCAGCAGTGAGAAACAAAGGCTGCATGGTCCTCTGAGTTAAAGAGATATTTTGTTAAAACTTGGCTTTTCTAATCACTCTATGATGTGAAAATTCAGGAGCCTGACTGAGAAAAGACGTCTAGAGTAGAACAGAGATGACTAAGAGAAAGATTCCTGCCACTTTAATTGCTTTTGTACCAAAATATTACCTCTTGATGTGTAAACATCAAATTAGCAATATTCTCAGGGTAAGCAGTAATGTAGCAATCAAGCAATTCCTTCCAGCAACAACTATGTGTTCTCCATCCTATTACATTTTCCCCAATATTTGTCACACTGCACACTGAGTATACTTAAAACTATCCCTATATGGTAAACTCTATTAAATTCCAATTATTCTATGCCATTGTACTAACTTCATAACTTTCAAGCTTATCAACTCTTGTGTTTCCATTTTGTAGAGAGAGCTGTATGCCATGGCTGGCAGCAGCAACATGGGAAGTCAGTGAGCCAAACTTACTTCAAGACCTGTGTTCATACACTGACTGCTCTCTCACACATTCCACTTGAATCTGCAATGGAAATCCAGCATTATCCAAACCAGTTTCAAAATAATCCTAATATTTCTTAGCATTAAAAAATGACTTTTAGATGAAGTAATTTTCTTTTTTTACACGTATTTCTACTTTAATCAGTTCAGTTTCTGCAATATTACTGTCCTATCACTACCTCCCACCTTAATATCCTTCATAATCTGAGTATATACTTTATCAGCAGTTCAGACTTTGTCTGGGGATCTTAATTCCCACTGCAAAGAGGAAACGACACACACTTTGGAACTGTGTGCATGACACAAGTTCATTCAGTAAATTGTCTTGGATTACTCTGCGATTCAGGATGCATCTCTCTTGCTGAACAGGCAAGTGCTGCGAGACTGAGAGAAGTTCCAAGTCTCACCGCGCAGCTCTGTTCTGAGGTGTTCCAGCTAGTGCCCTTCAAAACTGGGGAGTATTTTGAGGGAAGATCACTCCTAAGGATCAATTCCTGCAGGATGAATGAGGTTACAGCTTGTCTCCTTCCAGCCTTTGCAATCCTCTGGCATTGTCACACCATGGTTTGCATTCTCCATTACTCCGGGTGTACCATCATACCACATCCCAGACCATAAAACATGTGGTACAAGCTCCTCAAGTGCACTGTGTCCTCTCAGTAAACACACTGTCGTTTTGGAACTTCACATTTAGATCTTGTTTTCACTTCAAAACAAGCTTGCCATATTATCCACAGCTCATTTCCTACTTTCCCTAGAACCATAGATCTATACATTTATCCACTTTCTACCTGACTATGCAAATGCGCATAGCAATGTTTGAATGGATATGAAAATGTTGTTTCAGGGAATACTGGCAATATGTTATTTTCTGTTCTCTGAGTTCAGTCAGCAAAACCTCCTCGATGGATGTCAAGAGTCAGTCACAATTTTTATTTGTAAAAATGGGAGCAGGATCTGACAGCCATACAAATTACATCGGTTCCATTGCAACCATCTGTAATTCAATCTCCAAAATATTAATCAAGTTTATCTGTCATGAATTTTCCTCCATTATCAGCTCATAATGCTTATTGCTTCTTGGTCTGTTACCATTATACACTAGATTTTTATTCTCCTTAATATTTATGCCTTTACTTTAAGAGAGATTGAGTTAGATTTATTGGACAAGGTTTTTAGTGATCAATACCACATTACCTTCTCTTTAATCAGTCTATACATATCATCTGTTTGCTATATGGCACTCTATGGTCTGGTCTTTTTTCTGCTGCTACCCTTATACTATATGTTTAGGTTTAGCAGTACATTTTAGTATTATAACTCCCTATACCCTCAGAGATTAGTAGGTCAAGCACTATCTTGGTTTCTATGCCACTTTCTTAGTCTTTCATTTTATTATCCTCAATTCTCAGGCCTTACTTTGAAGTAAGGTTATATTTCATTTTTCCCAACAACGACAAGGGCTAGAGTGCTTCTCTTCCCCTTACCTCCCTCCTTTAAGAAAAGCTTTGATATCTTTAAGCAGTTAATTTCTGCTGGAATTCAGAAAAACACTATCTGTTTTGAGATCTAACAGAAATTATTATACTAAAAAGTCTTTTTGAACACCTGTCGATACTTCAGTTTTTCTCTGCTAAAGTACTACACTTGTACTATCACATCATTTTACCTTACTGTCTTCTCCAGGGACGACTTCTTGTCCCATTTTTGTCTGTGGTTTTGTTCTGCTGTACTTTATATTATTTCTCCTAAAACTAATGAACAATATAAACATAAGAATCAGAATACATGCATCTAAAGCGCTACCCCTCTCAAAACACTTCTACAATCTAGTCTCAGCTACTGAATCCACTTAAAGAAATATGGGATTGTTTCACCGCAATTTAAATTTGTAACTTCCAGATATTCTGTGATTTTTGAAAACCTCCACTGAGCTTCCCAAAAGTCTCTTCTTTCCAGTTCTTATTAGATCTCATTATCAATTCTAAAGAATATTTCAATAAAAATAAAGAAAATTATCTAGATGTTTTGTATGTTTAATAAATATCTTTGACATGGCTATAGTTTGACCAGAACAGTCCACCTTCTTTGATCTTTGTGTCTTACTGATGCTATGTATAGTATATGGAAGTCATTGTTTTTCTTAAAGAATCTTTTTAGTCTTCTAATTACCCAACACAAAACAGTGTAACAAACCAGTAATTTTTCTACAAAAATACATGTAGTGTATATGTCTACAATTACTTGAGTGGGTTAACAACTACCAAGACAATCTAATTTCCTTCTAGAAACAAGGCAAATAAAGGAGATATAATAACTGTCATATTTTGACCCCACTAGGGCCCTAGACAATGGTTCACACAGGGAAGAAGCAAATAAAGTAAGTATTGTCTAGCTAAAAATACTCTCAGTTGAACTTCAAGCAATGGGTAAAATTGTTGAATACTGCAGAGAATTGTTAGCCATGGACTGGCAAAATGGTCTTGCATTCAGTGCGGTATAAATCACAGTAACCCGGAAGATGCAAAACACATACAATCCCAATCCAGGTAGAATTCCAGTATCCTAGAGGTCAGGCTTAGAATTCAATACTTTCTTGATACATTTGTAGAAATTTCTAAAAACAATAGAGTGAAATTCGGTGGGGACAACGAAAAACAACGAATGCACTTAAGCACAAACAAATCAACTGCATTACAGCATGAGCAACAGCTAGCTATCCAAATGTTCCACTGGAAAACATTTGGAGGTTATTGTAGATCACAAGATGAAAATGGATCGTCAGCGGGATGTTAGAGAGGAAACCACAGACTGTACCAAGATGCACAAACAAAATCCTGAAGGAATTCCTTTCAGTCTATGGGAGATGCACAAGGCTGCAGGTAAATACTTGCTTCCACCTGTAACTACCACATCTCAGCAGGGAGATAGGCAATACCTAGTTCCATCTCCCAGCCCCTGCCAAACAGCCACCCAATCAGTCTAGGTTTTCTCATTAATATGCAACATCTGAATACTTTTCTACTAAGATGGAAGACATTCTGGTTCACGAGTCTTCATATAAACCAGAGCACTGTCCAAAGATTCCTGCTATATCTCTTATGCTTATTTTGTTAAACTTAAAAATTTATTTTTAGATTTTAAAAACTTGTCAATGTCAGTTTTGGGACAAAAAAAATTAATTAAACACAGGCTAATTCTCCACATGACTGTTGATTTCAAGTATGGCTGTCAGAATCTGAAAGGCTGTGATTAGTAAAACAGCCTCTCTGTTTCAGGTGCTTATCCTTTTTGTCATTCTTCAAACAAGACCTCAAAATAGAAAGACTTGACCTACTCATCTCTTGGTAAAGATACAAAGGAAGTCATAACAGACAAAAAGAGAGCTGCTTCTACCCAAGATTTCCAAGGAAAACTCAAGAATCATAAATTAAAATTGCCTCTGAGTGGCCAAAGGGCCACCAGAGTTAATGCTGAATTATAATAGAGTTTATGTAAAAGTTTTCTAGTTCTGTACTGCAGCTCAAGAGGACTTAAATTACTGTTTCTTTCCCAGAAGGACATTTAGCCTTCTTTTTAAATGAATTCTAAAACCTTTTAGACTCTAGACAAGACTCTTCACATTTGGCCACTGCTCTGCAAATATTAAGGGTGCCTAGATTTTAAAATATTTTTAGCCACGTTAATTTCACATACAGCAAGATGTAAATTGTCTAATTTTGGTCTCACTATTTGGCCCAGCTTTTTGTTTAAGTAAATCTAAAGTAATGCCAGGTAAAGCTAGGGGAATTGGTACTGATTTCAGTAGCAGGAAGTCATATCAGAATATATTTCCTAAACAAAGGATACATTGACAAGGTTTTCTTGTATCCGGTATGATGGTTTTGATCTCAAATGGAACCAGTTTCCTTCTGCAAAAATTTGTTATACCCCTTAACTGTCAGTATTGCTACTTTGAGATACTAAAAATCTTATAACAAAATTGATTTTAAAATCCTATATTGAAAAAATTAATAAGTATTTGAGTTCCACTTTTACTCATCTACTTTACATTTAACCCATCTCATTTACAAACTATACAGCATTATCTCAAGAGCCAGAGACATCTAGAAAGGAGGAAATATACTGGAATTTATTCCTCCCTTCCTTCCTGTCTCTGTGCCAAGTATTATATGACTGAAGAAGAGCTGGAAATCCTAGTTATCATAGAATTTAAATGACAAACTGGATGTCTAGGATTCAAGACTGTAATCTAGCCAAGCTGTTGCTCCTTCCCTTTCTGCATGTTTATAACAGTCTCTATACCCTCAATCTTCATAGTGTGTAGCAAAGGTGGAGAAATGAAGCAATTTTCCCCTCTTCTACTCATCTGTGTGGCCTCTTGCCTAACAGCCCTCCTGCTGCTCAGTACACATAGCATGTGAAGCCAATTTTGACAAGACATGAGTCCCTATCTTGGCTTTTTGATGGAAATAAGAGAAGAAATTTTAAAATTGTGCTGAGGGGGGAATGATTACAGAAGGCATTCTTTCTAGCTGCTGCCAGCTTTGCAGGAATTGGCTTGGTAAAAGAAAGACAAGTGCATGAAATGTTTCATCATTTAGCCCGCCTGCCTTTTCCTTATCAGTAATTAGCATGAGTAGCAGAATGTATGCACTTCCTCAATGGAAGTAATTAATGTGTAGAGCGCCAGAAGTTTTCAAACCAAAGCTTAAAAGACATCAAAATGACATACACCTTCTGCAGGATTTCTAGAGGGACATTTTTTTCCTCTCTCCTTCAAAAAAAATGTTGTAAACATATAATATTTTTCTTACCACAGAGATAAAAGACAGCATAATACTACTAGGCAGCCTCCAAGACTGGATCAAAATTCCTGTACTATCATGTTGAAGTATCATTGAAACAATAGGTGTCCAGCACTGCTTTCCAGATCTTAAAGGAATTTTTCTATCATTGATAAGATAGGCTTTCCAAGCCTACCTTACTCCTATCTTTCATAAATTATCTTTTCAGGGAGGAAAAGACTGAAAGGAAGAAAATAAGAAAGTTGTAATGAGGCAAGAAATTGAAAACAGCTCTAAATTTAGGTTAAAGGCAAAACTTTCCCATCCCCACCCTGCTTCCTCCCAGTTAAATACAGTAACTTTGCCTTCTCTCAACAGACCTGCGTCTTGAAGTCATACAAACTCTCTTCAATCTCAGGCAGAAGAGGTCACTGAGGTCATTGTGAGGCAAGTCTTGCCTTTCACAGGACTTCTGAAAGACACTGAAGTACACCCAACAGTCCTGTTTTCATGCTTGTCACTTATTTGTGAAAGCAGAAACATTTTCAGTGGAAATAATTCATGATATTGAAGTTTGGAAGAAGAAAAAGAACAAACACAGACTGAAGATAATGTGTGAAGAAGGGAATTAAAAAAGGTAACAGTGATGAAGAAAGAGGGACAAAAAAACCCACATTGCAAATACTTACATCTGAATAACAGAGGCTTTTCTACTGGTTCCTACAGGGCCAAAAGGCATAACATTGAAGAGAGCAATTATTACTGGTAAATATGGAAGAATATCATTCTGCCAAAACTATGAATAGATGTTCCCTTTCCAGTAACTTGAAAAGTGCAGCTTAGATATTTAAGAGAGATCGAAGTTTCCAAGCCCTAGACACCAGCGTGGGATGCCCTAGTGGCATCCTGGCAGGTAAATGACTGTGCTATTTTGGAAGCCATGTTCAGCATGTACCCAAATTAACAGTATCATAGAGAACACATTTCCTCTACAGTCTTCTAGGGTAGTTTGAGGAACAGATGACAACATGATACCAAAATGTAGCCAAATATATCTTATTTTAAATAAGATAGAATATTGTAAAATACTCTAAGACCAAAGAGGCTCCTTAAAGCCACAGAAACAGTTGTTCAACACCACGTGTCAGAGAAACACGCTAATAAATCCAGCATTTCACCTGTGACTCAGGATCGTGGATTTGAGTGATGAAGAACTTTGGTTTTGATAACATGTTTTGTGTTTAGCAAGGAATGGTAAAGCAAGAGAATTTGTAATTCAGCCTTGAGGACGCTGGGATGGGTGTGCTTTGCCCCCAGAATGTTCGGGCTACACGCTGAAAGAAAGCTTCAGATATGAGGTCTATCAATATTATCATTGGACACAACTAATTTCAGCTTGCTGCTGGTGTCTATCACCACAAACAAAATAAAACAGCTTTTGAAAAGAGCCAAAAGAGCTAGGTACTTCATTCCTATTGAGATGTTTGAGGAATGTATCTCAGTATCATTGAACAAAGATCAGATTAAAATGAATCAAGAATTTTCCCGTATTTTTAAGTGGGAATAGTTTTTAGGGTAAGCTATGATTGAACAGTCATGCGAGATGATCAGGTTTGTGGGCCTGGGTCTTCTGGCTTCAGAGTACAACTAATTTGTAAATATAATTCGAGACATGAGCCCTTTGTAAAATTACTCATCTGCCTCCTCATGGATGACCACACAAATTATGGTTTTATTTTACTCTGTAATTAAATTGGTTAACTGAAAACTAAGTGACTCATACTTTCTACAGAAAATTTTATCACACAGTTGGCTACTAATATTTTTCCCTCCAATTCCTCTTCAAAAACTTTGGCATGGCTGGACTTAGTGGATTCTTTGGCTTTTGGTTCTGTTCATGGAAAAAGGTACATGGATCAAATCTCCTCTTCAATTACCCAGCACTTTCTATTGATATTTCCCAGGTAACATCAACAGCTACATGAATTCTTCGTCTTTCTGCACATCTGTGTAATGCTAAACTGGGCACATTACACAAACTCTGGAAAGGTCTCCTTAACTGTATTCATTTTCTGGAAGGGGCTCATTCAATTAATCACACAGACAGATGGGCTCACATTTTGTTCTGTTGTCCTACCTGACACTGCTTTCTTTGGCTTTCATAGCAAGACATTCATTATTGCTAATGTTCAGGGAATAGTGAGTATGCCAGACTAGTGTAGCATCCAAGTGTCTCCTTGAAAAATAGCATGGTTCTGAAAGAACCTCTATATGCTCTATGAGTGCCTTCCCTGAGATCCTTCCAGCCTTTTTCTTCCTGCTGATGTCTGAAAAGGAATTAAATTAAGGTTCTGGCCACATAATTTCTGAAAATGCTTCTTCCTGAAAGCACTGTATGTTTGCAGCACTCCTTAGCATGTGCCTACATAAATGTGTATGTATAGCCTCAACCTTATATCTTACTTAGCCTATCTGACTCAAAAGGTGACAGCTAACTTCTGTTGGAGAATCTGGGGACTCCAAAGGTGTAATAAGCTGGTACAATTTAGGACAGGTCAGACAGAAGCTTTATTAACTATAGACAGTGGGACAGCATATTTCTCTGCTCCTCAGTTCTCTGCCAAGTGTTTGTAGAGACCAATCCATTCACTATTTTTCACAAATGAGTGTTTTGAGGTCACTTCAAGCATTCTCAGATCATCGTGTGGCCTGGGGGTCGGTGCAGGGGAAAAACTCACTGTTTGAGAAAAAAAAAAGACATGAGGAAAACAATCATTTTGGTGTTAGTAAAGCCAAGTATCCATCCCTGAGAGGGATAAACTCTGTAAGTCTCTTGCTAACTGTCATGTTTCTGAGGAACCAAACAGTATATAACATGACCATATGGAGAGATATCTCTTGGTGGAGCCTGTAGGAGTGGCACACCCAGTATTAGCTTAGCTCAGAAGCGAGGGGCTGCAAACAATCACAGACTGTTAGCTTTTAGTTGAAAGGAATGTTTTTTAAGTCAAAATTGCTTCTTAGCCAGCCCTCTCAATCTTAAATATTAATAATTTTACCACCACACTCCTTCCACCCCCAGCATCGTAGACTATAAATTATCTCAATGTGTGTGACATATTTTGTAGGTGTTTGAAGTTACTGTTCTGGATTCCAAGCACACAGTGGCTGTTCCTTCAGCAAGAACTACTACCAAGGGACTTTATCCTGCCATACAACATGCTGCAGGGAATTTCCTACACTGTCCTATAAAGACACACTGTATTTCCTGAATGGGCAAAGAGTTCCCTCCTAAGTGAGCAAAACCAGCTGAGACGAGATAAGATTACTCCACAGAGAAGATAGCCAAACTTGCAAAAGACTGACTGTTAGAGGGCTATCAGAAAAACCCAGGAAAGTTGAGAATAGGATTTTAAAAATAAATCTTCAGACTTACCTTGAATGCATGACAATTTTACACTATCCCATAAAAGATGTCCTTCCTTGTAATGAGAAGTAAAGTTTATAGGAAGAGAGCATATCTTTTATTAGATCAACACAGATGAACTCCGTGTACTATTCAAAGTCACACACTCAAGGTAGTGATTTCCTGTCCTCAGAATAAATATAGGGTCCTTCTCTCAGTTCCTTCTATCCACATTCTATTTGACTAGTCACAGCTCTTACCTGGTGTCCGTGTTATATTCTATGTCCCTAAAACATCATTTTATTGGGAGCAACAGTGGAGGCCATGCTGGCATGCCATTGTTTCTAATGGCACATCAGAGGCAGAGCACACCATAACATAAGCCCATGCAAGATGAGAGACAGTCAAGCTTTCTTGTCAGAGGAAATCCCAGCTAGGTCATCACAGGAGGGCAGCATCCCATGACATCCTTCACAACACTGGTATCCTACAAATATGAGAGAGATGAGGATCCTCAGCACCATCTGTTTTAATCTACTGTTCCACTCTTGTGTGCTGAATTACAAATGTAGACAGAGCCCAAGGGAACTAATTAGTTCCCTCAGAAGAGAGCTGGGTTGTGAATTAGCATATCCACAAGCGTGTGTAATCAGAGAACCAGCGACCAGGTCAGGAAGCTGCGTTATATGACAGTATAGATATACCTTTTGTCATCTCTTTTTGCAATGACATCGGTCCTGTAAGGAAACATCAACTCACAGCTGTGAATAACACCAAAGTTTAAAAGAACAGAGGATATACTACAGTCTCTTTTTCTTTTTACCTACCCCTCCTACATCAATAAAGAGATATAAAAATTTAGTCAGATCTCTGACTGCTATGAATGAGATACAAAGACACAAGTAACAAGCAGTAGGACAAAAGGATATAGCCTCAAGTCGTGCCAGGCAAGATTTAGGTTGGATATTATGGGAAATTTCTTCACCAGAAGCATTGTCAAGCACTGGAATAGGCTACCCAGGGAAGTGGTGGAGTCATCACCTGTGGAGGTATTTAAAAGCTGTGTAGATGTGGCACTTAGGGACATTGTTTAGTGGTAGACTTGGCATTGTTGAATTAATGGTTGGACTTGATGATCTTTTCAAACCTAAATGATTCTATGATTCTAAGTGATAAGCAGAGAAGGACAAGCAAAGCATTAAAGATGTGGGATTTCTTAGGAAAAAAATGTTAAAAGTAGAAAACCCACAGTTTTATTAGCTCCTTCTATTAGAAGAACATTCAAACTCTGTCTCTTGAATGTTATTGATTTTGTAAATAAGAAGCAAAATCCCAGTAAAAATTGTGACTGGACCCAAGCTGCTGGAGCTAGAGGGAGCTGCAGAATGAGGAACCATCAAGCAAGTTACGAGTCCCCATTGTGTTGCAACTGTAGGTGTGGTGAACAAGGCTGTGAAGAAGAAATATGCAATTCACATTGTTTTATTTAATCTGGCAAAATACCAGTGTATAACCAAAATAGTCTGTGTCCTTGTGAATTTTTGTTACCTGTCTACTTGGTGTACTGGTCCAAGAAGAGAGGTCCAAGAGAACTTTCCCTACAAGCTTTGTATCTCCTGGATCTTCAGATAATCATGTTTACAACAGCAATGCAAATGTCTCTATCTTACCACTACTATTATAAGCAACATAAAAATGTTATATACTAATATTTTTACTGCATAAGAACACTGTATTGAGCTAGCTTAACTCCTTTTACATTTTTACTAATGTTTAAAGGGTTTGAAAACTTTATACTATGTAGTAGTTGTTTTCTCCACTACACCAAAATTTCCTTTACAACATAGAGAAAACGAATTTCTAGAGAGCTAACAGCACTAATTTGTTTCTTGTATTTCTACTGTTTAGAGTCCATAAAAGCACTCCTAATCTAGGAAACCACTGTAGCTGTTTTCCCCAAGTGTCATTTTATTTCACTTACTGTCTGATAAACATGCTTATTACATTATTCTTCAAGTTGAGACATTTACCACACATTTACATTTCTTAAATATTTAGCTTTTTTTAAAAAAAAGCATATAATCCACAAGGCGTAAAAGCTTGATGTGTAATGAATATAAAGACCCTTGGGAGATAAATTGCAATAATGAATACCCTTCAATATAACCATACACCCATTAAAAAGAACCATAAATTATATTGAAGTATGAACTGAAGTAGTCTTGTATAATTATCGCATATATGAGAGGCAGAGACACTCTTGTCATGCATTCTTAGAAAAGAGTGACAATTTCTACTTGTTCTTAGGCCAAAGAGGGAACTGGCTTCTGAATTTGAAGTTTTTCCAAGGCTAAGTGATTTATTTTTTCCTATCAGGCACTGAAAGTCTTTTTTAGATTTAGCCCCACTTCTTCACAAAATCCCATCTCACAAATTGAAAGGCACAGAAATAAGCTTACTGTGAGGGAAGTTAACTAAACAATTAGATACCTGGAAGACTCTGTTTGATAGATATCTTTATGTATTTCATAATCTTGAAGTGTTTCATAAAACCTGAGGAAAGGTGAAGGACTCCACAAAATGGCAGTCACTCTTGTGAACTATTTACACCAAATTATGAGCAAAACTAGTGGGAGTTAAAGACTCCCACCAGTCCCAAGAAAAGCTCAGCATCTTGCAGTAAACTGTAAATGAGCAAGAAGATAAAATATCTTCCTTACACTGTATCTCAGTGCTTTTAGATCAGTTAAATATAGGCATACTGGCTAGATAGAATAAGAAATGCATGTTACCTCTGCCAGTGGTATGAAGACTGTCAGTTTGGCAGCATCCAAGGGTAATATTTTTGTACATGAACTTTTATCAAGAAAGTTTCCTATTCTAGATGAACAGTAAAAACATGACACAGAAATACATGTAGTCACCAGCATGTCTGTACTTTCTTATCTGTGTGACTCATCTCTCAAAATAGAAGATATTTTATGCCTGTGAGATCCTTGGACTTTCTACTCTGATTTTTCATCTAGGATGCCAAATACAATTAGAGTTAAACATATGATGGCTGTTTCTGAGACCATGAAGGTCCAGTCAACTGATCACTAACTTTTAGCCAGTTCTTTTCACTGGAGTTCCTTTTATGTCTTTCCTGAGCAGATACAGTTATTATCAGTTTGTGTAACACAGACGTGGTCAGGATCCTCAGTGACACAGCACAATTTATAGGGTACCTGTGTAGAAAACGATGTGAAGGCATGATCGTAGCCAAACAATTTCCAACTCTAGGGTGCTAATCTTCCTCTCTATGTTTGCATGAGTTATAGCTCAGCTCACTCTGGAGTTGACAATTTATTTTCTTCTGTTAGGTACTACACATAATACACATAAGTATACAAAATGACAAATCATGTAGGAAAAGAAGGGTAACAAGAAAATGCACAGATTTTACATCCATTTCCTTATTGTCATGGTTTAGTCCCAGCCAGCAATTAAGCACCACCCAGCCACTTACTCACTTCCTCGCAGTGGAATGGGAGAGAATCAGATATGTGAGAAAACTCATGGGTTGAGTTAAAGACATTTTAATAAGTAAAGGACATAAAAACAGTTTAATAGGCAAAGCAAAGGCCCCATGTACAAGCAAAGAAAAACAAGGAATTAATTCACCAATTCCCATTCAAATGCAGATGGTCAATCATCTCCAGAAAAGCACGGACTCTTACTTGGGAAGACAAAATGCCATCACCCTAAACATCCCACTTTCCTTCTTCTTCCTCCAGCTTTATATGCTGAGCATGATGCCATATGGTATGGGATATCCCTTTGGTCAGTTGGGGTCAGCTGTCCTGGCTGTGTCCCCTCCTAACTACTTGTGTCCCCCACCAGTCCCCTTGTTGGTGGGGTGGTGTGAGGAGCAGAAAAGGCCTTGACTTTGTGAGTCCCTGTGTTATCAACACTGTCGTCAGTACAAATACAAAACACAGCTCCATACTAGCTACAGTGAAGAAAATTAACTCTATCCCTGTCAAAATCAGCACACATCAATCTATATTATCATAAAGAAGATGAATTGTCAGCCTTCCCCATGTGCCTTTCCACCCTTTATTAAATGTCTTCAGCTTCTGGGACGAATCAGAGTTGGGGGGAGTTTGGTTTTCAAATGGTCAAATTCTTGGAGGTTTTTTGCACAGGCAATTACCCTCAAAATAAAATTGCATTCAAAGAACCCTACAAATATTGAACTGTTTATTTTCCATTTCTGTTGATTAAAGTATGAGCTCATTTTTTACTCTGCCTCTTTCATACTCTTAATAAACTCATGCCCTGTGGTACTCGTAACTTTTATAAATCAACTTCTCAACTACCCATCAATCTTTACACAGAGCATTAATGTTTTATTGTTCTTGTTCTGTTAGTAATGATTTTTCACTTTCTCTGTTGATGTTTTTAATCAAAAGTAATTTACAGCACACTTCAAGATGAGCCTTTGCCAATTCTAAATACATCATATGTGTGTTCTCTGCCACTTGGTCAAATCAGAAATTTGACTTACATGCTTTGCTGGCTTTAAATCAAGCCATATAAGGTAATAAATAAAAAAACCCTGTAGGAATTTTCTCAACCATTTATATATAAAGAAAAATACTATTTAAGTTCCTTGAAATTCTGGTTTTTTTCTGTAAAATGCTTTTGTAGGTAATTCTATTATGTATAACTGCATGAAATAGCCTTTTAAAATTTCTTATAATGCTTTGATCTGAAGTGTTATTAAAAATCCCCAGGTTTCTTAATGCATCCATATGATTTGTCACTATAAAACAATCACTTTGGAAATTATTAAGTTGATAATTAATAACCTAAAAGCTGTTCAGAATCAATATGGTTCAACACAAACACCTACCTGGCTTTTCATCTATTATCTATTCTACAAGAAGCAGTTCTGAAGTTCTCCCAGACTTCACTTAAGAGGCAATCAGCTTTGCCAAACATTTACTAAATAAATGGCATAAACCTCACTTCTAATTCTCTGCTGTGCAATAGAGATAAGACTATTTCCTTTCTAACACACTGTTTGTGTCTCATAAGATCCTTGGATAGTGGTAGCCTTCTACTATAGGCATTGTATAGTATTTTTTTATTGCTTCCAGTAGGAATGATAGTAAAATTATAAAAATAATATCTATCTAGCTATAATTTATAACCATTTGCTAAATACTCAGAGAATAATTTCTAAGTGTTTTTTTACATTACTGCAACCAAAAAGTCAGCTGGTTATACCCATCTGTGAAACTGAATGTGCTTTATAATATTTTTAATGCTTAAACATCCAACCAGTATTTGTTAACTTTTCTAAACTTAATATTTAAATTTGTATATTGTTGAATTTTTTTGTATCTTTGAATTTTTTTAGATCTGAAAGCAAGAAATTATCTCGTCCCTTGGCAGAGCCATTGTAAAAATGCCTTTTTCTGTCCATCTCCCTGCTGTTTGAGAAATAGGCTGATGAGATCACAGACAGTAAGTGCTTCTCCCTTCAGACCCTGTTGCCAAAAAGCTTCAGTCTACAGAAGAGAGAGTTTCTTCTGGCAGTGTGTAATCCTTGAATTTTGAACAAGCTTGACATTTATACTATATAATTAGGAGTAGCAGTTATGTTGCTATGCTGCTTTTCCCATATGGCACAAAAATCCAGCATCAGAGACTGAAAGTTCACGACACCATTATACATTTAACAACCCACCTTCACTAAAATATAATTTTCCCATCTCATTTGTGTTAGACAGTTATCAATTTTTATTACAGAGAGCACTGCCAAATGGAGCACTGGAGGAACTGGAGTGCAAAGGTGTGTAGGAGAGCAATTGATGCAGGGGTGAGTTATCAGCTCACAAGGTGCAGCATGAGGACACAGATTAGGTACATGACAGAAAACTGCATTTGAAAAAGAAAAAACAAAGTAATTAATAATTTAAAAAAGCCAACCTACTCTATAGTTCTTTTTTTTTGGCTGTACTCATTTTCTGAATCATAGGCCCCTTAGGGGGTTTGATTCAACAGAAATGGAAAGCAAAGCTGCAGCTGAGGTTGTAAGACCTACAAATCTATACACTGCCTCAAGCAGCAGCTGAAACCATATAAGTAGGAATCATACATTAGAAGCAAAGAAAATACAGGCCCCATATCATTAAAAATCATCATAAGGAAACATATGAAAGAATCTGCATGAAACTATGGGGACCTTCCACCCAACTTATCTAGTTGGCTACACTGCGGTATATTAGAATATATTTCTTTTATTTCAAAACTCTGCACAGATTTGCTCTGAGGATGGTTATACATAATACTAATATTCAAATGTCTCGTATTGCATCCAAACATGCTAAACCATATGACAGATGCCAATGTCCCTTGGAAAGAAAGATCTTATGAGAAAGAATATGGTGTTCATAGAGATCATAAGAGCCAAACTCCTTTCCTGTCTTTGGTATAGACATCCTGTGACCAGCTAAACATTACCCAGTCTTGTCAGCTGCTAAAGAGTACCTCTTACACTGTGGAGACAATATTGGATATCAAATAAAAGCTTTGTGAGGCATAAATCCTGGGAGAAGAAATAGGAATGCAAATTAGGTAGTTCATAAAGAGTCTCAATTATTCTTTAAAAAAGAATAAATGAAGTCCGCGGTCCATTCTGTTGAAAAACTGCTCTTGTCAAATATTACACTGAGGTCACAATTCAGATAATCTCTGCTTTCAAATTCTCTCTGATTGCAAAAAAGGTAGTTCAGGTGTAACCTTGATGTGCAGAAAATGTGTTTCTCATGAGCCCTTCTATCTGCATACAGCCCACTAAGTAAAGACATTACTAAAAAAATATTTTATCAAAAAATTAGGAGTTTGGAGTCTACTTGTAAAATTCAGATTATTTCGCTCACTTTTACCCCTACAATAGTATTTTTTATTTTATAGTACTGAAAAAACTCAGTTCCTTTAGAGTGGAATTAATTGGAATTTTGGAGGACCTAAAAGTTTCCCACATATTCGGGACTTAAAGTGAAAAAGAAACAAAAGTAATTTAATAGAAGAATTTTGTTAACATCAGCTGGTCAGTAGGACTATGTTAAAGATAAAATAATAAATCTAGTTTCCTTTAACATTCTCAAAGCTCTAACAGGATCTTCAATGATATTAAATGTTGGGGTATATATATATTTCAGGGCTTGTCTGTGCGTAAAAAAAATTGTTTTATTCACATCTGTTAGTACTGATGCAATCACAGCACTGTTGTAGACTAATTACAAGATGAGAAGCAAATTAAATTACACCAGTGCAATTTCATTCAAATAATACTTCACCAGAAATAACTGAGTTGGAGGAGAAGATTAAAAAATCACAGCCAGGAAAACCTTTTGTGCCAGGAGAAAAACAGTGTGTAGAGCAAACCTTCGGTGTATGGTACTTATAAAGTCTAAGTGGTTATTTAGCTTCTTTTTTTTTTCCTTTTTTAATAAATGGAAGTAAACGCATTTGAATTAAGATCTTGGTCCTAAAAGTCACCCTCATCTTTGAGAAAACCATCTGATATGAAGATACTGTTAAAGGAGGAAAATGATTTTTAGTAAGCACAAATACTGTCAGTATCAGAAGGACTGTTACAAGACTGTGCTTTAATATTGCCTACCTACCATCTATCAGTATTTGGCAGCTTCAATGCTGAAGCACATGCTTTGGGGTCTGCTGGTATCTCCAGAGGCAATGTAGCACAGCTAAATATATAAATAATTAGGGAAGCTGAAGTAGTAACACTGAACTTTCTGAAACTGATGTAGGGGTAACTAAAAAGTGACTATCTGATAAATATTGTGAAAGCAAACTTAGGGACACCATGTAGTTTGCTGCAATATACAGGGCCAGGAAGCTCACACTCAGATCCAGATCAGTTGAAGGCCTTAGAGGAATCAAGCTGAACTTTCAGAGATCCCCAGGGAGCCTTTGTGCAGCGAAATAAACATTGGAGTGCACATGCCACATCCCAGAGATATGCCCAGGGCTCAATAGGGTGCAAACCCATAGAACCAGATGCTGGCAAAGGTCTTGTGCCCTAGGGACCACTTTGTGTTCTGAGAATTCCAGAGATTTGCCCATGCCTCGCTCTTGTTTCTCCCTCTCCCAAAAAGGAGGAAAAGGGAATATGGCATTTTGTCTAATGGCTATTGTGTGATGCTCTGGTAGGAAGAAGCATTTTAAAGAAAAAAAAACAACCTGTCAAGTCTCTTACACTGATTAGTGCTCAGAGTCTCACAGGGCAGAAGAAAAGATGTTTGAGAAGTCTGCATTATTCAACATCTAATTTAGAAATGGGAGCTAGAGAAATCAATGGAATTATGGGTGGAATTAATAGCAGAAAACAGAAAATAGACTACAACAAGCAATCAGTGAGCCAGCAGTTAGAAAAGCACATTATACTGCTTTCACCACAATGATCTGAGGAGGGGCTCAGCACAGAAGTACTGGAATGATCAGAAGGGTGAACAGTCCCTCCACAAACAAAGCAAAATAGAAAGAAAACACACAATTATTTCTCTCTTGGGCACCTGTAGAAAACGAAGTAAAACAGAACAGCAGGGAACAAATAAAAAAGATGCAAAATTGCCTGTGAAAGCCATGATGACCTCAGACTATGACTAGCCTCAGAGAGCACCTGCTGTGTGAATTGCTTGGGCTTTTATTAAAAATTCAATTAATGTAAACAGTAGTAATCATGGAACAAAAACTCGACAGTGGTTACATAGAGCCAAGACACAGTCCAATAATCCTGTTTCCTTTCTCAAGCAAAAGCCTAATAAAAACAACAAAGTCTACTTGGACAGGAAGGGCTCAGGGTATAGCAAAGCAAGACAGGACATGCAAGTGGTTGGTTGCTGCATTTGGAGAACACAGGCTCCAAACCCATGTCCGGTCCAAAAAGACATGTGAACAAAAAGTCACCTGTCACTCTGAGGCAATTTGCTATTGAAATGCAGTTGAACACAGCATCTCCTATGCTCTCATGATATCTAGCTGCCACAAGTATTCAGAGCAGTTTGGCAGCAAGTAGATAAGGTGTCCTAGATTGCAGCAGATAAAGCTTTGAAATAGGATGTCAGAGTAGGCATAAACATCACAGAGGAAACTATGTCACAAGCTAAACTGACATAGTTTACTTTATAAAGTAAACTTTGGGTAAAAAAGGATTAGAAAAAAAAAAGCTTACTCCCTAGAGCTCCGAGAAAAACATAAGCTCCTCTTTGCCCTCTCTACAAAATACATGCAAACAATAATTTGAAACCGAACCCAGCTTTACTCTGGGCATGAGCACAAGAGGAGGAATGTACCAGACATGACTCAGCTGACCAACTAACATGTCAGACATCTGCCACATTGTGTTGTCCACCAGGAGAAGGTGATCAGGAAAGCGTAAGAAGATTCCAGCAGAAAAATCTGTGAAGATTTCATGCTATCCATAACGTTTTGGGTTTAGGGTTTTTTTGTTTTCTTTTTTCCAGAAATATAAATATTAGTTTTTGGTTGCGAAGCATAATTGTCTAAAAAAAAAGATGCCTTTATCTTTCCACTTCATCATCTAAACAAACTAATTTAAGGCAGAGAAGTAATTAAAATGCAAAAATAAACCAAAACAGAGATAGAGGTTTTTGTGTTCCCAGCTCTCAATGGGATTTAGACTTATGCTGGTATGGTTGAAGTGAAAAAAAGCAATATTATAATTAGAAGGGTGCACCAAATAATAACGTTTACAAAAGTGGGAATATCATTGCTCATTTATGTGTTGCCCCAAATATAGTATTCAATAGAAAACATGATCAAAACTCACCCATGCCATAAAAGTGCAAGACATAAGTATTATTTTTATTTCTCACTACTCCAATTCACAAGCTCCTTTAACAAAAAAAAAAAAAAGTTTCAGTATCTCTGATAGAAGCTGCATCTCATTTTGTTGCTTTAAAGGCCAAACAGGCTCATGAGGCAAAGCCTCTCCAGTACCTCCACTGCCAGTCCTGCAGGCAGAGTTTCCAGAAAATCAGGATAAATTTCATACTGCTTGGCACTGGCACCCTTTCCAGAGCCCATGAAGACAGGACAGCTATTTTAGGGCCTGTGGGAGGTAGCCTTATCGCAGCCCAAAATCGGTGCTTACTGCTTCAGAGGGTTCCCAGAGTAGGAAGGAGAAGATTGTCTCCTTGTCTTCCCCCACATCCAGGCACATATTAAGACAAAGAAGAAGAAAAAAAGCCTAAGAAAGAGTCCAAACCCACTGCATTATCATGCGCTTTCTGTCATATTTATATTTTTATAATTTAATTTTCTTATTCATTGCAATTTTGCAATGCATGTGATGAAACCTTAACAGAAGCCACTTGGGTCTCTGTCACCCCATCTCTCACAACCAAACGTATTTTAATTAAGAGGACAGCTTGACATTCAAAAACATTCATTGGGATTTATGTGCACAAAATTAATCTTATCGATTTGTGTCTTGGGAGCCCTTTTGTAACTTCCTGTGTTAATTAGGGTCACTCTTTTATTGTCAATACTGAAATAAAGGGAATAATGTGACAAAATTAGCTGGTTTTTACACATCTTAACACTTTCTATTCCTAATACTCCAAAGTAATATGTTTCTTCACTACTACTTCTAAGTCAGAGATACTGGAAGAAGAAAGAAGAATATTAAGAATATTTTAGGGCAACAATGTTACAAAATATTCTGAGTGCCATCCCATAGATATTTTTATATAAGCACATGCTTCTGCAATGACTGACCAAAACCATTAAGAATGTAATTTTGCATCTAAATTTTTCCCAAGATTAATTTTAAACGGTTAAGCAGTAAATATAAATACAAGTTGAGCCTAATTCTGAAGTTACTTTTGCATTTTTACATCCAGGATCTGGGTTGCCAATCACACATTTCAGTTGGATTGTAAAAGTGCTTCATCTAGCCTGATGTTATCCAAAGAGAACTGTGAGTAAATTGAAAAAGGTTTTCTTTACATGTTTAAGAAATCTTGTGTAAGCTGTAACTTTCTTGCATAAATGGAAATTGCATCAAGAATTACCATAGCACTTTGTATCTAAAATATACTGAGACAACAACAGTTCAAAAAAAGTCAGAACTGGTGCAGCTGTAACTGTCCTCTTAAACTTGATAAACCTTTGCAGGATGGTCCAAAGTCATCTATTAGCAAACTACTTCTGCAACAGTTCCAAAATATGATGTTAAGGCAAATGTTGCTATATATTTTAGGTGCAGATTATGCTAAGAAACCATTCAGTCTAATCTTTCTTTAACGTTACGTCAAATATATCATTGTTAGCTCAAATTTACTGCAATTTCCTTTTGCTGAATCTCAAAAATGTCTCAAGAATTAAAACCATGCAGAAGCTCCAGTTTGCTTAAGGGCACAGTGCTGTTTACATCTGGTCAATAGTCTGAATGTTGTGGCTCATGTCATGCAGTTTCATGAGTCTTTCATTAGCTGAATACATACCTTTTGTGCTTTTAAAGGAATAGTTAGAGATCAAGCATCATATACCTATTCAGCATAATTGTCACTGATTTCTTATTGATGATTAGTCTGTCGATTCATGTGCAGTACAACCTGAAAAGAGAACATTGGATTTCCAAACAACTTCTCAGCAGTTTTAATCTGTTCATATTGCCTCTGAACAGGACAGGGAACATTGTATTTTTTGTTGTCATCACATTAGATTGGTATTTAAAGTGGTTCATCTCCACAACCAGTTGAATAGAGTATCAATACACTGAAGCTCACATCATTGCCACAAAGCTTTTCATTACGATAAAGCTTGTCAAAATTATATATCTAACCAATAAGATACAACAGCTGTTGTATGGCATAAACTTCAATTTGTTCTTGATTTCTTTCCTGCTTTTAGGCATTTTCTTAGTATTTTCTGAATTGTCTTCAAAGTGAAGCAGCTGGCTGAAAGGAACACAGTCCAAAGAGGTAAAGTGCTAACAGGCATTGTTCTTTGTTCATTGTTACATACACTGCCTGCTTCTTTCCTCTTCTTATGTTCATTCTGATTGGCACTGGGGAAAGTATTACAAAAACTTGGTATTGTAGTAAATTCCATGTTTCAATTGCCTTTACATACCTAAACAATTTACCTGAATAAGTATGCATTGCTTTTAAAGTCTAGGGTTTGTAAACAGATGCAAAAAAAAAAAAAAAGGAAAATAAAGCTACACCTATGTAGAGAGACCCTTGTAGCAGATGAAAATGAGAGGTCAGCAATAAAGACTGTCAAAGTATAACTACTTCAGAATTGTGCTTGCATCTCTCTGATACTCCTGATTTTTATTTACTAAAATAAAAAGGTGCTTTTGGGTTTCGGATACAACATGATATCATGAATACATGTGTAATTTGTGTAAAATAAGGCATCATGGCCCAGCTTTTCCAGAAAAAGCAGGATGCTTAGCGTTTAGAGTCCTTTTCCAGCAGATAAAACTTTGGGCAAGTCAAGTGGCCTCGGAATTTGGAATTGGCTTAACTTATTTTAGTATGTATTCAGCTAATGCTTGCTTTAATTTTCTGTGACTTGAGGGTTTCAGATGAGTTGCCCAAACATGGAGTCTAGTCAGCACAAACAACGCTGTAGTCGCTAGAGAGAGACAGAAGCACATCCAAAGGGTGGTACATATCATAGAGAAGTAGACCTGTCTCCTTAGACTTCTTCTCTCCACCTACTGATTACAGAGGAAATCTAGCATGACTCAGTTCTTGACACAGAGATCTTAGCTAAATTGCTGATAGTAGATAGGGTGAATAAGGGTGCAAATGTTATTACCTCTGAATTCCCAATCTCAGAGGGTCTCAGGTTTCATTTAACAGAAGTGGAAAAATCTTTTTAGAAGAGCTAAGCACTATAAAAAATTAAAACTCTTGCCAGTGTACCATTGCAGGTAAAGGAAATCTATCCAATTGTCCCTGCCCCAAATACTTTTCAATCTTTGATAAATCCAGTTGCAGAATATTAAATCTGTCTCTCAGGAAGCCAATAGGAGTGTTGCAATTATCCCCAGTTAATTCAGAATTTCATTTAGGAAACTGAAGTATGAGATGAAGACCAAGGTATAATAAATGGGTTTTGAGAAGCACTTTCAATAAAGTGGCCATGTTAGATAGGGCTTTGAGCAACCTGGTCTAGTGGGAGGTGTCCCTGCCTAGGGCATGGGGGTTGGAACCGAATGATCTTTAAGGTCTTTTCCAACTCAAACTCTTCTACTATTCTGATTCTGTGCTTGACATACAAAATGAAAGGCTGGTCCAAGCACAGACATATATTAAAAGAGGCATGAAGGTATGAAGCACAAGACAGAATAATAAAGTGAGAGCGTATGTTAACAGATGGAGCACTGGCAGAAAAAAAGAGGAGCAGGGGTTTGAAGTCATGAGACCACTCCAAACTGACACTCAAATACTAAGATCAGAAACTGGCTTCTCATACTGTAAATTCTGCCTTGTTTACCAGAAAAGAAAAAAAAACCAACAACAAAATCAACCAGATTTCTGTGACTTGATTATCACAATCTAGAATCAAGTCAAATTTCTTAATCCAAATTTTCTCCACTCTGTATCTAGTGTAGAATGAAAATGCACAAACCATATGTTGAATAACAGATTGTGAGAAGTCAGGTCTGTGTCCATTGTTTACATTATTACCTAATCTGTAGAAAATGGCTAAACAGCAAGACCAGTTTATCTAAAGAAGCATATAGCATGTTATGAGTTGTCTTTGAATCGTGCAGAAAATAACATGGGAGTATGTTTTTACCGGTATCATTAGCTCATCCAGCTAGGGTTTCACAGTATTTTCCTAAAGCAGCATTTCAGTTCTGTTAGCATTGATTAACTCGGTGTAAGTTGGTATTTATCTGGCATTAAATGAGAATTCTCATATCCTTCCTTTAAAGACTGCAGCATTTAACTTTATCATATGGCTGAGCTCTTCTTGCCTTCATAACCATTAGAAATCATGTGTCAGCTCTTCCTTTAGTGACAGTCAACATTGCAAAGTCAGTGGAGCGATGTCAAATTATATCAGTTATGAATCTGGCCAAGGTTCAAAGGTAATTTAAAATTTCTAAGCTATCACAGAGCAGGCAATAGTTGTGCAGCTGAAAGCATTACCACAAAAAACACCAGCAGCAGGAGAAAAATAATTAGCTTCACCTGCTTATTCCAGATCTAAATAAGGGCACTTATTTAATGGCTGGGGATGGTAAGAACTTCAAACTTCTAGGTGTTCTTCTTCAAACAGTCATGAAAAAATAATTTAATTCAGCTTTTCCTCCAACTTTTCTTCTTTTTAATAAACTTTTCTGCCTTAAGACATTGTTGTAAAATCAGTTCCTTGATAAGCTGCTAGAAAGTGGTAGCAGATCATCAGTAATGTTTATTGGAGAGCTTCAATTTTCATCTAAAAATTCCAGAAGGAAAGGCTATGCCATATTGCTACAAAAGGCTGATCTGGTCTTTTTCCAGTACAATGAAATCTATGTTATGCTGATATCACGACACTAGAGTCAGGCCCAATGCTTTTTTAAAGGGAGAAGCTGTTTAAAAACCCTGATTAAAGCACATTGGGATTTTATGGTTAATTTCATTCCCTGCACATGTTCAGAGCCACAGTTGAGTTCCTTAAGCCCTTCATTTATGTGTGGAATTATCCCCTTCCTTTTGGGCTAAAGCACTGTAATATGAAATTTCATCTCATGCCATTTTTGGTAGCCAGGCCCTGAACAGAGAGAACCAAGCACTGTTTTCATTTGCTGTTATCTTGTACACTACACAGAGGCATGAAGTTAACCAAAGTGCAACTGATTGCATGGAATATTCTGATATTTCAAGAAGTGTTTTAAACTGTTAAGAATTCCTCCAGTATGCCATCCCTGTATTTCTGGCTGTTGACTGGTACAGCCAGTACTGGCTGTTGATTTATGCAGTAGGCATCATTCAAAGAAGTTTGGTAACCTCTGATCTGGTTTATGGCAACTCTTGTATGCTCTGAGAGTTTTCTGCCAAACATCTGTCCAAAGATATTTTTCTCACTGAAAGGGTGTTTATTCTTAATGTGCTAAGAATGTTTCTCCTCTGTAGTTTGGTATAACTGTAAAATTAAAAATCGTTCAACCTATCTACCATGAAGTAACTTTCCTGTGCCTACAGATTACTACCATACATTCTGAATCAAGACTCTCACAACAACTTCAGCTATACTTCAGGATATGCCTACACTTCCTGCATTTTTTCCCTGCAAGGGGACAGATCAGCTACATTAATTGGTCCTGATCAATAAATTTGGAAATTTGCATACCTGGGGTTTTTTGCAACTTTTATTATTCTAAAATAATAATGGAAAATATTTGTGTTCACCTAGCAATCTGTTTTGGAAGTCTCTTACTCTTGCTTTGCCTTCTTTTGACATAATGCTATGAATGCAAGACTCAAAAGCCAGAAAAAAAGACAGACTTTTATCTGCAACACAATCTTCAGAGTTTTGAATTAATTATAAGCTTTATACTTCACCAAGAAAGGAAGAAAGATTTCTGGGATGCAAGTTCAATCACTGTTAAAATTACATCTTTACAAACAGTCTGCTTCTATGACCAGGGGGTGCAGATGTGTGCTTGCATTGCATGCAAAAGTTTTCAGCTAAGCCACATCTGCGTCTGTGACCACCCTGCACCAGCTTAGCTAAGTGTTACAGCAGCCAAAAAGCTGCACTGGGAGCTAGTGATCCACAGAGGAAGGGTGGAGAGAGGAAGGGTGGAGAACAGGACCAGTAGTTTGCAGCAAAGGCAAGTCTCCATAGAGAAACAGTCTCAGTATGTGAGACACTAGATTTAGGGCCAAATGGCAGTTTTCAGCTTCTGAGCCTGATTGCATGTGAGCCAGTGACATCTGGACTCCTTGCCATCCTGTGATTCAGATTTATATTTGTGTCGCAGGGAAAAGGAACACCAGGCAATGTGACACTGCTGAGCTCAACCTATTAGGCGGACCAAGCAAGGGATAAGCTTTGGCTGAAAAAGCTTTACACCCCAGTTACCACCTGAGTGGGTTGGCTCAGTCTTGCCCGGAGGAAGCACAACACCGCACTGTGACCAGACCCACTATCAGGCTCCGTTCAGTGGCTCAGAACAAATGGTTCCTCCTCATCCATTCCTCATCCAGTGTTAGGTGTCTGCATGGCAATGCTTCCCTTGTTGTCAATTATTTGAGGGGTTTAAAGCCCCTATTTGGCACAGGCTGCCAGTCACATTGGTACCAAGCAATATCACTGTCTATCTTTCCAACATTTTCAAATAATACTCTTATATAACATGTTGATCCATGGACCGTGCCAAGGCTCAATACACTCCATTCCTGTTTGCATTTTTTTGTCAGCCATTTCTAACTATACTCAACTGTGAATCAAAGCATGGTCATGAAGGCACAGTGACAACCAGCTTGGCCCCTTTTTCTTCTTGATCCTTCCACTGTGTGGCTGAATCAGTCATAGAAGCAAAACAGAGAATCTGAACAAAGATGTTCCTGCAACATACTCCAGACACAACTCAGTTCCTTTTGCCTAAATACGCCTTAAACATCCAGACTCAGAGTGCCTGTGCAAACAATCAAAAAGAGGATGATCCTACCTGTTCCCAAAGCAGGTTCCTGTGTGAATCAAATCAGACAATGCCTCAAAAAAGTTTTTCCTTTTTTTGGCCGTGCTTTGAGTGGGGATTGGATCAGATGCTCTCCAGAGTATCCTTTCCAATTTATAAGGTCCTTTCCAAACTGCTTTTCTATGATCCTCTAACATGATCTCCCTTCAACACAAACTGTTTGCTATTGACTTTGCCACTTACATCCTTTCAATAATGAAACCCTGAAGCAGCCCTGAGGCAATTTGCATGTACTAAGAAGACAGACAAATCCTCATCTGGAGCAGGCATCAGGAGGGTTTTCAACATCTCCTCAATGTACAGGGTAGAAGCAAGATTTTGGAAAATACATTTTCAGGACACCTCTTCATTATAATAATTGAAGATAATATGGTTCTTCCTACTGGCCTAACATCCCTGTTTCTCTTTAGGGTTGCACTCTGCAAGTGTAACATGTCGATTCAATACTGCAACATATTGATTAAAAAGCTGTGTTGATGTAATGCAAAAACAATCTATTGATCATCCTGACACCCAACAAATAACTTTTCCACTTTAATCTGGAATTGATGGCTGTTGCATGTACTACTAAATCATGCTATTGCTACTCTACAGAGTCTTTATTATTCAGCTCTAGGTTTTGGAGTTTTTTCTTTTCCACTGGTACATATTTCCAGCTTTCTCCTTCCAAGTGACTGCTGGCCTTCCTCGTCAATACCAGTGAAATATTACATTGACTGAAGCAATTCTTAACAATTTTTCTTTCATGCAAATGATCCATGTGCAGATTTTCTATTAATTATTCACTTACTGCTTTTTTGAGATACGAAAAAATTACTCCTAGGAACATAAATCAGGCCAGAGATTCCCTGCAAAATACTTGTCATATCATTTTACTAAGCATTCACCATTTATGCTTATTGCAGCTACACAGCTGCCACAGTATCTAATTTACACATCTTACTCAGCAAAACCCAAATCGTTTCCATGGGGCGTTCAGCTCAGTGGCCTGAACCACAGTGCCTTTCCATCTCTCATTGCCAGGTCTCTTTCACAGATGAAAGAAAGAACCAAGGTAAAAGTCCAGCGTATGCATCTGAACCTGAAGTTCATGTTCACAGCTCCAGTTTAGAGTTGTATCTTTCTTACTAGCATTAAATACAACTTGCAAGTCAGTTCCTGGGAACAACCTCAGACCAATCATCATTTAAAAAAATAAATATTTGCCAAGAGTTACCACTGCAACAGTGTGAGTAGCATTAACATCCCCAAAGATATTCAACTGGCTTCTAATTAGAAATGTGATTTAATGTTTTACCACTCTTTTTTGTTTCCTTTTTAAGACATCCATATGTTTGACATTTTGTTCATAGGAATATGAACAAAAATGAACAGAAATGAACAGAAATGAACAGAAATGAATTCTGGGTCCATGACTAAGATACATAAGGAGATAAAATTTTTTTGTTTCAAGTGTAAGGCACTTTTAAAGCTTCATTTGTTGAGTCAAAACCAGTAATGTACATTCATAATATAACTTGTTGCACAGCTTCATTATTAATAACAAATATTAAGTATCTGACTAAATTAGCTGGTAGGAAAGAAAGGACTTTTACTAGGAAAATGCTAACAAAAAGGAAAAACTGTGAAAAAGAGCTATCAGGATTTTTACATGGAATTATTTCTGTTCCTCACCACCATATCCACACCCCTTCCCCCAAAGGAAATCTAACAGCAGAAATTATTTCAGAAGAAAACAAAATATCTCATTTCAGAAACATTGCTAAATGGGAGATCCAGAGGAACTGTAGGTTTAGTATTTCATCTTACCAATCTCCATCACAAATTTACCTTCTAGGTTGCACTTTTTCACTGTTGCAACATAATCTTTTGCATCATGAGAGAAGCCAGGTATATCATGGAATTCTGTGGTCAGAACACATCAAAAACAATTCAATGGAACTTGAGATCTCAGTCTTATCCTCTAAGAAAAAGAAAACCATGATTCCCATGATGCACTGTAGCAGAGTTTTTGAACGAAAGGTCTTATTATCAGCAAATATTGGCCTATTCAACCATTTGAATTTTTGAAGGAAAATTATAGAACCAAGTGAGATACTTGTAGAAATACTTTTTGTCAAAACACCACATTTTTTTTTACAAAACAGCAATACTGACTGTAAACTAAATGCAATCAACCCGACTATTTGGAGCAAATGAAGGTAAATAAAAGTAGCTACATTGGTTACTGATATTATCTACATATTTAAATTGGCATTCAGGTTGCTAAAGTATTTCTATTTCTGGTGACAAAGCTGGATGTCACAGTAGTATATTGCCCCAGCAATACAGTGGCAGAGAAAGAAGCTATGCTATAACTTCCTCTGGCACTGCGCAGGCAGAGCGAGGGACACAACAGCCAACCACTGAAGTAAATATAATTTAGAAGCCTTTGAAATTTAGAAGCAAGATAAACATAAGCAGGGAACTTGTTAAATAGCATAGTTACCTTCTTGAAAAAGAACTTTTTCTCTCACACTCCCGCATACAATTTCATTGATTTCTGTGAGATTAACTGCATACATCTGGGTTGCGAGAACAGACAGACAACTTCTGAGCAAATCGAAATGGCTGCCCGAACTGCAATTTTGCATTCAAGGCAAGTTTTGTCTCTGCTTGCCATCTACCATAATTATTATTGTTTCTTCTGAATGTTCATTGCATTTGAAATATGTTTGAACAACATTATTCTTACTAGTCATAAAATGGTTCTTGTAATGGATTTACCAAATTATTGATTCAAAGCTTTGTCAGAAGTCAGCCACAAAAAACAGCACATTCCATAATTATGCATTTTGCAGAGGCTAAAAAAAAATACTTTTTCTTGCTTCTTTTACATTACTTATCCACCTCTTTTCTCTTAACTGTATGTTCCATATTTGATCTGAAGCTATAAAAGTACTATGCAGGAAGAAAATATCTGCACAGTGTCAATTCTCATATCATGATTACTACAGTGAGTAAATTTTTGATGCCCAAGTTCCCAGAGTTCAGGGGGTTTACGAAAAATTTAACAAACTTTTCGAGATAAATGGAGAGAGTCAAGAGGCTTGAGAATAAGCCTCACGTATTTCCTCATGTTTTAGAGAGCTGAATGCTTTTGGAAAAAAAATTAATGATTTTTACTGACCCTGGAGGGCTTTTTAGAAGTGTAAGTCCATTCTGACAGTTTTTTTATTAAGGGAGTTTGATTAGCAGTTCTTCATACAAAAGCAGTCAGCTATTTAATATGGTGCAGGGTGAGTCTCTAATGCGGTACAGAGCCCAGCTCTCCTGGCGTTACAGGCTGGAAAGGCACTTTTTCCATTCCAGACAAAGGAATGAAATTGTCCGCATTACAGAACATTCTGTTGAAGCAACAGCCTCTCCTTGACTGGTTTGTAATGGACTTTGGAGAGTGATTCATTATGGGCCAGGACATAAGGCAGGCATAATGTGCTGCCCACTTCCATTAGCAGCCCACGGGATCTATGAGGACTACCTCGTGCAGGAACAGCCAGGCCAAAACTCTTAAAGTGATGGAAAGTGCATCGCTTTTTAAAAGCTTACTCCTAAAGCAGGAGGCCAGTAAGGGCTACCAGAGTCACTGAAAACGCCACTGTAAATCATGTCTACCTGCAATACACCCAGAAAACATCAATCACCAGCTCTGGAGGTTTAACTGCTGCCTGTTCCTCCCTGAGCACAGTGTTATAAACAGCAGCTGATAGGACCCATCCCAAGCGACCCACCTGAGGCACGCTCCATCATGGGTCTCCACAGCAGCTGCCCTGGAGGGTGGCTGTTTCAGGGCTCCCTGCTGTCAGAGCTACTCCCAGCTGGAAGCCAAGGGGTAACACAGTGGTCACAGTTCATCATTCCTGCTGCCTTCCCTTTCCATTTTGGTGTACTGACATGCCTCACGATATATATCCTGGGGCATGGCAGCCTGGACCTGGGTAATCGGCTCGGAGTGTTCCCAAATGCCTCTGCAGATGAAGAGTTCAGGGATACACAGCTCTTACCAAACCTGTATTTCTTACAGGAACAGAATACTTTCAATTTTTCTGTGATCAACACCTTTAGAATGCATACCTGCCACTGTGGTTCGTTATTTCAGGATACAGAAACTGATTTGCATAGCAGCTTGCAGATCAGAGAATCACTAAATTATTTGGGTTGGAAGGGACCCTTAGAGATCACCTAGTTCCAAACCCCCTGCCATGGACAAGGTCACATTCCTCTAGACCAGGTTGCTCAAGGCTCCATCCAGCCTGGCCTTGAACACTGCCAGGACAGCGTGTACTTTTGAAAATCACCAGCATTTCACCAATAAGGTAACTGCAACTATTTTTCGAAATAAAGTAAGCTTTGAGTGGAAGGGGGGTTTATTCTACTTTTATATATATGACTTTGAATACTTTAAAATTAAGAGATATAATTGGATAATTCAGGTTGAAAGGCATCTCAGACAAAACCTTAATGACCTGCTCAAAGATTTGAATTTTTGTTTGCAACTGCAATGAATATTAAAACAAAAAAGCTTTATTTTTAGTAGTTCATGTCTTTAAAATGTTTGTTTTCTTGAGATAAGGTAGGAGACAGATATATAGAAGCTTACAAAAAATAATGCACAGTGTTGGGAGACTAGCTTGCATGTGCAAGTCAACACTTTGCTAGGACAAGCCATTCCGTGGTTGCCAAAGAAACCACTGAACGAAAGCTGCCTTTAAATAAGGCTCCTGTAATTTAGCAAAGAGATGATGCTGTGCTATTCGGTAGCAAATGGTCTCCCTCACATTGTCAACAAACACGGCAAACACAAGGCATTAATTTTCAAAGGGGGAAATACTGTGACTGTGACAGAACCATTACCAGGCCTTTACTGTCTTTATGTGAAATAATTGATTTGGACAGACACAAACACATGGCAGAGAAGTGGGCGGAACAGAAATAGTCTTTGTCTTAGAATAACAGCAGCTAATTGTGTGTCTACCTTACTGGTAGAAGACTGTTTCCCATGGTTAAAATGAAAAAATTCATTGATACTTACTAATAATAAACATTATCAGCTTGGCTTCAAATATTGTACCTCCAAAGTACTTCTTGAGTATTGCTTTTTCAGAGATTTGAGCTTTTTCTTAGAAGTGCTTCACCATTTTAGTTTAGCCAGTAATAGAGGAAACAAGAAGTTTGTTAACTAATATAAAGATATTCACATAATCATTATTTAAAGAAATTCTGCAACCTAATGTGTGGATTTGTTGCTCTTATGCATGTAATACTACCATGGGTCTTTAAAGAAGGCTTAAAAAGCAATTTTTGCAAAAGTCTTTGCCTCAAGGACCTCATAGTCTTAATCAACCAATTTAACTATATTCCTTGTATATTTAAAGATAGGGATTAGATATTCAAATATCAAATATCAAAATCTAACCATATGAAATTAAATGCTTCCATCCACTTGGAGGCATGTGCTATTTCCATGGACTAAGTTTAGGACCACATAAGATTGCTAGATTAAAAATTTAGAAATGTCAAAAATTTGATGGGATTATTTCATTTAATATTTCTCTCATTAGCTTTTTGTCTACTTTTATGTTTTGAGGCAAATTACTAATAAGAGATCATGAGATTTTGCATATTCTGACAACTATATTTCTAAGGTCTTGCTTGAGATCAAGCTTGTAAATTCCTGGAAAAACAATTTTATGTAACAGAAAAATATCTAAAACCATATTTTACCAACAGAATCTTAGTGCTGGGTGCAAATTACTCACATTAAAAGCATTTTTTTCTTTGAATTTCAAAACAAGATTTTTATTATTTTCCTTAACCTCGGACAACTCATTTTTCCACTCCCTGCTGCAGTGTGGTTTGGTTTTGGAAGCTGATTCTTTCATATTTATGATACGGAAGTCTTCTGAAATCACTAAATAATTGGGGTTGGTTTCACATAACTAGGAAAATGGCTGAATATCTCAAGGAGAGCTCAGCCTGATCTCTACTCCTTCCTTCCAATTTTTCCATGCAAGGCATAGGAAGTGGAAAAGGATGTGCCAAGCAGTTTGACAATTACTGTTGCAACCTTGAAGTTACACTGCTTGGCCTTACATATCTGAACCCAGGATAGTCTCTTCCTGAAGGTGATTTCCAGAGTATCTCTTAATTAACTCATTTCTGTACTATCTGAGATGCTGACAAGGAAAGATTTTTTTTTTCTTATATGGGTTGTACAAAGTCTATTAGCATCCTTGTTGATTTCTTCTCAGACTTTTGTTGTAATATTTTCTAAAAAATTAAATAAACTAGAAATTTAATTTAAAAATAGCAATCTAAATCACTTGCAGCAAATTCAATGGCAGTGACAAGTGTACCATACAGTCTTGAACATAGTTATCCAACGTTGCATATTTACCCTAACGGGGTTTTTTGCTATTGAGATGTCATGGAAAAATGTCCCTTTGGACATTGCATTTAATGTGTCATATAATTGATTAATTACTGTTCTATAATTTTATTTAATTTATATCCTCTAGTTTCAAACAACAGTAGAGTAAGAATACACTGAATAAAAATCAAGCTAGGTATCAATTTATCCCATTTGCTTTTACTATAGAATTTCTTAATTCATTTGGGATGCATGTGACATAAAAGTTGGTTCCTGGAAAATACTGAAAGAAATTCATTAAAGTGTTGCACTTTAATTCACTGTATGCAGTGGTACTTACACATCAGCCTTATTATATCTTCATGGAACACTCTGCAATATACCCAAATTGACATCTACATTTAAAACCTCATTTGAAAGCGAGTAGAAATCAGATGCTCTTCTCCCTAATATGACATCAGTATAATTCCACTGGAATTCAGAATATTCTGATGCAAAGGTACAGTCAAAATTCATGCAGAAGTCATGAGGGGCTGCCACAGTCAGTTTTAGCTGGAAGGCCAGAGGCTCCTTCCCAGAGGCAGCTCTCTGGAACTGCACAGATGTGTCATTGGCAGATGGACTACGGGATGAGCAGCTGCTCCATCCATCCTGAATGGGCAGTATGAAATTTCCTGATTGGGCTTCCCTCTGGCAGCTGAGGCAGAAGAGTTGCTCTCTAGAACACATACCAGCATTGGCAGAGTGCAGCTCCACTCTTTTAATCCTGTGAAAGTCCAAAGAACCACAGGGACTGCAGCTGCTAGGAATTTATTGTTCTGACCTAACAAGCAACACAGGTTATACTCAAAAAATGCATCACTACCCCAAAACTTCTGGTCCTGAAAAATAAGAAGATGTTTGTAAAAAAAAGAGAAATGTATTTAAATTTCCCACATACTTAAGACTAAATTGGGTTATTCTATAACCAATCTTTGGTGATTACCACATAAAGATTTCTCTGCACAGCAAGTCTCCATCATGTTCTTCCTAATAGAGCATGCCTTGTTCTCAGACTCTCTTTCGGTAAAATCCCAAATAATTTTTGTCATTATACACACAAGTAATTTCAGGTGACTGCTTTCCATTCACTAAGAAAGATCCCATACCCTACCTGCCCTGTCAATTCAAATTTGCCATATCGACAATGCTCAACTATGGACCTCTTCAAGGGCTCATGGGTATTTTATCCGGGGTTGCATACATCAGTCATACATCAGTCATACATCAGTCATACATCTGTCAGCTTTCATGGCCAGCCCGTGCAGGTTACAGAAGACCAAAGTACATCCCACAGCAAGGAAACCGATGGCCAAAGTTTAGTATTTGATCTCATTGTGCTGTGGGGTTCTCTCCACATTATTCTGCGAAGCAAAGCAGAATGTGCTGCAGAAATCAGAACACAAAGATTGAATGCCATCACAGTGCTAGAGCTGATGCTGCAATCACAGCAAAGCTAAGACCTGGAAAAAGATTTTTCATTCTTCTTGCTCACAGCTTATGACTGAGCAGCTAGGAACTGTCTAAAAGCCAATAATGATCTTAAAAGGGGAAGCAAACTGAACAGCTACACTGGGACTGTTTAGCCTAGAGAATAGAATGCTCAGGCCAGATCTTATCAATGTATACATAAATATCTGAAGAGAGGGTGTAAAAAGACGAAGGTAGGCTCTTTTCAGTGGTGCTCAGTTAAGGGCAGGAGGCCATGGGCACAAACTGAAACACAAGAGGTTCCCTGTGAACATCAGGAAACACTTTTGTACTGTGAGGGTGACCAAGCATTGGCACAGGTTCCCCAGAGAGGTTGGAGTCTCCTTCCTTGAAGATACTGAAAGCCATCCTAACATGGGCAACCAGCTCTGGGTGGCCTTGCTTGAGTAGAGGACTGGTCAAGATGACCTTCAGAAGTCCTTTCCAATCTCAATCTTTCTGTGATCCTGTGATCACAGGATGCTAATAAAAAATGCTAATATAAAGTGCTAATACAAAACATAGCTATTTCACTCATTGGGATACTAGAACTTTTTGTCTGTTCAACTTCTGTTTCTTTGTCAAACAAATTGGTATTTCTATCCTGTTCAGATGTTAGATTACTCATGCAATCTGGACAAATAACAACACTTAATGTCTTCACTACAGTAGAGATATTGCCCTCTCTTCCCTAATTCGGGAAATCCTCATGAATTGTCATCTCTAGAGAATGGAGCAGTTCATCCCACCTGTCCTTTGGAATTACACCAGAACACTCCATTTACTCTCCAGTTAGAACTACAGCCAATCTTTGCCAACTATGGTCCTGGAAGCACTTCCCAGCTCTACGGGTTAATTCCCTTAGTACTTTCCTGTGCCATAACTGAGCATCGAAAAGAGGTAAACCATAATTAACTACAACAGGAATTCCTACTAATCCTCATGCTGCCAGAAAGAAATAATAATTAAGACATTAATAAACCCACTTAAAACTAAAGAGAAGCCTTTACAAGTAGCTGGCACCCCTTTCCTGTGAATACAGACCTATTGCCCAAAGATGTATTTTTGTGCAAGGCATAACCAATCATTACCATTTATTCCTCGATTTATCCAGGAAGGTCACCAGTTTCATGGAGATGAAAGTATTATTCATATTTGAACCTCACCAAAATTCTAATTTTGAAGCTTAGCAAGAGCCCACTGAGAATGAGGTTCTATTCCATCTATTGCAAATTATTCACAGACTGCCATGAGATCATGTTACAATGGGCTCTCATATCCAGCTATATTTTAGTTCCTTGAGTAGCTTTCTGCCATGAAATCTATGCTGTGATGACATTTTTAACAGCACACTTATGCACTCTTCAAGATGACTGGCATTGCAAATGCCCAGTTTCTTTCTTCTCATCCAAGAAGACATATTATTTCAAGAATGATTTTCACAACAGTAAGTCAACTTACTTAATTTTAAATTAAAATTGATTGCTAAAAAGAATTACTTTAACAGACCTGGAGGTTCAGTAACCCTTTCTAAAAACAGAGTTCCCCTCCCCTTGAAAACAGAGTTCCCTTGTTTCCTCTGCCAGGAGCATGACAGCCAGCCCATGACACTGCACATCACATTGCACAGCAAGCATTGCATCGTGACTCAAATAATGCCAGTGGCCACATACCTCCTTCAGAAGTTTAGAGTTTACTGTTAGCAATTGAGAATTCCTTGTTATACTTTTGAGGAGTTTGTCCTAAAGACAAAACAATAAAAGGGACACAGAGAGATCCTAATATTCCCTTCTTGACCATGCACAGCATCACAGCTGTTCATGATGTTCAAGATGTTTTACCCATATTTCTCAAAAATCTCAACCTCTACCAGAATGTTCCCCAGTGGCTGCAGGAGTACCTATAATCCACTTTTGAAGGGAGCAGAGATAGTTACCTGCAGCTACTAGTTATTTTAAGCAACACTTGCCACTGCTAATGGAGAATGCCGAGAGCGTACCTTGGGAAGACAAAGCCCTTTCCAGCTGGCATCACTGTCTCTGAAAGCTTTGAACACAAGAAAGAAGTTGGAAACATACTGATTTTTGGATGAGGTGAAAAATGAGGTGAGCCTCTTTAGAAGAGCTGTGTCTTTATAAGGAGGACTATGTGCACAGTGCTGTAGGGTACGAACATAAAGAGAACATTCACCCTTAGTAACACACCTGGAATGGTAGCTGCATATTCAAACACTTACTGAGATACTGTTTTTCTAATACAAAATACAAGAAAATACAAATCTGAATATGATTCAAACACAAGGAAAATGTATTTGAATCATACATAATCTCTGGATTTTTAAAAAATTTGGGGAGAAACACAAGGTCACAGAGGAAAGACACCTGGCATAATTTTTCTTTCTCTACAGGATTTAGCAAATTAGAAATCTTGAATTAAATACATTGCAATTGTTTGCTTTCACGGAAGTATGAGGACATGTTCCATATTTTTAGCTATACTTGTCAAAAGGAAACTAAGACACAAAGTTAAATAGGCTCATGTCTGCTACAGTCTGGAAATGATAGATGAAAAAAAAAAGCAAGTAAAGTTTGGAGTAAAGGACAGCCCAGAAAGGTGCCAACTACTTACAGGCAACAATTCTGAAGACGAGGCATTTTATAATGGAGATTCCACATTTTCTTTTTATCATTTAAAAATGTACTCTGTTTTTTGATTCAATAAGCTACTTCAAGGTAACTTGCTAGAATAGGAGGAGTGGATTAAAATACAACTCTAATATAGCAAATAAACCCAGAGCAAAAATTAAATCCAGAAGAAAAACTACCATCACTGTAAATATATAACTAGAAATACAGATCACAACCCAGATGGGAAAGTCAGTCAACAAATTCTTGGTCTGATCTTCAGCTAGTGAATAGGAAAAAAATTAACATTGAAATCAAAGAAGATGCATTGATTTACAGCTGCTGAGAGTCAGCTGTGGATCTGACATGATAGACAAGTCTGACGGTGCAAAACAGAGTAAGAGCTCAGTGGTGATAAATCTACAGAGACAGGAGTTGTTTTAAGCAGTGAAACCCAGATTCATTGTACCTAGTCCATGACAAAGGATCTAGGGCTTGGATCACTTAAAATTGGACTGGGTATTATCTATTGAAACATGGTAGCCACTTATTCCTGGATTTTTTTAAATAGTTTTATTTTGGGTTTTTCTACTTATAAAAGTAGTCTTTTAAGAAGAAGTATTCTTAGTAGAATATCATGAGTATGTTTACATTACTGTGCGTTCTAGAGAAGCTTAATTCCCAGGTGAGTCAGAGAATCATAGGATATGCTGAGTTGGAAGGGACCCATCAAGAATGTCAAGTGCAACTCCTGGTCCTGCACAGAACGCCCCAACTATCACTCCATATGGGCCCCTTCAGTCTACTTGTCATTGACAAGTTCCTTATGTTCCTTAAACACATGTTCCTGATCCCCACTGTAACCACTGAGAGCTTTGCCTTGATCAAGAGTTACACCCTTCATATGAGCTCTGTTGGCTGGGGACAGCTTGTGGGAGACTCTTATACATTCATTAAACGACCATTCAAACTACAAATACAAGCAGACCAAAGCAGATGTCTGTGTGAGATGTCCTTGCACATCTTCCTCTGATAGGTGATTATTTCCAGTGAGACTCTTCTGTTTTTCACATCCAGACCAGAAACCATCCTTAAAGCCTGTGGCACAGTATTTAAAGAGTTCCATTGAATTAACAGAAAAAAAGGTCACATGAGGAAAATGTGACCCGGCATAAGGACAATTTCTAATTCCCCTGCTGCCAACTGAAGTAATGTAAATTTTGTTCAAGCGAAAGAGTCATCACTGTATCACGGTGGCTCCTGCTGCAGGAGCAACTCTGTTGATGCAGCAGATACTGAATCATAGCTATTAGTCCAAAATATTTAGAAGAACAGGCACTACAGTCAAATCTCTTTAATATACTGGGTTTTAATTGTGGTGGTTCAGCAGAAGTATTCAGATAGCAAACACACTCTCTGAAACAAACTACTTGGGCCATTTCAGGCTACACTTGTGCCTGCTAATGGAGAAGAATCTTAAAGCGTGCACTGACGATCTCTACATGAGGCTGTGCTAGTCTGAAATGCCATGATAAGCCTGCTAGCAGGGAAGATGCTAAAAGGCACAATTCCACGGAGTTACAGAATCGCCAATGGTAAAGGCTCTAAAGAGAAACATGAGCACTACATGTATTTGAAAATGTTTTGTTGTCTATTTCTATTTTCTGTTATCTTGCTGATATGTAAGGTCACTACCTTCAGTACAGACAGACTAAAAAAATTATAGGTCACATTAATTTCCAGACATAAACGGGAAAATGCTTAACATAATCTAATCCAATTATTCTTGAAAGCACAATATGCAATAGATCTGTATGAAAAAAAATAGCCATAAAGGATGCTCTTCAATACAACCACAACCAAATGTCAGTCTGCTTCTCATTTTGTCTTAATTTCCCTGTTCAGAGCCATTTTATAAACCCTGCCTGTTAAACTAACCAATTCTCCTACGGCTAGCTGTTTCATTTTTATAAGATTAACAAGATTTTAAGTATTCCTGGGAGTTGCTTTAAGGAGTTAATTATAGGGTGAGGAAATGGGAACATGCAGGCATATGGCCTGCAGACTCTGGTACAAACAAGTATTCACTTATGATCAAAAAGAAACAGTTGAAGATTTCAGGTCTGTGGACTTGCGAAGAAAATAAAAATAAATAGAACAAAAACACCAAACAAACAAGGAAAAACCCCAAAAATGCAGATTACCCATTTGCTCAGTTAGGCAGTCTGTCTTCTTTCATGAGATATCAACAAATAAGGAACACCTGGTAAGATGGGAATTCAGTGAGCTCATACTCATTAACTTCGCAAATGGTGTTGCAGTAGCACATAGGCAGGTGACTAGCTCAGGGAATAGGACCAGTTGCTACTTTTTCCACAGAATTAAATGACAGAAAAATGACAACATTTTGAGAGAATTATACCATGCCTCTCAGGATACCTCTTTCAAAGCAATTTCAGTCATTCTGGTAGGAAGCTTGGAGTGCTGGTGTTCAGACTTCCCCATTCACTGGCATTAGACCAGCAGCTCTCCTCTTCATTCATGTCTTTAGGTATTAATTGTTCCCATTTTAACATTTTGTATGGGACTGTCACAAGCACTCAAGCACAGCCCCTTGCCCCAGCTGAAAGTGGCTACATGGACTGTGAGCTCTGTGGTGTTAATTCTGTCTGGCTTCAGACTGCAATTCATGTTGGATTGTCAGATGCCCCTTTCTCATGCTATGTGATATGATTGCCCAATCTGCTTCACCTATCCATTAGGTTTTGTCTTTTAAAGAAACTCTTGGAGGGGACTGGGACCAAAGCATTTTTGCAGTAGACTTAGCAGTCCTCAAGTATTACAAAACTATTGTTGATGAAGAAAGGCCTTAAGTCAAATGAAAGTGCTTTTAAAAACACACCTTTGAAAAAAAGAATATGTATCGCTGCTTGCAAATACTCTGTTGAAAATTTTCAATGCAAATCCTATTGAAAATTACAATTTTGATGAAAAGGCAGAATGGCAAAGCTTTTGAACCATGTTCCAAATGATAAAGTGAAATCCTCTGTGAGATACCGAAATCCTGTACTGACAGTAAAGCACTAATGGGAAGCAGTTCTTTTCCATACAAATAACTTTAATAGCTGACTAGGAGTCTGCAAGGAGTATTAAAACACCTAGGAAGTAAATGCTAATATTTTCAGAAATTACACAAAGAAATGATGAACCACTGAAACAAAGCTTTCTAAGAAACAGCACCACCAAATTCTCTGCGCTCTGTGCTTCAGGTGAGCAAACTAATTCCACTAGTGTCAGAATCACAGGCTTAATTCTTAGGTTGGTGGCATTTTCTATGCTGCATACCAGAAAGCAACAACTCTTCCTGAACTTTGGTGAGACAGGAATGGAAATCATGCCTTAGTGATGTAGAAGTCTACAAATCTTTTGGTATGTATGTAGGGGAAGAGCTGCGGGGGGGGGAGGGTAATGTTGAAGACTTCTAATTTCACAGTCTAATGTTGAAGACTTCTAATTTCACAGTCCTTATAAATCACTTTACTTCAACATATTTCCACTTAAGGGAAAACAAGCAGTTCCTGTCCGCTTTCAAGACTCTGACAAAGTACGCATTTGTCTGTGCCTTTGTAATCAGTTTACATATTCAGATCGGACACAACATCTGGTTTGCAGCAAAATTTTCCTTTGCACAAGAAAAACTGAATTAGTATATTATGAATCATTCAACAGTATTGATAGTACAATCTGAACTGAAATAAATGTCATAAAACTACCAGACAGCAAACACAACACTAATAACAGTAGGGGTTCTAACTTCAACATTTTTTTTAAATTATTTTCATGAATGTTTGGCATTCTCAATTTTCTGCCACCACACCTGAACTTAGACTGAGCCATCCCTTTCTTTCTAGGCCAGCACATTTACCATTTGGTATCTCATTCCTAGAGTGCAGCAAATGTCTAGAAAGGGATAACTTCCTCTGCTTAAAGAGGTTACCCCATACTGCGCAGTCTTTACTTAGCATAGTTCAAAGAAAAAGTGTTTTGGATGGAGAAAGTAAACACCACCAGAGGATCCCCCTGAAACGAGGTTATTAAATCTGTTCCCTAGATCATACGACATACAACTCTCACACATGGAAGGTGACCAGTTCTCAGCCCCAGCAAGTCAGCAAATGACAGGTCAAGTTCAAAAGCTTTATCTAAATACAGATATTAAGCATTACAAATTGCAGTTATTGATCTGAATTATTTCAGTTTAAAGCCACATCACCCAGAAACTATAGAAGCAAGGAGCTCTTACGTTTGCCAGAGCACATGAGCCTGTTAGGGTCAGTGATGTCCATTTCCAAAACTTTGTTTGAACTGAGAAAGAGAAATGCCCCCAATAAGCTTTTTTTCTTTTCTAAGTCATAAAAATCTGATTCTCTGGGTATAGCTCTACCAGCTTTGGATTTCATATCTGGGCTTAAAATAATACTGGTTTGTCTGCCTAAGCAGCCTCTGTATAATTAAATAGTTGCAGCAAAAAATAAGTAGTAGACTCTCAAGCTGAAAGTTTTGAAAATCTTAGCAACATCCCCTTCCTTTGCCTCCCACTTCACAAAAGAATCATTCACTTCATGCACAAATCCTAAGTTTTTTTAAAACATCTCACAGTAGGTTTTGATCTCTGATTTTAAAACTACTCAGAAGCCAGAAGTACACATGGGAGCAGGAGATCTTTCCCTCAACACTGGAACTCCTGTAACAAGGAGCAGAAATCTGACTGGTAATGGATGTGTGAGAATGAGTAACGCCCCCCAGCAGCATCTCTAAATTTTTTTATATGGAGGAATGTGAGGTGACTAGAAAAAGGGCAGAAGTTACTGCCAGAGGGACTTTGCAGCACAGGTGCAAATAAAATGTATTGAATAGACCAGTATGAACTTCATTAGCAATGGTAACAACAGATGGGCTGCTCCCTTAGCATGTCAAGGGGCACACGCTGCATGAAACAATGCTAATAAGAGAAATAACAGCACACTGAACTTCTTATAAATGCACTCACTCTGATCCAGGCACACAGGAAAGAAATTCATCTCTGACTGTATTCCAAGTCTGGGTAGATCTAGTGAACATCTGCCAAGATACATTTAGCTGAAAGCTAGGGTTTTGGTGGATCAGATAGTATCAGCTTTCAGCAACGCGCAGGACTCTGTATTTACATTTGCATGAATACACAAGCATGCATTTGCATTTAGAAAAAACCCAGTTATTGTTTGTTTTTTTTTATTTATAACCTCCTTGTCAATAAATACATTTATTTTTGTTCATTTCATTTCTTGCATTTATTTTAAGTGCAAGCAAGTGCAAGTAAGCAAGCACAAAATAAAAGAGGGAGTGGGCTCACAAGAATGTTTGTCACTTGAAGCTTGTTTTACTGAAAGTTAGCAGGACATAAGCTCTGATGCGCTTTTTCCTTCTTACATTGAAAACATGCCAGCAACTTCCACTGCTAAGTCCCATAATGAACTGGTCTTATATATATTTTTTAAATTATTTTTATAATGCACACTAGATGGTGCTCAAGTTAAAAAATGAATGGCAACTTCAATAGACTTTTCATGAGATTAGCAAAATACATGTTCTTCCTTCTCAGTACTCATTACAAGAAATCAGGGAAAACTGACTACTCACCTGAGCCTCTTCCTGACTGCTGATCATTTTACTAAAACTGTTTTTTCACTGTCTTTGTTCATAATCATTCCTGATTTCTAGTTGCATATTTATGAAATTTTTGCAGTCACTTATATTATCCTGAATTATTGAAAGCTGAATAAATTACCTGAATATAAGTACACAGCTATAAACAACATGGAAATACATTTCACCAGCCATCAGAAATTCAGTATCTGTGTCCATGACAACACTGGGTCATGGAAACATTTGAAAATAGAATTATTTCTTTCTCAGTGATCATATTGGATTAACCTATTAGTTTATGGAGAAGTTATCATATTACTTGACATTTCAAACAAACTGGACCAAGTATGTCACCGAGCTTTATCCTAGATAGTCTGAGTTTTGAGCAAATTAGGCTCTTTTCAAGCAGTACAGAGAGAAAGGACTAAGTGATTCAGATTCTGACACTGTTCAATATGTGTCCAGTCCTGGCTGAAGACTGACAGACCCCCCTGAACTGGCAGTGATTGGACACAAGGTCACAGACAGAGGTGAGGACACAAAACTGGTGAGAAGCAGACACGGACAGCAATGCTGGACCTGTCAGTGGCAGAGGTGCGTGTAGATAATGAACTAGACAGAAATATAGAGATGCTTGAATCTGGTTGATGACATCGCTTTAATTAATTTGAGATCTTTGCTACTTTTTCAATACCTTAATAGTTCCTCATGGAAAGTTATTTATTTCTGCAAGGTTAGTAATTCCTTAGGCAAATCCAGAGGCTAACTTGTGCTGTGGACAGATGGCCACTTCCAGATCTGGCTGTGCAGCTGCAGATGCTACTGACCTGAGCTATTTGTCTTCCATGGCCGTCAGAGGTTCTTCCCTACTCCCCTCCCTCTTTGTTAGTGGATTCACTTGAATCCTCTTTCTTTCATTTCAGAAAATACCATGCAGTTAAGCTTAATTTTCAGTCTAACTTTAAAGGAGAAAACAGCAGAGTCCATGCTATTCTCTCTGCTGAGAGAGGACAGAAATGCCCAGCAGAGGACTAGTAGCAAGCAGCTGTTTCAGGGTGACATCTTCAGCCAGCATGGCTGTTTACAAAGTGAACACCAACCCCAGCAACATCAACTGGGCTAAGAGCCTTAGCTCAGACCAGCTCCCAGTTCCACTTTGGGAAAAACAATGACAAATTATTCCAGAATTGCAAAAATGGTCTCGGGAAAAGGAGGTAGGAAGCAAAACTAATTGCATTTTACAGGACTTCACAAATCCCCCTAAATATTTGCACAAAACCCAAAAGTGATCTTGATTCTTTTTATCCAACACCTGCTGCTCTGTCACAGTTCAGCATTAAAAAAACAAATGACTCCAATCTGCTGAAAATAACAAAAGGCAAGAGAGTGTCAAGTGCTGTTTGCACAAAGAGAACTGTGCAATAAAGAAGTTCATAAAACCATGAGCAAAGTTCACCTTTATCCTCTTCAAATAACATTTCAACTTCCCTGTGTGTATATAATGGAAAAAAGCGATGTTTCATCACATACAACCATCCTGTACTTTCAGTGTATTATCCTATCTTTTTTTTACCATGAAGTGAAAAGCATTTAACAAGTTGTGAACAGAAATCACCACGGATTTAAATGTGGGGAGACCATTAGGAGCTATTAACCCTCACCCACTCCTTTATTCAGAGAAGAATACATCTTTTTCTTCCTCACATCAGATAACAGCACACCTCTTCTGTAGAAACTAATGACATACAATGCTGTGTCTGTTGCTAAAGACCCTGCATATACTACTAACTCCTGAATATTCTTTTTTTATCACAGACATTGCCACAAAGCTATAAATCTAAAAAGCATTTTTAAATAATTACAGGAGGATAATTGCCCTAACCTAAAGAGCTTACAGTTTAGCCTACAATCCTGCTTCAGGATTCTTTATTACCATCAAGGGGATTTGCACAGATGCAGCAGTTTGACCAGAAGGCCATTTCTAGAATCATCACACGACTTCACAGAGATTAATTCTACAGTTTTTACGGTGAGCATGGGATTCTGTCAGAACATCCCCAGGCAGAATAAACTGAGCAGCTCTCAGGAAATAATTTCTCTGACTATGCAACTCCGCATTCTGATATATTGTCACCAGATCTTAACACACAGAGAACTGAATGGATAAACAGGAGTTCTTTTCTATAATCTGTCTGATTCTCTTTCAGGCACAAGAGACAATTAAATGCAAAGTACAGCCCCCTCTTTGACTGAGGATTTTACCAACAAGAAAACAGAGTTGGAGCACACTGTTGCAAACACTTTGCTGGGTGACAATCTGAGTTGGCTGAGTGTCTTTGACTTTGGTTATGTGCACCAGTTTATGCACTGGTTTTAGAACAGTATATGTAGGTTGGCCCAGATGGGCAGAAGGCTGAAATCAAATCAGCAAAATGAAAAGAGCCAGTGAATCAGATTTTCTCAAATTAACTGCTATTTAAAAATAATAAGCAACTGCAGTTGATTCTCATTAGTGCATCAAGGGAAGATGGAGAAAATCCAGAGCTAGGCAATCACTTCATTTATATTCTTCTATTGAAATCTTTCAAATTTAATCCATACCAGTAAACAGAAGAAAGCTACTCAGCATTTAAGCAGTAGGTCTAATCACAGGCTGGCAAGGCATGCGTAATAGGTATAGTTGAGCCAAACCCTAGAGCAGAACTCCTCTAAACCTTAAAGAATGGTAAAAGAAAGCCAGACATATTGAGATTGCAAATCTGCAGCAAGCCCCTTCCCTTTGGAAGGGACAATACAAAACCACTGGCTCTAAATAGCTGAGAAACTCAGCAAGTTTAAAATATTAATCTGGATTCAAACTCTGACAGTTTACCCAACATACTCTCTAGGGTTATTGAGCTGTAAAGCCACGTCAAACATTCACTGCCCTCACCCCAATAGGTACAAATCTTTTTATTTTGAAGACTGTCATATTTCAAATAAAGTCTGAGCACATTACATGAATCCTTATCGGTAAATGAAAGACCAATGGAAAGGAAGGAGAAAAGGAAAGTGCAATGGAATAAAAATGGTCTGAACCTGAAAAATAAAGAAGGGGTGAGGGAGCAAAAGCTTCTAGATGCTTATAGAATCCTAATTATAATTTTCCTTGACATCATTCTGAAAAGTGAGCTAAACTTCATAGAGATTAGGGTTCAACAAAGCAAAGAAAACATAATACGGTAGGATTAGGGTGCCTGAGCATTGATGAAGCAACTTAGAAGGGGATTGGATCCAAATATACCATTAGGATCCAAATATTTCATTAAATGAGAAGGCTAGCATTGTATTCCAGTTACGCAGAAGTGGAATGGGAGCAACTCCAGAGGGCTCAGCTACTCTGAACCATTTAGTACACTCCAAACTGCAGCAGTGCCATGGAGCCTGCTTTAGCCACAGAGCAAGACACTCTCATTCTATGGATGACAGCAGCACCAGCCAGGTAGGTGGTGAATTTCAGAGTAAGAAGTACTGGAGCGGTTTGTAGTGCCCAGTACACTCTCTGCACGCAGTGATCCAATCTTTCCTTCTCCCAGACATTCAGCAGCAGCTGAGCCAAATCCACACACACTGGGCAGGGGAGTAGCATCAAGGTCTCATTTCTTCTGAACATGTACAAGAAGCAAGAGAGCAAGTAGAGACCAAAAAAAAAGGAGAAAACATTTAAACATGCCTTAACTGTGCCTGTACAAATTGCAGGATGGAGTCTAGTCTGCTTGAAAAAGCCAATCAATACTACACTTACTGTTCCTAATACAGGAAACAAACAAGCAGGCAGGATTATCAAACAGCTAGGATAGAGTCAGGCTCCTGCAAGCAGACCGTGCAACACAACTCCCTTTTTATGGATTAAATGTATATCTTAAGGATCGAAGGCAGTCAGTGCCACTTTTCTTGGATTCACTGCCTGAAAAAAAGATTAAAATGCCAATGGAATCTAGGCTGAAGGAAAGAAAACAAATATAGAGCCATTCATCAATATTATAGACTCTAAATGTCCATTGCATCTGCCCCAATAACTTCTCTTATTGAAAAGTTAAAGTATGAGTAGCTTATTTTCCCAATACGTGATTACTGGGCAAACAGCACAAATGGAGGAGTTTGATGAATACAGGAAAAGCAAGTGCAGTCCGGTGAACTGGAAGAGAAAGGACTGCTTGAAAGAATGATTATTCAGTCATGGACAGTTGTACCCATGTAACACAAGAAAATCATGTTCAGTATCCTCTTCTGCTATATCCTGCTAGTTTAAGGTTGTACACTCTTTATTTACTTCTTAGCTTCATAGAAATCCTTGTGAAATTCCTTTTTTTTTTTTTTGCTATTATACAGAATGTATTTTTATGTGCCTAAGGAAAAGAAACTAGGGAGAGCCACTTTTTAACCCAAAGGTGATATGAACTGCCTCATCCACATTAATGAAACTATTGATTCAGATTATTGAGGAGCACATCTCTGAAGTAATAACATAGCTAGCAAGAAGGGGAAAAAATCCCTACAAATAAATGTGGGAGTTGTCATGCTCCTTGAGACTCACTGGGGCTTAGCTTTGGAGAGGAAATTCTGCAGCCATGAATCAATAACTTGTAGGAAGAGAATCGGCATCAAAATGTGGCTCTAATCCTTTTCCTCCAATTCTGTTGCCCAAAGCAGTACAGACTAAGGTTATTTCTGCAGGTGGTTTCCTTTCTTATAAAACTCTATTAAGCCATTTAAAATAAAAACAAATGGCCTTATTGCATAACATCAGTGTCAATTCTAATGCTTAAGGAACATCCCAGCTACACAAAGCAGACTTTGACTTAAGTGTGTATCTTAAATTTGACTTCAGACAGTTCTTTGGCCTGACATCTAGGTTTTATCATCATTTAAATGAGTAATAAAGAGTTTTAATTTCTATAAAGATCCCTCTGCTTAGCTTATAAGGAACACATTTTAATGTGTACACAAATAATGTATATTTGAAGAACCTTTGGTCTTGCCACAGTGGTAATAAGTGGCTGTAATATAACAGGGCCTTAAAGTGCACGTAGGACTTCTATGTTAAGCTGAATTGGCAACACTCAGGTATTTTCTACTTTCCTGTTTTATAAAATAGCCATAATGCATCTAACTTCATGGAAAAGTGTCATGGTGTCAGACAGGTCTCACAGAAAATGCTTTCTGTATTTACAAGGTTTTATGAAAGTTCTGCATATACCAAGGACCAAAATAAAACTCATCTCTTAGTAAAATGCCCTCTCTAATAATTTCTACTTTCAAGTAGACAGCATGGCCATGTTTGGCTGTTTGGTGTAGGGGGGGAGGGCTTTGTTTGTTCGTCTCTTTTTTTGGATGGTTGGTTGGTTGGTTGACTGATTGGAGTGTTTTTTAGTCTTTTAATTTGGGGTTTTTTAATCTCTTTCTTTTTTCTGACTGCTAGTGCAAGGGAGAGAAAAACACTTTATGTCCTTTCATTGCTGAGGCTTTGTATGTGATCAATACCTTTACGGTGAACTAAAAAATTGAGAGACTAAAATGATCCATTAAGTACCTATTTCAACTAGACAAGGGAAAGGCTTTTGAAAGCGAGGGGTACTTTGGACCTCCTCCTTTTTGACTGAGGTTCCTTGTAAGCCTGGTTAAGCCTCGTTAAAAAGATTCCCAATTCCTCATTTCTGCCAGCAACGGACTGCTTCCAGAGGTCATCTCCTCCTTGCTACGAATGCAACTCACCCAGCAGGACTAGTAAGTATAATTCAAAGGACTAGTAAATATAACTCATCTTGCCAATTAAATCCAAACGAGTTTTGCTACTTGGAACGTGCATAGGTCTCTTTAGGGGAGGGGAGAAAACAAAGAAAAAGATAATCCATTCTAATGCAAACATTTGGTAACAACAGTAAGCTTGTGGACCAAGCATCCTACATTCCCCAAGACAGACTGGGGAATTAGGAGATGGAAACAATTGCCTCAAACCAACCTGTGAAGCACCAGGCACTACTTCTGTTCAGAAGCCCTTTATATGATTCTCCTTCTCTGGAAAAAACATCTGATTAATTTGTGGAAATTACCTTAGATGTTAGTAAAGAAGAGGATTCAGATAATGTTTCATATTTACATAGAAGTCACCAGTTCCAGGTGTTACCAAATGAACAACATGCAAAGTTTCTGACACTAACATAGATCTGCAAAGTTTAGATGGGCCAATGCACTGGAGACTGCAAGGCACCGTAGCTCCTAGTATTTTTTTGTGGACTATGAGTCCTTTTGCCTAGATTTCAGCTCAATCCTGAGAAGTCTTCTAGTGTTCCAATGCAAGGACCAATACCTCATGTCTCTCTTTGCCCAACTTTTGAGTCTTCTTTCCTCATCCCCATTTTATCTACTAGTGTTTTTAACTCTCATGCAGTTCATCAGTTTTCAGTATCTTGACTATTCAATAGCCTACTGTAAAACAGGATGACAGTATCAATCTAGAAATTTAGTTTCCTGCAAAAAGGGCCAAGAGTCACAGAGTTTGTACACAAAGACACTTTAATGCAAATCAAATAGTACTGTTTCATTCTAAGGTGCTCCACACATCCTCAAACACCCAACATGGAGCTTCCCAGTTTTACCATTCCATTGAGAAATTAATTTTAGTCTAAACAACAGAACTTTAAAAAGACAACTCTTTAATGCTTCTTGTTTTTATTTAATCAATACTGTATTTCAATACCAACTGTTAAATCTTTATGAGTAACAGGAGCATATTCCTCAAATTTGTTGATCACTATATAGTACAACCTCAAAACTCTTATCCAAAACCCCATGTATTCCAAAATTAGGTTTCCTCCCTCAACATGCAACATTTGAATAAAAAAGTCCTGACTTACTCAAAAAAATTCCACTGTGCAGTTATATAAACTCAGATCTCTTGACACCCCCTCTGGCTTATGAAGACACAGGTTTTAAAAAGGACCTTCAAAAGAAAATGAAAAATGAATATTATTTTGCTGACATTTCCAAAGGATTCTAACAATTCCATTACCATAGCAGTACACATATATAAAGACACTGTGTCCAGTAAATTGTACTATGCAATATAGTATTTCTGAAGGACTATAATTGCTCTCTGCAAAGGCTGTGGCATGTTATGCTGTGATTATATTGGAAACTACTGTGCAGCCATTCCATTTTTTAAGCCTTCATAATTAGGAAAGTATCTCTGTTGAAATTATATTTATTAAAAAAAAAATTCACTTTAGATTACTAAAAAAGTGCACATTCTGTAAGTGCAGGCTCCATTTCACCATTTCTACTGCTTGTTTGTTCTTCATTTCAGTTCCAATTCCAAGTTTTTCATAACATGCTGCAAGGTTTGGACTGCAGAAACAAAGGCTATATTTGCCCTTAATCAAAACACTGTTTTAAAAGATGTTGTTTTCATATCACAAACACATTTCAAACAATCTTGAGTATTTCAAAACCTCCCTTTTCCATCCTACAGAATCAAAATTTCCATCTCTAAGTAGGGGCCTTTAAAAATAATCTGAAAACAGTATACACAATATTTCAAGACAGCAGAGCAGCTGAATAGATGAAAATGGCAGCATAGCCATTTTAGATGTTAAAACAATCTTCTTACTTTCTATATGAGGCCTCTGAACACAAAAAGATTGTGCATTTTGCATGGTTTTCTAGCCCCATATTTGTAAATGGAAAGGCAAATTTTCAGACAGATTTCTTATTCAGCTAACAGGAAAATAAATCATATGGTAAATGCAGCTCTGATGCTGCCTAGATTCTCTTGCTCATATCCATGGTAGGTACCAAACCTCTTGTCCTTGCTTACAATACTCAATGTCATTATTGATAACTGAAATATGTTAGCTGGTTTTAAAATAATTAACTTGGGAAGCTTGATTAAAAAAGTACAGAGCTCTGATTTGTTGTGGATACACTGTTACAGTTTACACAGGAATGTGTCATCTTTGCTCACAGTCAGTGAAAAATCTTTTAACTCAACAGAAAGCATGGAATTGCATGATATTGTAGTAAGTGTCACAATTTCTACAAAAATTTAAATCATTATGCAATCAAATGCAGCAGGAACATGTCTTCAGCAAATCTTCCATCAACGCTCTCAGTTGAAATTCACAGGTAAATCCTGTATCCGTCTCTGAAGAACATCTTGCAGGAAAGGTAAGATGGAGAGAGAGCAGGTAAAGACAAAGGTGCAATACGTGGCGTGCAGTTTCTCTGTGCACTGTGTTCAGTTTAGAGGAGACAAAGTCTCTGTGCAGCTGCATGCAGAACAGTTTAAAGACAGAGTAGAAGTTATTCCAGCAACTAGTCTTCTCCATGCCTTACCTACCCCAAGGGTTGGTTATTGCAACCTGTGCAATGACTTTGCTGGGCAGAGGTGAAATTACTTCCAGTGTATCCAGATGAAGCACCTCAGCTTGGAGCAGCAAAGGATTCTTCCTTACCTTGGCTGTTTGATGCAAAAGATAACGGTACCAGGCAGCTGGCTGCATAACAGGGAGCTGTGTTACCACTATATCTTTCCTCAGAGGGAAAGAAGAAAAAATGACTTCACATCAGACTATTACGGATACTAATACTATTGTCAAAAGCAGAAACACAGAGATTTTACAAAATACTGTCTAGACACTGGAGCACACTAACTAAAGAAATAATTTGAGTACAAGCTTAATACGGCAGGATAAAAAAAATCTACAACCTTACAGCTAATGACACTGAAAATGAGTCTACTGTGTGTGATTTCACTGATGTCTGAGGGAGCTTGTTCTGTTAATGTTTTTCATACTTTCAGTCAAACAGATTGCTGAGTAATCATGTTTTCTTTATTTTAAAGGGTGAGGAAGGTATTATACAGAAGGTGTTTCCATATGTTGCAGTTAATAAAGGCAATCCTTAATAATAAGAGTAGGTTGTCTCTGCTCAGCTATCTGATGAAGAGCCCTCCTGTTGAGAGGAAGAAGCAGATCCTGTGCCTAGAAGAGACTCCTAGGGCTGCACATTTCAGTGGCTACTGGAAAGTACTGTAAGCAGATGAATCACAGGTCTTCTCCAACTGTGTCCAAATCAGTGACATTCACTAAGGTGTTCAGGGCACTTAGGAGCAAGCACTTATGTCATGAATCTCTCCATCACCCTTTTCTTGCTGGTGAAGGACAGTGGACAAGACCTGGATCCATCACTCCGGAAAACCATCAGCAAGTCCCCTCAAGAGGTCAGGGTGCTTTCATCTTTGAAGAAGCATCTGGGTCTCTGTCTCAAGAGCTCAAAATTCTACACGGAGAATATGGCTAGCTATAGGCTGAGATCACAGATTCTCTTTCAGACTGAAACCATAAAATGTATGGGGGGAAATAATTTTGGGGGCATCACCCAGAGGGTATGACACATCACTTACATTTTTGTCTTTCTAACCCCAAAGCTGAGTGCACGTCCACGACTGGATGAAAACCTCACAATTATTACTACACTGTTAGAGCTAAATAGTAAAGAGGGAAGAAAAAAAGTTTTGAAGCTCATCTCAGTTTACTATGACGCGTTCAGTGTCTGACCACGTCTTAAAAAGCCATACAGAATCCAAACCTATTGAAGGACAACTTGCCTCAGATAATTGACACATTACACAGCAGTGCTACATGCTGGTTTTCTCCGGATTTCAAAGTAGGGCAGAGATTGTTCACCTGTAAGTACCTGAGTAGAAAAAAGACCTGCCTCTGTTGCCATTCCCACTTTCTGGGAGACTGACAGTTTCCTACAAGCAGTTTCAAAAGGCACATCATCTCTCCATGGTAAGTATCCACCTGTAGCCTTACATTTATGAACTTCAAAGCATTCTGCAAGACATCTTTTTATCCAGACATATCAAAATGTAGAAATTATTTTGTGGAGAGACATTTCTAATAGGAAATAGTTTATTTCTTCATGTTTTCTGGGAATGGTGTTCTGCTGGTTTTCACTATTCAGAATAGACTGCAAGAAATGCAAAAAATACCCAAAGAAATAAGTGGATGCTTGCAAATATATAGACGATAGGACTAGCTCTTACACATGCAACTAGTCCAGCTGGATGTTCACAGCCACACATAATACTTTCCAGGATTTTAACCAAAGCTAATACGGCCTACATTTTAAAAATTGGCCACTAGTTATGGGCACTTCCTAATTCAATCAAAGTTTCAGAATTGCTAAACAACACCTCGTCCTTGTTTCAGGGTCTGGATGCTCAGCAGTTCAGAAAATCAAACCCAAAGTGACTCAAACCAATACTGAAAAATATGAACAAAGTTTGCAGTTGTTTTTGAAAATGCAACCCCTCAAGGCTAAATCCCACTTTAAAGACACTGCAATAGTTTTGAAAGCTGCATATTTTTGTATTGAGCCACTAGGAGGCATAGACAAATGTGGTGGGTGGACTCTGCATCCACACTCCTTCAGTGTGGTCAGTGCAAACAGTTCCTCCCTCACCAGCTAACACTGATGACTGGGAATAAAGGGAATCTGGGATAGGCCTGCACAGTGAACCAGCAGTAGCCCTTGCAGAGGTGAGGCAAAACAAGGGCTGCTGTTGGATCCTGCCCAGAACACAAAACCCAGCCACAATATGTCCATATAGTGTTTCTGTCTCAAAGATGTGTGAAGTACTGTTGTATCTGCATTCACAATTAAACATGATTTTGACATTATTATGGTGCTGATGCTGTTATATCTTCAGTGCATGATGGTTCCTGGCTCTGTTCGTGCCTGCCTATTGTTCATGAGACACTTTGTCTTTGCAATGATCGAAGAACAAGGTGTTCTGGAAGCTCTTTTCAGCTGTGATCTGGTGAACTTCTTACGGATTTTTCTGTAAGGAGGGAAGGAGAAAAGGAGGGAAAGAAGAGAGAGACAACAGAAGAGATAAATCTCAGTCTTTAACAGAAGACTGCTCACGAGCCAATAACAAACATAACAAATACTCTTACCAGAGCAGGAAGGTTAGTTCATTGGAAAACACTTGCAGTCAACAAGAGTGAGCCCTGTCCATCAACTGATGATTCACAGTTGTCTGATAATGACTCAGTGAAAAGTGGGTTGGTGTTAGACAATATTTGGACATTAGTATTTAATTACATGAAATCTTGGGCCAGAATGCTCAAATGGTGAATCGTCACATTGTTATTAATGTGGGAATGAAGAAACACAGAAGAAGGAACCTTGTTAGCACCCAAGTGAATGTGGTTCCTCTGAAACAGTGGTGGAGTGGGAGCAATTATAGTTATTTGCACTGTATCACTTCTGCAGATAACACATAAACTGGATCTCTGGGCTTTCTAACTAGTGCCATTCAAGTGCAGTAAACTAACTTTCATTTTAGACTTTCAGATGAAAAATCAAACATAACTACAGGTGGCCATGTTGTTTATATTGTAATCTTATACATCCAAGAAGCATAGTCTTTCTATGTCTCTCTAGAGAGACTGCTCTGTTTCTCTACTATTATAAATCAATAACCACAATGCTGAGTGTATCCAGGGTAGAGTATCAGAAAATGCAGAAATGGTACACACAAAGTATGCTAAGAATCATTTTCATTGGCAGAGCTCTGAATATTAGATGCTACTGGAAAACTACCTATTTTCTGAATACACTCAATCAAGAATCCCAGCTTTCACTTAGGTAGTTTTATAAATTACAGGGATTTTGAGTGTCTGGAAATGAATTAAAGCAAACTGGAGCCTCTAACACTAAATGAGACCAGGTTTTCTAATTCAAGCTTTCTGACTTGAGAGTGTGACCTACAAACTACAGGGTGATGAGGTGCCCACCTGCATCAAGGTTCTCAGATGGCAACTCAGGAAAGGTTTTTCCCTTTCATCTAAATGGGCTGTTACCTCTCAAACTGACAAATAGTGGCACGTGACATTGAAAATACAGGATCAGCTCTAAATAAATGATATCGAATTCTAAAATAACAATTTGCATATTAAATTCAAACACATATTTAGTTACAGGTTGAGTATTACTCAGGGATATAAGCTTCCAGTCAAGTAACCAAGCCACAGAAGAAAACATAGAGAAAAAAAAAAGGCACAAAGCAGGAGAATATACTCTGGTATTAGAGGTTAAAAGAAGTCTGAAAAATACATCTGCTTTGGTTAATATATTTTAAATGTTCAGAGATGTATTCCTTTTAAATACCTGAAGGAAGGACATCTTCATGGCTTGGAATAACAAATTACAATTTAGCATCATTCAGCAATAAGCACAACAGAAGAAAAGGAAAGGAATCACTAGAAAGTTAAGTTTCGGCTTTTCACACAACCCCACAAAGAAAAAAACTTTATTGTTTAAGTACTTACATTACATGGGCATCTTAAATTAGGCCTAAGAAGATATTAAGCTGATTGACAAGATATCACATACCTTCTAGAACAGTCAGATCATAGAAATGTAACCTGAGACTGGCAGAAACATGAATTTCTAACATAATGAGACAACTGGTTTTCGAAATTCATGTGAATAGACAATAGTTATTATCCACACTGATTATAAATAGGGATATTTATATCAGATAAAAATATCAGATAATTGTTTGCCCTTCTGAATTTTTAAAAAGGCAACTTTATAAACTGCCAAGAAGTTTCTACTTGTGAAAGCAATTTGCAGCAGATACGAAATGTAAGGACACTAAAGTATTTGAGATTACGATTTGTGATTATTTTGTAAGGGCAGTACAGTAAAATAAAACATGTAGTCATTCTTATTAAATACTGGTTCAAAACCAGCATGAAGGAAGGCAGAATAAAAAAGTCATCACATCATTACATCAAGCACACCACAAACAGAGTCAACTCCTCACTAAGTATAAATGAAAGTAGCTCTATGTAGACTTTCAGAAGAACTAATCTGGTATGCACTCTGCAAAGACAATCCAGCACTTTTATTTAAACAGGATCGTTTAATGCTTCCAGGAATTACCTGCCTGGGATACAGTCTTTCAGAAATAAAATTGGATGAGTGGAAATTTCCACTGACTTCATTAAATGCTATATATAAACAACCATTTTACTAAAAGCTAAAACTGTTCTTTTTACTGCAAAAAGAAAAATTTAGTGAAGATGGAGGCAATGGACTCTTTACACTGTAAATTTAGCATCTAAATACAGTAAAGATTTTTGAGAGGCACTCATCAGGTTTTATAATTTTTCAGAATTTTTTTAACACTTAAACATGCAGGTTGTAATAGTAGCTGATGAAAGGCAGGAAATACAAAGATAAAGTTGTCGTCAACCTTTCACTCAGAGCAGTTCTCCCTCCTGCAAGGATACACTGAACTAAAGGCAGTCGCCTTTAATGTTCAATTTCCTGTCCCTTTTTCACTCAATACCAGCCATATGTTTTCATTACATAAAGCTTTTATTTGGTGATGGCAAGTAAATTGCTTCAATATCAGTATCGTGGGTAACATCCTTTGCAGTTGTTATGAAAGAGTAATTGCCATTTCCCCTGCCTTATTTTCTTTTGACTTCTGTACTAGTGTTTGAAGCATAATGCACTACAGACTTGAAATGCAAATTTGACAGTATTTTAAAGCCTCTGCATTGTACTTCGAGCCCTCCTGAGACCAAAGGTACGAGAATGAAATAAACTCTTAAAAGGTGATCAATATATAAAGCCACTGTGCTCATTTTTATGTCAAATGGGATGCACTGCTGCTAATGTAGGAATAAGAAACATTCTTTATGTCTGCATGATACTTCAATTAGTAACTGCAGATAAAGGTATGCAAGACCCTGGGCACCTCCTTAGGGAAATATAGAAATGTATCTAAGTCTTAATAAAGGTCTTGATGAAGACCTCCCGTCTCTTTGCAAGTTTCATACACAGACTGAAATCTACTGGGTAGAAGTAATAGGCTGTATAGAGCATTTATGCCATGCTTAAATTTAATCAGGTGAATCATTTCAACTAATCAACCCTTTCTCAGGATCCAAGTGCATTGCATGTAACTAACCATCTGGTGAAGTTAAACACAATCCTATATAATCTATTATGTCCAGATTTCTCAGGAATAGGACAGCCTATTCACATTTCACATTTGTAAAAGCTGACACATTTTACAAATTTCACATTTGTAAAAGCTGACACAAAGTTCCCTTCTCTAATTATGCCCCACACTAAAACCATATCAATTTTTAAACCTGAATAAAGAGAGGTGACCTCCAATTGATGTTAGTCAAGGATATGTTTTTCAAGCCTTTTGTAGTAGGAGATAAAGGCATTACTTGCTTTAGCTTTGTTGATATCAAGCATATCTTTCTAACACTATATACAAACTGTTGTGCATCTGTCTTGCCTCCTCTGCATTAGACTCACAGTTGTGATGACTAGACCAACTTTGGTATTATCAGCTATACCAACAGTACTTAAGAAATAATATAATAAATACAATTTATGGCAGAAGTTGTTACTGTGAGAGACATTAATTGCATGTAAAGGCTCACTGACATTTTAGCAGGTGACAAACCTTGTTTTGAAAGAAACAAACATTTTCCTATGAAGAGGAATTGTCCCCAACGTATATGCACTTTTGCGATGTCCATAACTCTTCTTAAATACCAATATCCAGAATTGCTTTTGATTCTCTGTTTCCACTAAAAATACATTTATGAGCTAATACAAACCTGGACATAGTATTATTTTTCACACTCTGTTTAAATTAGTTTGATATTTTTGCCAGAGTCTTTCCTAGACTGATGCTGTTTGAGCAACATCCTTCTATATAAGAACTAGTGCTGTGGAAATGTATTGTTACCTAATTGTTGCTGGTAGCACAAGGAAAATGCACAGGTCGGCAGCAGGAGTAAGAAAACTGATTCCCTGGACAATCGTAGTTGAAATTCCACCTAATCTCTCAATTGGGGTAAGGTTTTCTGCTATGACTTGCCAGCTGTAAACAGCAACCTAAATGTGCTGGATGCATGAAATACTCCCAATGCTGGAAGGCGAGATTTTGTGTTCTGGCGCAAATTTTATGTGAAACTTGCAATCCGTCTAACACCACTAAGCTGTTCAGAGAGAAAAACTAAACTAAAAAAAAAAAAAAAAAGAGAAGTTGCTGCTGCTCCAAGGCAATGTAAATTTTATGCAATGTAAATTTTCAGTGCAAGCTCAAGGCCAGTAGGCAAAAACAACTATTTAAAAAATAACCATCATTCCTCAGGGGTTATTAGGTGAAATTATTTCTCATTTCTCTAAGGGCTTCTTGTATCCAGAGGTACATTATAACTATTCAGTGGATTAAATTACAGGAGGGGACACTACCTTAGGAAGCTTGATAGGCTTTTTATTAATTTCCACAGACTTTTAAAAATAAGTGAAAAGCCCAAATGTGTCCAATGCTGTCTGCTCAAAGAGACTTTAACAGGGATAAAGCTGTAGGCACAGATCCTTAGAAACCTAGTAGGTTACAAAGATTGACTCACAGCACTTCCTACATTTCTACCTGTGTGGAAATTAGAAGTATTTTAATTAACTATTTGGCTAGCTGGTTTAGACTTTTTTTTTCCTCAGCACTTTCAGGTAAAGCTTTCTGATATTCCATTAAAATTTTATCTAACCCCAAAGTGACAGAGACCAGGAAAAAATACATTTGGAAGGCAGAAGTGGGTTGACATTAACACACCTTTTAAAAATAAGGTCCTTGGGAAATGTTAATTCATAAAAACAAATTCAAAGTTTTAATCAACATGGGGTTACCAGAAAGCTGTTGCCATGAGCCACGTTGTTGCATTATAAAACTCATACAGATGGCAGATAGAGTGATACAACCTTTATAAGATTAAAGAGGTGCTGCTGTAGACATGCCATCATCATTTAAATGTTTTAAGAGTTTATCTTATTTTTCTCCTGCTAGCAAGGAAATTTTTTCCTTTGTTGCTGTTTATCTTCAAAATTGTTTTCAATATTTACAGAGCAAGACTGTTCTCTATGAACAATAATTTTTAGACACACTAGTTACAAATCGTGATGTCAGGTCTTCCTAAGTAGCTTAATATAGAATTTTTTCAAGTATTGCACCACCTTGAGGGTTTCTCTGATGTTTTGTGTTTCAGAGCAACAGATTATAGCTATTATGTATATATAGAAAGCCATAAATAATGGGGCTTAAGCATTTTCTTTACTGGGAGGAAAAATTCAGGTCAAATGTTTAAAGCACAGAGTTCTCTGACTGTGTCATGCCTGGCCTATTGTATGGCACAAGCCACCTCTGTTTCTTTCCACCTACTGCTGATTTAAAATCTACTAAGATCAAAATCTCCTCAGAGCAGAAGCCATCTCTTTGTGTGCATTTTTAGAGTGCCTGGAACAACAGGAACCTTATCCACTATTGAAATGATTTCTATCCAGTTTTACTGCAAACAACTGTCATGGCTTTTGGAATAATCACCTCATTCGATAGATTTTTCCATGCTTCCATTTCCCCTGAAAATAGCACATTTCATTAATAGTTTAAAGTGCTTTAGGATGCTAGGAGGGAAGTATTAAAGAAAAGTCTTATTCTCAGGATCACTATTAATTTTTCAGTTGAATGCTGGAATCAAGAAAAACTTCTAACCCCTAAGAAACATTATAAAGAGATGCTGTCACACATCAGTCATCACATGAAGACTAAATCTAAATCTTAACCATTAGCAAGATTATCCTTCCAGTTCATCTGCGAGCTCAGTACTTTCCCACCAAGAGACTAAGGTTACCTACTGCTGAGACACCAGTTTCGGTACAGGACTGACTTCTCACAGAAGCCAGAAGCCTGGAGGCCATACCAGATCATTTGTGGTAGGAACAGCTAAAAAAACCAAACCTTTGATCTAGTTGGTAAATGATGGACACCACAGAGCTCAGCATGGACTTGCCTTTGTGTGTTGGGTGGAGCTTTGTGAGCTCAGCAGGGACAGTACCTCACATCACTCACCACGTAGCAGTGATGATGGCAGAGCCATGCACAGAGCCATATTCCTCAGACAGTCCTTCCTTCGAGGAAGGGAGGAAAACCTGTCTTTGGATTCATGGCATTTCATCACAGTGTCCAACTTTGTAGAATGGAGTAGAACCACCAAGTCCAAGCAAAGGTAGCTTGACAGAATGGGTAAAAAAGTAAATTATTCACACTCCTTAAAACCTAACAATGGCTCAGGCTTTAACAGACTTGTAACCTGAGCTACAGGACAGCTGCTCTGCACCTTATCTGAAATTCATTAGCCTCTCCTTAGTTACCTTACACTGCAAAGGCTGCAAGGCAGGAAGTGTGCTCTATGCAATAAAGAGTTGCTTAACCTCTCTTCCCTGTGAACGAACACACAAGATCACTGAAGAACTGTCAATACATAGGCACTCTGGGAACCCAAGGATCCAGAAAGCCTTCTACATTTCACAGGCACAAACACCAGCAGATCTCAAAGCAACTCCTTTATTCTTCCTAACTACATCAGCAGGGTGGGGATGAATTCCTATACTACATAACTTTATACTCTACCAGTAGGAATTTTCAAAACCATCTATTTATTCTGCAGAAGGATGGCCATTCTGTATATTGATTAAATATCACCTGCTACGAGATGAAAAAATTACCCACATGGCAGCATATAATTTTTCACGAGAGAGGCAAGAAATTGGAGAGAAGACTCATCAGAGCTGGCTATGCAGAGTGGAATGCAATGTTGCTTTCAACTACTTCCCAAATACCTTGCATATTAATTCACAATTTCAGCCTTATCCCAGACTCTAAGATGACAAAAAACATTCAGAACATACCTGCTGTTTCTGGTTTGGGCTACAAGCATTTAGTGCCATTTCCCTGGCAACATTAAATACTGGATTGAAAATTTTCAAAAATACTGTGTTAACTAAATAGGCTTATTTAAGTCCAAGATAAGAGAAAGCTTTCTATAATATGCTCCATAGGGGAAAAAAGAGATACTTTACTTTTGTATTTTTATTAGTATTTTTCTTTCTATTTTTCCTTACCTTTTTGATTACTTCAAGGTAGGTTTCATCTGAGGTTTTTGGCCTGAACACTGTATTTACAGCATTACAGCTTATAATATTATCTCAGGCTAATAAAGATGAATATTATGCTTTCTTTTTATCAATTATGCATTTACTTTTCCTGGAATAACATATGTACAAATAGAGTATATTTGGAGAAGCTTCTTGGCATTCTGGTTACTTGCTCTTAAGCAAGAGCCAAAAAATAAAAATTATTCAGTCTTACCAGAACCAGTTGGAGAGCAAAAGTTCCCTCACAAGACCATCCCCTGGGGCTCTGCTCCACACCATCAACCTCTTGCATAATTAGCACTTCTCTGTGCACAGAAGCTCCAACGCAGGATACCAATCTGTACTGTGGCATTGATAGAGGTAAGCTTTGCCACAGAACAATTTGATGTTAATTTCTAAGGTCATTTTCATGTCAAAGACTGGATTTTTTTTTTTTTTTTAATATTCATGTTACTGAAGGTCTATTTGAGTTCATTTTCTGGCACTCATCCTGCTCTGCACCGTTATGGTCAGCACTTTTCATGTCAGTATCTCACACTGCCTGCTGGACTGCTTAATTAAAAACTGCACAGCATCCTAAAGAGTAGGTTATTGAATATTATTGAAGCTTAATGACAAAAAGGTGGAGCAACCCAGAGGTTAAATTACTTGCCTGGTGTCTTATATCAAGCAACAGAGGAATTTTAAAGTTTGGATCTGTGCTTTCTCAACTAGAATAACACTTCTATTGTATTTTGTCAGGTATCTGTTTTAGCTTCTATCCATAGCACAAGTTATGAAAACAGCCAGTCAGGTCTCCTTAGATGTTTGACAAGAGCAGTTAGCTGTCTTTATGATTGACTTTCACAGTCACAGTCATTATGTTCTCTTTGGTATTTTATATTTAAAATGTCCATGTAGTTACTTATGCAAACTTTTTCACAAAAAGAGACCAACTGATACTTGTTTTTCTACAGCCTTACTTACATTTATGCCAGAGAGTCATGAGTTTTAAAAAAAAATACAACACCAAACAAACTATCAGGGAAAATGTTAAGAATAAATGATTGAATACATACACTGAAATATGGACTAGGTCAGAATGAAATCTTCTATCTGTAATTTGAAATGAAGACTCCAATAGGGGACAACTTATAAATTAAATTTAGTGGGTAGTTCTGTGTGAATTTAAAGACTGTGAGGATCACTGACACAGTATTTTTGAACATATTCACCATAGTACAGTTTTATCATCTTTTCTGCTATTTAACTTTATCAACCATGTGTTCACCACAGGACTCACCTAGTTTCTCTGTCTCTATGCACATTATTGGTGTATATTTCTCTGCCTTTCAGTGAAGTAACTCTTTAACTTGTGTCCAGCTTCTACTAGTATTGCTCACATAGCGCAGAAATTGTAAAGAGCAAAAAAATATCCCTGAAGACTGATATTGTGCAGTCTTTGAGGATTACAATCCTCAATAGCTAAGATTCAATATGATTGATAAACCTCTGTGGTTACAGGCATAGAAATGGTGAGAACAGACTGATTTTAGCCCTAAACTAGTGTTACTCTAGCCTTGCTATAGGTAACAAATGTATAATTAATCTTCGCTTTATCTTTTCTTTGATACTTAAAGATGCAGATGGCTACATTGGTCAGAAAAGTTTGCATTTTTTATTGTTATTTTGTATGTTTTCCAAGGCTTTGAAAGAGAAATGGGCTTCCCATACAAGGATGATTCTTTATAGCAAAATTTCTTCTTGTTCAAAATCAAATTGGTTTTAACTCCCACAATAAAAGACGGTCAAATATTACAAGATGACACATTCCCATGGGGATGTGGATTTAGGGAAAAGCTAAGCAGCAAGCTAACAAAAAGCTAAGCCCTAAGACTTTCAGTTAAAACATCCGGTAAAGAGGATTGGGTTCAGCTACATCAAATCCTTTGTGCAAACACAAAAGACAGCTTCTGGAGGAAAACCTTTCAATATGGGCAACCATATCACAGGAAACTCAAAATTTGTCAAGAACCAAAAAAAACAAACAGGTTAAAAAATTGCATGGCATCCCAATTTAACATCTGACTTATAAGATGTATTACAGACTATGTGATGTACTCAAGCTGATGGACGTTGCTCAGTGGGAGTCAGTAATGGATTTAAGAGCTTTGCTGAATTGGGTCTGGAAGGTCTAACAAAGCAAACAAGGTTTATGGAAAAGTCAAGTGCTTATACAGGAGCTTCTCCGCCAACATCTGTGTTTCAGACAATTCTTAATGCACTTATTATCAACCCTGTATTTCATTTGGGTTTTTTTCCCCTCACAAGTTTCCCAAGACAATAAAATGTGGCTCATTTCAGAAACTATATTTCCCTTCCCAAATATAAAATTTTCTGGCAGTTACCATCTGAATGTGAAAGGACTTTTGCCAAAGGCAATGGAGAAGATCGCAAGTGCTTGAGTAACACCTCTAAATGTGCCAGTGCTTTTTAGCTGAGTCATGTGAATTAACCACATTCAAGCTCCTACCTCACGCAACTGCAAAGTATACTTTGGTATCTAAGCCACCCTAGAGAGGCAGCATATTTGAATTTCTGCTCACAACAGGGTAGCATCAGACAAGATTGTTTTACAAGAGCCAACAGTGTGACTTTTCAGGCAGAAGTAACTAGGTCATTTACAACCATCTGTTCCCAACCTCAGCCTCCCTGCAGTCATCACTGAAGCAGTGCGCTAATTAATTTTCACCTGCTAATCAGCAGAGACAGCTCTGAAACTAACAAATCATCCAGTTTTAGTCAACAGTTTCTGGACTATTGTGGGTGGTATTTCAGTGAGACTTTATTACCAGTAAAAATAAAGAGTTTTCTCTGAAAGAAGATCCCCATATAAGGCTTCTGACCTGCTCCGTGTACAACAGCCCTGTGAAAGAGTGAAGAACACTTCATCTAAATCTCCAGGCAAAGAACTGAAAGTACACTGTTAATTGCCCCCAGATCTTCAAAGTATTGAGGCACCTTCTTAATTTTGATATGAGGAGTTAGGTATATAAATGCTTGGATTTACAGACTTAAAAAACCCGCTTGAGGTCTCCTGGGAAGTCTGTGAGGGAGCAGGAAATGGAATTATGTTTTCCCAAGTCATAGGCAAGCACTTCAACCATGGCAAAATCCTTCCTCTACCTTGTAGTTTTAAATATGACAAGTAGCTTACTACAATGTAACTGAAATCAATTTTAAACTGTGAGAGGATTAATACATAACTCCAAAACAGAATGATTGTATTTTATTTGTTCTGAAGACAGATAAAGCAAAACTCATAACACTATATGCTCTTCAAACCTACCAGTTCCGTCTAATGGCACATCTTATAATGAGCTCTGAGATTTTTTTTTATATACATGTTTTCCCTGTAAATAGCTATGATTCCTTAAGTTAAAAAAATATTCACATTCTTCAAATGAGTTGATTTTAGTTCCATGGAATGATCCTGTTTTTAAAAACAAACATTTTCATTACCACAATAGTGTTACTTTGATTTAGTAGGTACTATAAAAGGCCCAAGAGGACAAACTCATGTAGGGAAATAGTGAAAGAAAATGTCTGCAATACCCCTGAAAACTGCTCAATGAGAAATGGCAAGAGATTATGATCTAGTGTCTACCCTGCTGCTTGCGATTCTGTATCAAAGTACCTCAGGTAGGGCTCAGAAAAGTATGATTTATATGTTGTGAACAGTGCGCAGCATTCATGAATAGTTCACACTAAATAAGGTCAAAATAACAGTTCCCAGAAACTATTATTCTCTCTCATGAGTATATAACGACTTTGAACAGGAGCTAGCCAAGTAGGACATCTCCTGAACTGTAGCAAGGACAGTTCCTCTCCAAATTCCCCATATGCAGTATTGTCACAGTGACTGGAGATAGTTGTCAGTTCACCTGTGCTCAGTTGTGGCCAATCAATAAGATATTTGCAATCCTATCAGCAGGAATTAGACAAAATTCTAAGGGATATGTTCTGTAATCCCTGCTTTTCAAGATGTATGACAACTATATAACAAAGAGAAGTAAAGGAACCAGAAAATTATATCTTTGGAGGCTGATTTTTTTTTGTTAGAGAGCTGGTGCATCACATTCTCAGGCTTGCAGCTGACGCTCCAAGAGTGCAGCCAGGCATCTTCTTGCAGGCAGTCACAGGACTGGGGTCTAATGGCCACAGTGCCATGCAGGTAAGAAACAAAAATGCACTATGCCCTGGATCCAAGTATGGTGTAGTTAAAAAACAGAATCCTAATTCAAATCAAAGTGCCTCATCTTTATGAAAAGCAGAGGTCAGCCCTGTGTGTATATTAGAAATACTTTTTTTGATGCACAATTTTTTTTTGCACATCTGGGGACAACTGGAAAAGAAAGAGTAAACATACCCATGGACATTTCTGTGATAGAAATTGCACATGTGAAGAGGAAGAAGGAGAAGAGCAGTTAGCACTGGAACTCTGACTCGGATATAGACCTGCACTCCTGCACTGTGTATCAGACCCCAAGTACTGAAGACTTACTCCAGTTTTCCCTTTTCTCCAAGCAGTGTGCTACAAGTGGTAACTCAAACACTGTGCATGACCTTGTCTAAGCATTGATTAAAACACACGTGGGAGGCAGAAGGGAAAGATCATTGATCATTCACAACTCTTAATTTTGCCTTGGGTTCACCAAAGTTGTTTTCAGTTTGCTTTTAAAGGTACAGGTTAGGGTCTACACTGATAAAGCTACACTGCGGAGAGTGATGGCAGTATGAGCAGGAGCATGGAGGGCTGTGAGCACTAGCATGGCTGTCCCCCACTTCTGTAAGAGAACCAGACCACTGACAGCATGACAAGACAACATTTTGCAGAAGCTGGTCGTCAGCCTCACATTCTCCTCTTTCTGAACATGCAACTTTGGTTTTTAAGCTTCTTTGTGTGTGCTATGAGACATGCATAAATAAAAATGAGTGGTATCAGGTAATTATCACAGCAATTGTGATATCCTTATGTACTATCTCAACAAATCAAGGGAAGCTTTTCCTTTTGGAGACAGAACATGAAGTGAGGAATATGAAAATTGCCTATATAATGCTGCCATAGGGATGCCTCTCAAATAATTTTATCAGCAAAAAAGGAAGCCATGTCTGCTGGTAACAGCTAAAGATCATGTTCTAATTTTAGCAGTTGCAGTTAACTCATTCCCAATGGAGTTGCACTTACCGTGAGAAGATTTCTAACTGCTTCAGCACTGAAAGGAAACAAGCATCGAGTCATTCAACTGCAGATCTATATGCAAATATGCTTTTTGGCCCATGAAGGGAAAGCATATAGAATCTGCTGCTGTAATGCATTCAGCCAAACATTTCCACACATTTCTTATAATGCAAATGCTGAAAAAAAAAAATAATTCATTTACCAACCAGTGTTTCAGCTGTCCCTACACAAGTATGATCTAGCATGCACATGCGCTCTGTTACAGACAGAGCATGCATATAGGGACTGTACGCACACTGCATGCCTAGAATCGGTAGGAAAAGTTTTAATCAATAGATACATTCACCTAGACAGCCAACAGTTCAACAGTTATATTATTAATTTTACTCATAGATTATGGCTATGTCTTATATAATGCAAGCGATATTAAGCCGATATATTACATTTTTATTAAACTTCTGAAGACCATAATATGAACTTAATTTTTTTTCAATTATTATTTAGCTCCCAGAACAGTGATTCTGCATAAAGAATTTAACTCCACAGAATATGGTAATTTCCTGCATTAACCTCTAGCCAGGCCTACAATAGAATCCACATCACAGCTAGTCACCCATTTAGTAGAATGTCCTGAATAAAATTCTTTTATAGTTATGAGACTTTTGGTTAATCCTAGAGCATGCACTTAGTGCTAGGACAATCCTAGCAACTAATGTCTAAGTATACTAAAATGAAATAAGGAGACTGTCTTGGTGAGCAGTGATAAACCTGAGGCTCTTTAAAGACTAATTTTTCAATTAATTTTGTAAACAGATTTACACTTAAGTTTAAGATCTTGAGCAAGTTATTTCACAGTTTGAAATGAGAATTTCTTTTTCATTCAAATATAGTACAAGTAAAGAAAAAACACAAAAATGCTACATCCAGCAAAGATCAACATAAAATTATGATGTAATGTCAAAAGGTAAGAGTTCTAGAACTGTCACCTTAGTTTTCTGCCTAGATTAATCCCTGCTGTGAGCCTGTGACTGAACAGAGGCGTGGAAATCCCATGTGAGCTGGATGCACAAAGGCGTCAGGAAGGTTTTTGAATGGAGAGTGCAGCTTGTCACTAGAGATGAAATAGGAAAACTGGGGACCTCTGTAATTATTGGCAAAATTCACTGAGTATGCTGACAGGTATTCAGGAAGGGGATCAGCACATACAAATAGAAAAAGTCATAAGGATGATTCCTTCATGCCACTAACACGTAGGCAGATGGAAAAACTCTGTCTATTCCCCAGACTAGCCTTGGACTGTAATAACTGGGGCTAGGCACTGTGCTAATGTGCACACTGCCTGGCTTTGCAGAGGCAACTGGGCTGAGAAAGAGGGAAATACAAATGGGAATTATTCTGCCATTTTTCCCCAGATGTGCAGATACCAATAAACAACAGGGGAGGAAACTGCATTCGAAGAGCTAAAATTTAAAAAAAAAAAAAAAGCTGAAATGTGGATGCACATTACAACTAATATAAAATACATTCCTGTTCTACTCTGAAGGTCAGATTAGCACTTAAAAATATGTTGAACTTCAGATGTAAACTCCACTCTTTGTATTTCAATGATACATATGCTCATACTAAATTTTAAGTGTACCTACAGGCACTGTTGAACTGTGGCCTGAGTGCAGAGTGAAGGTCACTGCCCTAAAATTGTAGGGTAACTCCAAGGGTTACCTTGGAAAGTTTACAAGATATATAATTTCCATAATTATTTTCACTGCTCTGAATATTTAGCTCCCTACTCATCCCATTGCTACAAATATCTTGAATCTGTGAGCAACTAGATACATGAGTTAACTTTATAGAAATAAGATTGCTGCTTAAATTCAGAGAGGAAAAGAGTGATAATTTCTTTAAAAATATCTTCTAAAATGGATCTTCAGTCATAAATACATATATTTATCTAATCTATTGATGAATAATAATGTTTAGAATGCTCATGTCCATCTTTGGTTTGATTAACTTGAAATAGACTGGTACCTCATTTAGTTTAGGAGCAATAATATTATTCTTTTTTCCCTCAAATAATATCAACAGTCTGTTGCAAACTAAAAATTATACTGAAAAATATTTTCCCTTTTGCAGGCTTCAATTATACTAAAAAATATTTTTTCCTCTTGCTATAATTAGCACGTGTCTCTCTTATATTTATTTTTAATGAACAAATTCACATGATAAAACAGACTGGGCACAAAACAAGTGTCCTAAAGAATGAGTTGTTACCTTAAATGGGGTGATTATGTCTGAGCTGAGTGTTCAGAACATGTTCAGAACCTAATGGCTGCAACCTGGCAACAGATTTTTATTTTTTACTTTTTTTTCTTTCTATGTCAGAAGTGGGTAAATTGTGTGCTGCTTTTTCAAACATCTCCTTCTAGATGTCTCTTCCCTTTGCAATTATATTGCATTCAACCCATCATGGAGGTGCTGAGCTAAGTGATCTATTAGAGGACAGGTTGGCTGTCAGGGACTAGTGTATTCCTCCACCTTCCTCCAAAGAGCAGAGCATTCAGTTGTCATCTTGGACATTAGTACATTCCTAGCAGCTGAACCAGGCAGTGCTTTCCACTTGGAGCTTTAAAGGCTGGAGACAATTGTGAGCCCAAACAAGAAGAAGCTTCATCCTCTCTTTTAAATAATCTTGGAGTAAAGGTGAAAGGAACAAAAGGAAAAACTTAGAAAGAAGAAAACACACCTGAGGTAGGGAAGGAATCAAGGGGGATGGATGGGGACAGGAAAAGAAAAAAGAAAAGGAAAAGCCCTGTGAGAGAGAAGGAACATCTCATGTAAAACTGAGTTTCAAAGGATAAGAATTTGCTGTCTCCCATCAGTTCTAGTGTTGAAGGTTTATGTGAGAGAGGCACTAACACTTCTTGGTGCGTTGTTTTCACAGCAGGAAGGTGGCATCATATGTACTGGCATCAAACTATGAGGTCAGCTCCTGTCAGATCAGAAACAGGTGTACTGGGAGGGCACAACCCATGACAGTCCCTGAGCATTCCCTGCTGTGTTGCTCCAGCACCTGCCAGAGTGATGCAGCAGCACAAGTTCAGGCACCTCCTTGTTTGAGGAGTATCAGTGAGGTCTAACTGTCCTATGTTCCCCATACCAGGAGATTTCAAATGTTACTCTTCAAACTTTTCATTATTTGGAGAAGAGCCACAGATGCAGAGCCCTGAGGACTAAGTCCCTTGTTTACACACAGTGGTAGTTCTGCCTTGCTCCCTGGCCTGGGTATGGTATCTGCAGCCAGGGAGGGGGACTTCCTGGGATGAGAACAAGCAGAGCTATCATGGATGAGTGATTTGCAAAGGCAGGTCTCATCTCACCATAGCTTGACTACCTTGAATTTAAACATCTAGTTTAGGTAAGTTGTTTGGGCTGCCTCCAAGATCACTGGGGAGTCACTGTCACTGTAAGACTCATCTCACCCTTTCGCAGGCACTTCACTATAATAATTGGGAAAAAATTAAATTGAAAATTCTAAAACTTCAAAAGGTTACCAGTCTCAGGATATAACCACTATGGATTAGTCTGACACTACTAAGCTCTTTGCATCAAACAACTCTCAAAGTAGTGAATACCATCAATCTGGCTTGGAATCAGAAGTCTAAGAGTTCATCAGCCTCCTACCACTCTCTCTGAATTGTTACATTCCTCATATTAAAGCAAAATGAAGTGACATATTTAATTGATCTTGAAAGAACCATCAAATTGTCATGTGCTAGTATGTTAACTTTCCTAGATGAATCTATCATTAATAAGACTAAACATGTATGTTTTCCTTTGTTAGCTCTATATCTGCGTATGTTCTTTCTCTTCCCTCTTTTATTATTTACATTTTCCTTCAACTATCAGCTTTTCTAGGCTTGTGAAATAATCATAAAAGTGAGAAGCAGTCTGATGTTACTCCCTGCAATAATCCCCTTGCTTAAGCAAGATATTAAAGGTTTTTAAATAACGGGCCCAGCAAATACAGCTTACAAAAACAGACTACAACTTCTTATCTTAGTCTGAATTAAATTAGGGAATGGCCAGAACTTAACAGGGAAAGAAAAATAAAGAGGAACCTCCAGAAAACTAGTGATTCTTCTGTGATATCAAGCTCTACTGGGAAAAGCATAAGCTCATTAAATTCTACCAATTAATCTGTAAATGAAAAGCTGAAGAAGATTATCATCTTAGTTGTTTTTAAAGGAAATCAATTTCTAGTCTGGAAAAGATGCTGTTGGCTGTATATTTCTCCGCTATGTGTTATTTTTCAAGTTCTGAAAATTTTTGAGTATAACCTACACTGCAGATGCATTTACATTTTATTGAACGATCGGAGGTGTCTTAAACCTCACTGTATATGAACTACAATTAATGATAATTAAAAGGTTCTAATCTTTGCCACAGAGAAATAGCTCTAAGTCTTATTAACAAAATACTGATAATATTAGTAAATAGAAGATGCTAAGTTTGGCATAAGCTTTGACACAACACTGCTCTTTGCTGTAACACAACCTCAAAAATGATGTCAAAAACTGTATTCAAATAGGGGATCAGTAACACATATGCTGTGAAGCCTCATTCCCTGCTAAGATTTCATTTTTCTTACCTGGTCTCTTCTGTAGCTATAAAGAAACCATCTTCTGAAGCATCAAGCCAATTTTGCCTCTGTCTTTTGATCACTGGAATGGTACTTGTCTTAATGGCACTTGCACTGGCTTGCAAGGCCTTACCATTGGTCATATGGATATGGGGAGCAGCATGCTGAAATCATAATAAAAGGGAAAGGTATTTGCTTGAGAATAAGCTTAATTCTATTAACTAATTCTGCAGTAAAGGGTAGCCTACACACATCTCAAAAACAAGCTCATCTTCCCCAACCAGTACCTCAGGGTCAGATAACAAACAACAGACATCAACGTATTTTATGCACAGGTTTTAACGATCTTTAAAAAGTAAATTAACTAACTCTAATGCCATTTTATACAAAGAGATATTGAGACATGAATCAATGCTATGAACTGAGCAGTTCAGATTTTAGGAGAGAATTAATATTTTCAGAGCAAAAAATTAGCATCCCAAGCAATAAGATACAAGACTTACTTTTTCATCCAAGTATGGCATTGAACTAATTTCAAAAAATCCATACTTCTCACTTCACAGATCCTTACTCTGCCTGTCTTTCTTTTTAAATGAAAGTCCCTAAATAAGATAAGTGCTTTGGACCTGCTGCTAATCTAAACAGAAGCAGAAAAGCAGAGGTTTATACCACCATGCCACTGCCATGGTTTTTAGGTTTAATCACCAGTCGCTACTAATAGAGCTACTGCAATACATCTGCATTCATTTTATAACAGATAACAATAAAAATGCATTAATTTTCTATTAAACCTTTACCTGGAGTAATTGTGCAACAAGAGCAAGTACTCAGATCTAACAAGAGAATCTGCTTTCTGATACACGAGGAGAGCTAATGTTTTGGATGAATATACCATTAATACAGCACAACAAATACATTAATCTTGGAAATCTAAATCGTGTTTACCACATAATTGACTACCAACAGGAATAACTAACTTTGATTAAAACATATATGATAGAAGACATTATACAAAGGTGAAAATTTGCATACTTTATCTTGCTTATATTCAACATCATGGTCTCTTAGGAAGAAGTACTATTTTCTTGGTGAAATAATACCAGTATTCCACATCACTGATAGCATTTTTGCAATATTCCTACAATGCACACAGTGCTGCACATTCATGGGAGTACCCTCTAATTAGGGAACCACTAGCACAGCCACTGAGTAAGGAAGGGGCTGCTTGCACCCACAAAGACCAGCAGAAGAGAACACAAAACTGATCCCTGAAATCATGTCATAAAAACATAACAGTCAAAAAAAGAAAAACAAGGGCCTTATTTCTTCTGAACAATTCTTACACTCATATGCAATGCATTATATTCACATTATGACACAAATTTCACCGCACTGTGATCCACATCATTTGCTCCCTTCAGTAGGACAAATTTCATGTATTCAACAAAAAATTCCAGTGCTCATTATGCTACCGCAAGTTCATTATGTACAGCAAGTTCATTATACTACAGCAAGAGCCGTTTCCTTTGTGATTCCTTTAATCTGATGCAATAAAACCAAACAAGAAGAAGAGAAATGACATCGAATTTGAGTGAGTCACATATAAATCTTTCTTAGAGCTACACTATTTTCCTTTGTCTTAGAAACAAACAAGGGTTATGGCGAATTTAGTTGTTCTTGCACATAGGGTTATAAATCTATCTTTGTAGTCCCTCTAAATATTTACTTATTTTTTTCTGTTTTTTCATTCAGAGTCTAAAATGCAGTTTGACTTTCACATTTTTTTTGCATTGACTTTGGTGGGGATGAAGAACTAAAGGGCACGCTACTAGAAGTAATTCCGCTGTTATTTAGAATAAATTCAGGATAAAATATATAGGTGGGATGAAACTGGAAATTCATGTTGATCTCTTAGTGTACAAAGTGGGTAATGCTCAAAAAAAAGAGTAAGAATTCATGCATGGAAAACACTGCCATACATAAGATTTCCCACTAAATATTTATATCTGACAATTGCTAATGACATATATTACAGAGGAACATTCAAGGGCTCAAATGGTATTTTTGTTTGTTGTGCTTCCCCAGTCAGAAATGGGTTTAAGTTATCAATGGGTTTAAATTCATATCTTTTCTCAGACTCCTTCCTAATACGTCACTGAATGTTTCCTTTACTAAAGACAAGACATGCAGTCAAAAAACATCCAGGAAATGTACAAGGTATAAAAAGTGTATTTCCTATGGCACAAATTCTGAAGAACAGTGAAGCCTGATGGAAAAAGGATACGGTTTTTCATAATACTTTTTGCTCTGGCAGAGACAGATGTTGTTACTGGTTCTGAACTTCTGGTTTTTCTCCTTTTATAAGCCTCTAACTCTCATTCCAGGCAAGGGATAGCATTAGAGAAAATTATGCAAGAGTTACAATATAATCTCATTTCTGTTGCAGTAAATTGGTTAGAATTTTCTCTTTTATTTCCTTTCTCCCCTGGCCCTTTCAAGCTTTGAAAAAATTAATTACATTTCATGTAAGGATAAGAGAAAATAAGATTGTTGTTCTCCGGTTGGTGTTAGGGAGCACATAATCTTTAATTTCAAGTTAATCAAAACAATTGAAGTTCTTGACCAGGCAATCAGTTAATTAGTTCCTCTCAAAAAGTACATTCACCAGTATAAAAATAAACATTCAATGCCACTGTCATACGAATACCAACACCAAGATCAAAATGAACTTTCATACAAAGTACTCATTAAATGCTTTTTTTTATTATTATTATGATGATGATTTCAAATTTTCTCCCTCTAGAACACAGTTACGCTAGAAAGATTATGAAAGCCTCAGGCACATCACCTGTGCTACCACAGAAGCCCTACTCATTCAAAACCCTGCATGCAGAAAGCTTCAGTAATTTCATTGTAACTCCACCGTGTGCAATCAGCCACTGGTGGTTTGATTTTGACTGCAAACATCAAGTACATCACTAACAAGCTGTGCTGTGAGTTTGCAACACAGGCACTGGTATTAAGGGTCCACATACCGAGGCACATCACAGAGCAGCACCAGAGCAGCAGGAGCTTTACCCAGAGTTTGCGAGCTGCATGTTGGACAAATCTTCCACCCTGCAGGGTGACTCCCTTCTCCCAAGTTCTTCTTCATCTCAATCTGGATATGTTCATTGAGATCTCTTGTACCTTCAGGACAAAATTGTCCCATGCTCAAAAGACATCATGAGAAAAACCTAACTTTGAGCGCACTTGAAAGAAAAACTTCGCAAGACAAAGGGAGGTCTGATTCAGGAAAATTGCATCCAGAAAAGAACACAAATACTTGAGTCAGCACAGGATTATCTCTGGGAAGAGTTTCATCTGCCAAATAGAGGGTCTCCATGCTGCAGACTGAACGCATCCTCAGAGATCAAAGGCAATCTTTTCAAGGTTTTCAGCAAGGAGGAGTTTAAGACTGTTATACAGCTTCACCTGTCCCCTGCCAAAATATTTTTCTGCTGCTTGCAAATGCTGCTCATCAAAACTCACCTGGTAGGGGCACGGATTTCCCATCTGCATACAGATTCATTCCACAGTGGGCAACTGAGACATCTCCAGTGTTCAAGGAAGGCAATAGATCCTTTCATGAAGAAGCTACATAACAATGTCTCTCTCCCTGTCAAATCTTCCGGAAGCAGCAGCACAGAGTTACTAATTCAATCAGTTGCTTAGCTGTAAATCCAGGTTTTTCAATACAAGGTGCAATAGGCATAAGGCTTTTCTGTGTCAGGGCAACCAAGGAATTGGCTGTATAGAATCACTATACACGTGATATGAGATGTAGTGGCAGCTACAAACCCAACAAAGTTTGGACATCATTCCAAAGACATCTACAAAGATACTCCACAAACACCTTATACGAAAGCAGAATTATCTGACAGCATTTTTATTAAGGAGGGTAAATCTCCTGTCCTCACTAGCTCCCAGAGGAATTTCAAGCACAAGGATATTAAGACACATATTTGTAAGTCAAGAGAGGAATCTTGTACAAATTCAGAAATGGGACTCAGATCCCAAGTCACAGTCGAGGTTCCTGTCAATAGGTTTCTCAACTTGTACTGGTATATAAGTGGCTGAGCATTTATTCATTGAGAGCCACTAAAGATTCTGAAAAGACACCCAGCTCTGCAAAAACAGCCAGCTTTGATATAAATACATAAGACCAACAGTCATTCAAAGCATAAAAATTAACAGTGAATGTTTATGCTGTGGCTAAATGAATGTTTAACGGGAGCACCATAAATTCCTATGTGGACTTGATTTTATGATTTCTTATGTTTTTCCCCATTGTTTCAAAAAGGAAAAAATCCCATTGCCTTAAATTAGCATTTTTAAATTTTTGTTGCATCTGTAAACAAAAAAATCAAATCAAGCAGAGAAAAAGAAGATCACTACATGAAGGAAAAAAATCACTAGAAGAAACCAGATGTGCTCAGATGACTGATAATAATCCATAGTAATTGGTTCAATATATTTTGCACTGACCTAATTAGACAGGATATAGTTTAATACAAGTTTAGAATTACCTTAAGTTCAAATCAGCTATTGATTCTGGTTTGCCATACCAGAAGTGTTCTTACTTGCAAGGCAATAACATTATACTTTTAATAAGCATCAAGGTTTGGGGCTGGTTTAGTTATTCACAGAGATGTAAGATAAATGCAAAAATTAAAAAACACAGTCTCTACACAGCATCAGGTTATAACTGTTGATAGCAGCATGCAGACACACATTCACTTTGGATATAGAATTCCATTTAAAAAACCCAAAGACTATTAAAAATAAAAGATTTTCAAACAACAGATCATATACAAGAAAATACCCAAATAGTCAACACAAGTATATAAGTTTGGAACTTCTGGATTTGCTATGAAACCTTTCACAAAACACCTAGAATAGTTTTAATGCTAAAAATCCAAGTCAATTTACTTTTCTGTGCAAAGGAAAAAATCCACCAAAAAAAGCAAAAGGAAACAGCCCTCCCCGAAAGATGAGAGTTGACTTGCCAAAGCATCTGGGTAAAATACTACTGTTTATAGCCTCTGAATGTCATAGGAGTCACATAAAAGCTACATAACCTTTAAAGGCACCATTTTGAAGTAAATCATTATTTATGTAAATCAGTAAATTAGTAATGAAAGACTAATCTAGGCATCTATCCACAGAATAAGAAGAAATTTGTTTTATAGTTAAAACACAGAGCATGCCCTCTCTCTCCCTCATCTGACATGGATGCTTAAAAAATTTTCTATTTTTTAATTTTTATGAAAAAGGAACTAAAACAAAAAAATAGGGGGACATCCATATTGAATATATAATCTCATACTGTTTCTAATGCAAGGAATAGCATATTTTCAGCTTTATTCATAATTTCTTCCTACTCATTGGGCAGTAAGAAATTTTCCTTTACTCATTCAATTACATTTGCTTTTATTGCAAAGAAGAGTTTGGCTACAACCATTTCACACTACACAGAATATTTATTTTTATTTGTACATTTATTTAAGTGCAAAGGAAAATTACTGCACATTGACTGCAGAACATTAGTCTGAGCGGTCTGAGTTGTCAGCAGAGAGGTCTGGAGAGGTTCACAACGCAGGAACCTTGAGAACTCAAGCTATTTAAAAGCCTTTTGCTTATCTCTTTAAAAGTTTGGACATGTTTTGGTGTGAGGAATGAAGAGTAAAGGTTTCACCAGCTTCAGCATTAATGTCCTACTCTTTTCCCAACACCAATGCAGAATTGAAAAAAGACTGAAAAATTTTTCAATCCCTTCCAAAATTTTATAGCAGAGGAATACACTTGAATAACTAAGCATCTTATTTTGAAACAAATTCACAACAAACAAGGACTACAACATATCCAGTAAAAAACAGAAACATCACTGTTTTCAGGCATCTCTACTATTTTGACATGTTGTGGTCTGTAGTCCCTACCTATTTATAATCCATTTGTACTGGATTATTAATAACTATTGATGATAAAAGCAATTAACTATATTAATCCTTTGTCCCCTGTAGAATCAAGTAATCCGTGTGGGAATTTCCATGTCCCACAAATGTTGTATATACAGAAGAGGTAAATAAACTTGAGGGGATACCCTAAAAACTGTAGGAATGAAAACAAACAAGTTCACATCATGTCTTGTTGGGGTTTATTTTAAAATTTCAAAACTTGTCTCAAAAACTGGTCTTTTTCCAAAAACAGATAGTCCTCTCCCTAAACACCCACAGGAGAGGTATCAATCATTCCCAGAGAAAGGCTTTCTTTATGTGAATTGTTGTCCAGTCCTTACCTAACTTTTATTTAGGAGTTTGAAACAGAAAGAGACCGATAACATTTCTCACCCTATAAAAACCCAAGACAGACACTAAGTGCACACACAACATTTTTATATATAAAACTTTCTAATCTCATTTCTGAAGGTGTGTCTGTCTGCTTAAACATTTCTCTATTTCTGGAACCTGAACTATTAAACTCAAGGTAAAGTCAGAAACTGGCCTCCCAGGACTGTGGTGCAAGAAATTACTCACCTATTGTTTTGAACTTTAAATGTGCTCTGACACGTGATACACATAGAATGCAAGAGATTTTATCAACATTAATTTGACATGATCAAAAATGACTTAAACACATAACACAGAATTGTAACTGGATTTTTTACCTCCTCAAGCTGTCAGCAGTGGTACCTCTAAAGTTATTAAAACTCTCCTTTTTTCCCCAAAAGTTCTTGTGAAATAAAGACAGACTAATTTTATCTCTACAGTGATATCAGACTTTAAAAAAAACATGCCAAAGTCTTGGGACACTACTATATCCACTTCATTTTGAAAGAAAAAATCATAACTATAGACAGATCAATACCTATAATCTCCTCTATACTTACCATTATTGTTCTTGTTGTATGGCTGGATGATTCTGGAAAACAAAAGAACCAGAGCATATTAGAGTATTGTCTTTATCCATAAAAGCCCTATTTTCTCGTGCTCACCCTGAAGGCTAAGATGCTACTGTTCAGCTACAACAATGAACGCATCAAAAATGAAGAGGCTGGAAAGATTTCGCATGAAATGAGCATGAGAATCATCATTGGTCCTGAATATATATGGCACACTATAAAATGCTGTTAACTGCACTCATTCTCTTTGCTTAATTATCCTCTTCTGCAAGAAAATATAAAAATGGAACTAATTCATAATTCATGTTTCAAGAAGCGTTTTTTTTTTCATTTTGCTTTTAACATATGGCATCATTTAACATGGAGGATTAGCTCTGCAGAAAGAAATACAGACAGTAGCAACATAATTCCATTACTGTTCCCATTTGAAAAGGTTTTATAAAACTAGACAACCATTTTTATGAGAATTCTGAGACAGATGCTCAGTTTGAAATTGACAAGTATATTGAGAAATGTAACATCCAAACATGTTAACTATTCTCTCCTATATGATAAATCTAGAGTCAGTCAAGTGAATTCATGGTTATATTTATATAAATTGCAGAGGAATAACTACTAGACAAATAGGTAACAGATTTTACCCTGTTGTTTAACTCAAATTACTTCTGCTTTTTTCTTTCCCCAAGAACAGAAATCTCTCTTTGGCTCTAAAATACTAGTTTACATATTACAGACATTGTTCTTTTTCAAAGCAGTGCAACTTCAGCAACTAAACATCCTCATAAACAGCTTAAAAATCTGCAAGAAAATTCACTGCTGATCTATAAGATGCAAGATGATGCTACTAGCAGTCTCACAGACTCGCTCAAAAATTTGGGTAAGACATCTTATTGGCTCTAGCAGACAGAGTTCTTAAGGACAAGATAGTTATCAACACTATGTTCAGTTCTGCATAAAATGTACACAATTTTGCATTAATTGAATCAGCAAAGTCTCAGTCCTGCAAGTGAGATAAATGTACAATAATTACAATAGGTTTGTTATTCTCCTCTTGGTTTCAAATTGCCAGTCTTAGAGGGGTTCCAACTGGCATCACTTAGACAAAGAATTCTCCAGGGATTTTGTTATTGTCAAAAATAGTATTAAAGAGATTAAAAGGACATGAGAAAGAACAGCTGCACATCTTTTTCTGGAAAAAAATATGGTAATTAAACTCTCAAACTGACATTTCTCTTTCGTTTTGAGGAGTCATCTTAACCAGTCTGAAGATATCATTCAATCACTGATAGAAACAAAGATAAGCCCAATTTAAGAGTCTCAAACTATTTAGAAACTCCAATACTCATCAGAAATTCCTGTATCTAGTTTATATATACATTTCTACAAGTCTTCCTCCTCAATCAACTCTAATTAAAAAAAAAAGATATCACTAATATTACATTGATAAAGGTGCTGTAATGTGAATACCTACCTAAAGCCAGCAATATTTTAGTTGTGAATTCCTCTACCAGTGTTCTTTTCCTCTCTCTTTTCACACAAAAAATTACTGTATGTAAAAATACATTTAGGTCACCAGTCTTCCAGACAATTTTTAAACTGGTACAAAAAACAAAATACTGTGACAGTCTATTATTTCCTGATACCTGAACATATTTGGCATTCTTATAAAGTAATAGAAGATCTCAGTAGAGTGAAGAACTCTATAATCTGTTAAGTTTTTATCTTCACAGTAAAGTTATTTTTGTTATGACAATTTTACTTATTTTTTGACACACCGGTAAAATAATATTTCAGGACCTGACTGCTCCTGAGAAAACCCAGAGACTGCATTCATGGAGCTATAACCACCTGAAAAACTCTTAAGACTCATTCCATTTATAAGCCTAAATACCCAGAAAAAAACCCCAGCCAATCTATCTCCAAAAGGAGATTCCTGAGGAATCCTCAGCTTAGGCAGAATTATCAGGTTAAACAAAAAGAGGCTGCTTCTCTCTTGAAATGTAGAAGAAATACATTAGACAGCAGTTTCAGTCATCCCCAAAATGATCACAGTGAACAAAGAAAAATTCACACTTTTTATATTCAGATACAAATAATAAAACCTTCCCTCTTACTCAGAGGTGCCATACTTTTGGCATAGCTTTCTATACCAAATCTATAAAAACTATGCTTAGCCATGATTGTCCCAAAATACTCAGATACCCTCTCAGTTCCACAGACAACTGAGAGTATCTCCCTAAAACAAACTGAGGGACAGCTGAATGTACCTGGAAGCTGTTAAACAGTGTATATTTGAAGAAAACCTGATGGACACTGCTAATTCAATGCCAGCAGCTGTTAACTTCAGGATATTATCATACTGATAACTTATTAATAAAACCCAGGAGTGAAGAAAGATCTGTTATATTTGTAAATATCCCTGTGTTATATCATACAATAAAAATCATTCTCTGTTTTTTGCTTATATTTTTCTTGCTGTAGATACTGAAATATCATCTAAGTTGCCAAACATCAAAGACCTGAGTATATCCATAAATCAAAAGGTAGGGAAAGAACTATTTAATAAGTAGACATAGTAAAAAGATTCTAGGGTCTAGCAGAGACTACTAATTAAGGCGCCATTGTTACTCAAATTAAACTCCTATATACTCTGATACACAAACATTCAGATTTTAGAATTGAGGAGATACTGATTTCTTCCAGAAAATAATTACACCCTGATTTGGCAGGGTTCTGCAAAACATTATGCATGAACACACACCAGCCAATTCTGTGGAAAACTTTTAATTAAGGCAACTAAGAAAGAAAGCCCTTGCTTAAAAAGGCAGTCACGCAGCATTTGAAACCTTTACAAAAAGTCTGCACCCCAGTGCAAACACCAGTGAAGCTGAAGGACGTCAGAACTTATTTAAAAACCACAAATATCTTGGTGTTCAACAGAACAGAAAACAAAACTTTGGATTTTCAGTTTTACCTGCCAAGTTTCAGAATGCCTTAGGGAATTTAAATAATCAGGTTTGAATTTCAGTGAAACTGGCACCAGTGGACATCTGGTTTATAAATGAGTTCTTACAGCAAATGACTTTGTGCAAAATAGTGATCTGTACTTGCACTACTTCAGTAGAAAGGGAACTCCAGGATACAGAATGATTCTCACCTTATGGCCAGTGAAGTGGATTGCTCCACTTTAAACAGAAATGACCAGACATCATCATCATCATTAGAAGAGCTTTTGGTGATGTGTGATTTACAGTAAATGCAACTTCACTGCTGACAAGATGTTTATAAGTGTATTATGGTGGAGAAACTGATGCACCAACAGCTGAAACTCCCTAAGATGCTTCTGTGCTCTTTCTACAACACATTTATTTGAACTCAAATAGAAATGAGTAAGTTGTAGAAGAAATTTCTTCATATTAAAAAGTGCTTTACCAACCATTCTGATCAATCAAGTGTTCTCCCTGTTTACAGGCACTATGAGACCATAAAATTTCCCACTGTGAAAACATTTAAGGTTAAATCAGAAAAAGTGCGCTGCTAAAGGATGGTGTCAGCTACAGAACTATTTCAAGTGTACATAGTATTCCCCAGTAATGTGTTATTTTTTATTCCCTTAACAGTTCTTCAAGCCAGGACAGAACCCACATCCTTAACGTCACTCCAGTCCTTTTCCAGCTGTTCATGTGTTATTTGTATACATGCTGTTCTTTATTTCTGCTGATAGAAAACTTAGTTTTCTGATAATTTCTTTCTCTTTTATATTAATGGGGTCATCAACTATACTAATGGGTAAAAGGTGTCCTATTTCTAAACCTTCCAGAATAAATATGCTTGAAGATAATGTAATTTTACACATGGAAAATAAAGGCAGACTGGTAATAGCAGAGCTGTTTAATCCTAGTAACATCTCAGCTTATCATGGTGCTTAAGACTTTAGAGGTTCTTTTCATCCAGGATGGATCACCTTGGGAAATAAGCTGAGGGAGGAAGACTACTTCGTTATTTCTTCTCCATTTGGGTTATGAATGTTTTAAGTAACCAAACACAAATATTTTTTCCCTACCAGCTTGTAGCAACGGATTAAGTGACATTTTTACTTCAAAAGCATTATTAAAAACAAATAAATACATATATATGTCTTATAATAACACTGAGTTTGAGGAAGACCCTTATTCTGCCAAGAGAGAAATTTTAAACACTGGAGAAACAATATACAGACGAATAAAAGAAAAAACGTACAAAATTATCACAAAGCGTTTTCCCCAGGCACAGGAACTTTCCAGTTCCACTGCCTAAGCACTTTCTGAAGGTGCCTCCCCTATTGCATTATGTACTAAAATTGTTAAGAACTATTGCTCTGCAATCACAGCTTACGAAAAATAATCAAGCTACTTGACAGTAATCATACACAGAAGCTCTTTGAGTATGAACTCCAGATCTTGAATCCAGAACATGTAATTCATGAGGTAATATGCTGCTAATCCTGTTACCCAACAGACAGGATTCTCTTTCTGCAGCTGTAATTCTTTAAAATTATACTAGGGGAAAGTAGTGATTCCAGGAATTAAGTTCTGGCTATCTGCATTGTGTTTTAAATGCTAACTTAATTACAGTGTTGTTGCCGTTTGCTGTTTTAAAGGCTGATTTATTCTGCCAATTAGAGAAGCCAGTGTTACTGCACTTTCATGTCTACACTTTACCTGTATATTTAAAAAGGAAACACTGATTCAACAGCAGAAATGGGGCAGTTCACCATGAAGTGCCCTTTCCTCCATCTGCCATCCCACACACCTTGCTCTTTCTAATCCCTGATGTCATCAGTGTTATCAGAAGCACATGTTGCACTGGTGAATTCAGGAACACAACACTCTAATCTTTTCATAAGCATTCATTTCCTTCATATAACAAAAAGGAAATGATCTATGGCACACTTAAACTAGTGCATTAAAGCCTGAATGTGATTCTAGTTTTGTGCCTATTTTTTTTTTGTGAATCAAGTCTAGGCAAAGAAGCCTTACACAACCAAAGACACATTTTTGAAAGAAAGGAAATGAATGTAAAAAAAAAAATATTAATAATAGCCCCTTATGCAATTCCTAGTGTACTTGCACCCTGGGAAATAACTCCCATTTCTCAAGATACAGTAAAGCTGAGCATTTCAGTTGAATGGAAATTGTATTTTGACTTTGGCAAAACAAAAAAAATCTCTATATATATTTAAAAAATCCACAATACAGTGCTATGCTAATGCTTAGGAACAGTTTTTTCCAAAGGAAATTCAAGGAAACATGGGTTTGCAGAAATGGTTTTGCTCCTCCCAAGCACTTTGCTGCTTACCTTCTCCCACTGAAAAATATTCTGCAGTTGGGGCAGTCTTCAGACACTTCAGAATGGAAGACTGTCCTTTTATTTGTAATCAAAGAATCTCAAATACTTGGGAGATAACTGTAAAGTGAATTCAATGTAGGCAAATGATCACCACACATTTATCATTGTAACACAATAAATAATTTTCTCAATTTTAAGAAAGTCTAGGGAGAAAAGACATTTCTCTTTTATTTTTTTGGACAAAAATATTTTCCTCTGAGGTGATTACTTTTTGTGTTAAGTCACAATACCATTTGCATCACTGGGGTTGGCGGAATGAAGACTGAAGTGGGGAATCATCAACTCATTGTTTCATAATACAAAAATTTAAATAAGGGGAAAAAAATTAGTTGAGACATGCAAACATGAGATGCATTAGCTTAGTTTTATAAATGATTGACAATGTCAACAGTAACACCCTGGGTTAATTAAGGTCTGTATCATTTTCCAGGCACAGTATTTGGGCTCTGTAAGTTGCCACTAGTTCATCATCCTCAGTTTCATCATTTGTACCTCTGAAAAAGCAAGTGAATATCCTGACCACAGTAATGCAAGCTTTAGAGCATTTTAGTTTTCTAATAAATATTTAAAATTATTGCTTCCAACTGGACAGCAAAAATAGACAGAAATTGGCTACTCCTTTGCAAGTTGCAAAAATTAAAAGTGAAAAGGTTGTTAGGTCAATCTCCTGAGGGTCAGAGATGGTTTTAATGACTTTGCAGAGAAAGGCAGGACAAGGCTCTTAACATTTTCATAGAAGCATAATACTAATATATTTGGGGAAATAACTGAGTCACAAACACCCTTTTCATAGTCCTCTGATTCTCCAATAAATGAGAGTAACACAACATCAACTCTTCCTGAGATCTATTTTCCATGCTCACATTTCCATCAATATCAGTGCACACATTTGACTAAGAGATCTGTAGCTAAATATTTCAAAACATTTTCTGGCTATATCAAGGATCAAAGCTAGAATGCAGATGTCATAAGTAAACTTCAGAGGGAAAACTGACTGTGGAACAATATACAACCTTTGTTTCTCACTTTTGGGAAGACTGAGTATACAAAATTCATCATTAATCATACTTGGTGTTTCAACTTGGAAAAAAGGACAAAAGTATCTTGCTTATCACAACTCATTTCTTCTCTTTCAGTTGGAAATCAATGGTATGTTAAATGAGGTTTATAACAATTTTGGTATATAGTTTATTAATGTGTAAAAGAAAATTTAAAGTAATAAAGTGCCAGATGTTTTTTGGTATGTCATTCGTGCTTATAGCCTGTCACCCCAGCCAAACATCTCCACCTCTATCGAAAAGTAGTGTTGTGATAAAAACAATCAGACATCTTTGAGAAAAAACAGCACAGTGCTGAAAAAAAATCCATCCTACAGTGAAAACTCCTTCCCTATAACGTCTTTTCAAATAGGTTTACCTGAACACATGATGAAGCACATATTAGAATTGTTTTTTCTGTTCCAAGAAAATTTGGGGCAGGAAAGACTCCAGTCTCCCTGCTTGTCAGTTAGGCTGACAAGTTATTTGTTTGTCAAAGGAGAGTCTCAAATTCCCCACGGCAAAATAGGATTGAAGAATAAGCCTTTCTTCCTTCTTATCTCCTGAATAGCCAATACTATCAGTCATAAGCAGAGACAGAAGGATTGACCAAAAAAGCATCTAAGAGAGAAGGTACATTTTTTTGAGTTCTTTCTCCCTTTGACAATTGCCAATCACCTCATCTTTCTGGGCCAGATATATGTGGGATCCTAGAAAAACAGACCCCAAAATTGTTGCCTCATTCCTAGATACTTCATGTATCTGCTGCACACTTCAGTATACGCAGGAACAGAAATTTGACTGTTGAAAGAATCCTCTTGAAGGCACCAGAACATTTTAGCTGGAAATACAGCAATAAAGGTCCAGACAGGGAAGAGAGGAGGATCAGGGCTGTTGATTAAAGTCTCTTCAGCTATGAACAGTCAGTTCTTTTGTTTCTGCCCACAAATCACGCAATTGGTATCAACAGGCACAGGCTGATTTCTGTACCTCATTAGTGACGTTGATATCTTGGACATCCTGTGGATATTCTGGTTCTGATGCATGTAAAGGTAAGGAAATGTGTGCCAGATGACAGAGATTATTCTTGTGTAAAATATCTCTACTTGATGTTTCCAAATATTATAAGCAAAATTATCATTACTCACCCTGCCAAAACAATAGGCTGACGTGAAACTTGACTACTTGGACGTACGGCTGCTCACAGTTAAGCAGCTTGTGGGTGAAAGTAATTGCACAGAATAATTTCAGACACTGTAATTTAAAGATCAGATTCAAAATATCTGCAAAGCCCTTTACAGTCACACCTAAATCTTCCCATAATCAACTCCAGTCATAAAACTGGATACATGTAACATTCTGCAGCATCGTGATTTTCTGAAGATGGAATTTTCCCATTTGAAAAAGGTTGTCTTCACTGCAGAGAACCACTTAAATATCTTATGCTGGCTTTAATTTCAGCAGCAATTGACATACTGCACCTCAGAGTAGTTAAAAGCACCAGCTTATTATTCAAAAATTTCCTGAAGTACCGTGACTTGTTTTTATCAGAACAGCAAAAAAACCCCCAAAAATAAAAAACAAACAAACAAAAAACCCCCCAATGAATCACAAAAACACAACAAAACAACACTTTATGGCATTTTTCACTACATCCTACAGAATGCTAGATTTGATGCTGTTTGAAAACAAAATGAAAACCACTTTTTTAATACCATCCAGCAAAAATCTTCCTCCTACAATAAGGGACACAGAAACCTACAAAATGTTCTATCTAGCTACATACACACACATACATACACATACATACACAGTGCTTAAGCAGAGCAATTTCATTTATGTCCATGACTTACACAAGGGTTCATACATACAACTACAACTACATCTCTCACGACTGACACTCAATAGCAAGATATCAGGGCACAACATCCCCATTTATGAAGAGATAAATGAGCTCCCTCATCATTCTTGATAAAGATGGAGCAATAGTAGTTAGAAATTCCTAACTCCTCACCACAGAATCTTGTGCTGCATTGGCTAAAAGCAAAACTCAAGCCAACATAAGATTCCTATAAGAAATGCTAATCATATTCTTGTTTATTATTCTTAAAAACATTTAACTAAATATTAATGATGTTTCTCAATCTTCCCCCAATTCCCCATAGAAGCATAAAGAAGTGCCATTTCCATAATGCACTGCTGTATTCTAAATCAATAATTATTAATTTGCTTAATAACAAATTCTGTCAAAATATGTTACTCACCTAGGCAGTAAGACTGACTTAAATTATGCTAATCTAAATATATATTTGCATAAGCCTAAACAACATTTACTTGAATGCTGTAAATTATTGTATATCTTAAGTAACATATCTATATGGCTTCCTTACAACAAATTTCTAATACTGGTGGGAAAAAAGTAAACTTGAACATGCAGACATTACTATGTCAATAACATTATGAAAATAGCAAGAAATGAGACAATGTAAGTCTCCTGTGCTCCTTTTTGTTAGTTCATTTCATCAAAGCATGCACTGAAAGACAGAATCTGTCATCATCTCCATAGCAGGCTTTCTGGATACTGTTAGTTGATACAACGCAACAAACCCTGAAGTAATCAATAGCATTTTGGAATCAAAACAGCTTTTTAGTATATTTATAGTAACACAAAAACTCTGGGGGTTGGCAAAACCTTTCACTGCACAAATAGTATGCTGTGGTCAGGGAAATTACACAGAAACCACCATTTCCCAAGTTGATCTGGTCACTGAGTGTTTGCTGTGTTCTGAAGAGAAGCTGGATAAATTACAACCAAAAATATATATTTTATATTTACCAAGAACCAGAGGAGTAGGTAAATGGTAAATATTAAAGGTAAACATTTTTAAGTCAAAAGGAACAGAGGACCCATGCTGTTAAGTACCATTACTATCGGTTTGTTACTTTTTTGTTGCATTTTATTTACACTTCACCATCTTTAAGTAAAGAAATGGGCAAGGATAAGAACCAAAATAACCATTTTCAAGTACTAAAATAGTCTTTTTTGCACTAAAATAATACAGATTTCAGTTATTTAGGATATATGCTTTCCAGTACGTTATGTTTTCATGGAAAATAGATAAGCCAGAAATAGTTATCTCCTAAAGCAATGACTTACAGTTCTCAATACTGATTTTTCAAATTAGATGTTATTTTGTGCAAATTGCCTTAACACAGTTAGCTGACTGTTTGATACGAACTAATCAGTGTGGCTAACGACTGGTTTTATACACTCTTTACTTTGAAGAGAACTAAGTAGAAAAAAAATTTTACAGATTTCCAAGCATGCCCCCTTACAGGGACATAAGGAGGGACTTAATCATAATAATGTTTACCTTGATCTTATTGCTACAGTCTTCTCTGGAGAAGAAACGTGCAGGTTGTAGCAAGATGAGGGTCAGTCTCTTGTTCCAGATAACAAGCAATAGGACAAGAGGAAATGGCCTCAAGTTATGTCAGGGAAGATTTAGTTTGGATAATTGGGAAAATTTCTTCACTGAAAGGGTTGTCAAGCACTGAACATGATGCCAAGGGAAATGGTTGAGTCATCAAAATAAAACATACTGCATCTCTGCCTTCATCAAATTTGTTTTATTCTTTTCTTGTCCTTTTTTATTTTAATCAAGATTAGTAAGAAAAATGGTAAATGGAGTTTTTGTAAGAGAGGGCATTAATATATCCTTGTTCAATGAATAAGCACCACCATTCATTGCATTGATGTGATAAAAATGCTATCCATATCTTACATTTTTTAACTCTGTACCCTCCTATTTAATGTCATCTCAGGTTCACAGAAAGTTTTGCAATTCAGAGACTTAGAGAGTATTTCTTTTAGGTTCCTTCACATACCATCAAGACCATTATGATGGCTGTAGTTTCTTTTTCCCAAAATACTTAATGAAGAGTGATTGGAGGGTGCAAGTAATCGTTTTGCACTTGGACTTTGAAGGCTTGGTGTTGACCTGATTACATTCGGTTTCACAGCAGGATGTATCTCTGAGAAAAAAAAGAGAGAGAGAAATTATGTGTACTTGATTTTAAAATAAAGAAAACCAGTCTATTTCATATATTAAATTTACTTTCTTCTGCACTTGTGTGTTTACAGGACCTTGAACACTTCAAACATAAGTCTTCATACCCACAGGTCCTCCAAGTAAGAAAAATCTATATCACTTTAGATTACCCAAGTTCAATACTATAGTGTAGATGTATAGGGATTTCAGAGATTGAAGAGAAATAAACATAAAACCATCTGAAACAGGTCTATGTTTATGGTTTTTTACCCTTTTGAGGTTTGTATTGAAGCTACACACCTACAGATTTTTTTAGGAAGGAAATAAAAGCATTTTACTATAGTGAAACCACTTCAAGCTATTCAGTATTTTCTCTCACAATGAGAAGCTTTAAGGGATCTTCCCACATAGGAGTCACAAGGTGCAGGAGAGTCAGGGGGCCAGCCACTGTAGGGCTCTGCAGCTCAAATTACCCCAAAACTGCAACGGGAACACTCCAATACACTCATTACTGGGGAGCTTCAAACATTCTAATGTGTTTCATACAGAAGGAGAAGAAGGAATAAAGAGGGTAACAGGCAGCAAAGTGCATCTGGCCAGCACACTTCAGGGTGGCAGCTGCTGTGTTTGCCAAGAGCTGATACAGTTGTATGGAAATTTCTCAGTTATCTGCCAGATAAAAGTGGCAAAAGGAAGCCTTGGTCGAGTCTGCTTGTTCTTCATCAGGAATTTGCTGAACCAACTAACTTATTCCTATCACACATTTGGGTTCAAAATGCCACCACTGTGCACAACCTTGGGCAGACCCAAATTTGTGTGTGAAGTCAGATGCCTGAGGGCAGGTCCTGTCCTTCTGACACAGCCACAGGGCACCAGCTGCCACCACTGCGCAGCTTATGAGGCACTCGCAGCCCAATTACACCAGACACTTGATGTCCCCAGACAGCAGAAGACACCTCTGTCTCACCTCTGGGCTGAGAAGGTGAGGGCAGAGGGGCTGGAACACAGATCAGGAGAGTACTTTCTCATATGCAGCCCAGGTTTACAATTCCTGAAGAGTGCTTCTTTCTGCTTTTCTGTATACAAAAAGCAGAGAAGCTGGGAATAAGCAAAATCTACAGTGAGGCCAGATATCCAAGAAGGCTCTCCAGCCTCTGCCATTCACAGCTATCATTCCAGAGGAAGAGAAACCATTGCATAAAGTCAAAGTCCATTGCAACAGCATGTTTCTCCTCTATGGCATTTCTGAAGGAAGCCCGACATCCAAGCACTTGCCTGCCCTGCCTCATGCTTTTGTTCTCATGGCGAGCCCTCAAGGGCAGCTGGCAGATACCCAGCCTGCCCATCCCACAGGCAACTGGCCATGGCTACAGGGGAGGCTGGGGGTGAGCTACAAGAAGTAGTGAAAACTTTTAAAAGGTAGATACATAAAGGTGGGAAGGCCCAACAGTTTCATCAGTACCCAAAGGAGTGGAAAGGAATAGGATGGCCACAGTGACTTGGTCAGGCTGTACCGGGAACAGCATGCCAGGAGGAGATAACGCCAACAATTTTCACATTGGAAAAGACTTTGCTTAACTGTTCACCATTGGTTTGGTTGGAGTTTGCCAGCACACCCTCAAAGCATGAACACCCTCATACAAGAAGCTTCAGGAGGGTCAGATAAGAAACATAGAGCAGGGTAATGCACAGGCAAGTAGAGAGAGAGGGTACAGGTAATCTCTCCAGGGCAGTAGATTTGGGCATGCAGCTAAAGGCTAGTTTAGTGTCACCAAATTTCTCACCACTTAATTAGATGAAAGCTTCTAACTGACATTCACTGCAGTATTCATCTGCTTTTCGTAAAAAAAAGTTTAGGAACACCAAGCACTTAGCAGATTTCTAACATGTCCCATTTTTCTTGCTGTAGGGAACAAGCATCTTGTATTTTGCTTTTTTACTAAAATGCGAACTGAGGCATGCTTAATGTTATGAACATTACTGATTGCTAAGGCAAAACTTTAAACTGAAATAGAAACACTTGTGCCATTTGCTGTAGATGGTCGGAATTTGGATTCTAAAATGTTCATTTGGCAATCTTTTCCAATTTTCTGAAGGAAATGGTAAATTTTCAGGGCTAACACCATTAAATTATAATTCCATTTGCCAAAGAGTTCCAGTAGCTGCCACAATAGTCCCAAGCAGCTGTGTCAACATATGAGAACACAAGCTCCTTCCATCTACAGCATATAGGAGTTGCATTTTTATATTTTCAAGATGAGCAAACAGTTGAGTCAGGATGCATTTCCTTCCTTTGACTTTTCTTAGTTCAGCAGTCACTAATCCTCCATTAGTTTACCACAAAGGCTGTCTCTTCTCTTTCTGCAGTAGAGGAAGGCAGCAAGAACAAGCTCTACACTTAAGTTCCAAAAAGGAGTTTAATTAAACAACCAGGACACTTCCCAATGGACTGAATCCTTCCTTTGGGGTCTTTACACCTCACACTCACTCCTCCTCTACATATAGACTTGCTTCAAATATTTTCATGCCTTGGATCAACGCTTTCTAACCAGATGTTTCATCACACCTGAGAGGGGTAAGGAGGCATTTCAGTGGTTTCACTTGAATTATATTATCCCATTGTATAATTGCATTATGGAATAATTGTAATTATCAGTCTTCTAATTCCTGCTGCTCTTATCCTTGTTCTATTGCCTAGTAATTCACTGAAAATCTTCTAGCTACCTGCACCTTTTGCTAACTCAAGAGAAATGACTATAGCATCCAAATTACCTAAATTATCCCTTTACCCACATAACAAATAATCAGTTGGCCACATTCTTAAATAAAAATAAGACAGAAGTAAGAAACTATGTGTCAACAACATATTAGGAAACCAATTAAGAGGATCAGATTACCAGATTGCAGCCTCAAACAAGTGGATAACAACAATAACACTAAAAAGTTCTCCCATTTCCACTCATGTCAGTCAACTAAAAAAAAATAAAAAAACCCAAAGCAAACAAAGAGAAACTGAAGTCTCCTACTGAGTCACTTAAATAAGCATTCTGGATTCCAGAGGTGCTTAAGCAGCTGCACCTCTCTCTCATCTCATCTCCTCAACATGTATCCCAGTTGGAAATGTTAGCTTGGTTTCCTCATAACTAGGAGGTAACAAAGGACATTTAATTAGCCAGGGGTTCACCTTAGGGGCTTTGTTTTAGTAAGCACAGTGATGACTGAAGGGATTAGAGAGGATTAGCCCTAGCTCTGTGGCAGACAGGGCCTAATTTTAATGCTCAACCTGCCTCACCTGTGGAACTGGCAGCCAAGAAGCAGAACAGGGATAAAGTAAGTGATAACCTAGGATGTGCAGGGCACTGAAATCCTCTCTGCATTACCAGAAAGGTTGAAAACAGTAACGCCCTGAGTCACACAGTTAGCTGTATGCCAATAAATTCCTATGGGAATGGCATGGGAGGAATTTTAAAAAGAAAACAAATGCCTCCTGTATAAGCTATGACATGATATTTAATACTAATTTTTATGAAAAAAATAATTCAAGTATTACTTGTTTGCTGAAACATGCAAAAATCCCAAATAAACAAAAAAGTCACAAACTAAAAAAAACACACGCACAAAAAAAACAGACCAAAAAAAACCACCAAACCACAAAACAAATGAAAACAAAAAAAAAACCAAACAAAAAAAATTCGCCAAGCTAAATGGCAAGCAAAAAGCCATTTTCCAGTCATCCTTATAGAGCTAATTCAATATACTATGTATTCAGGATGTATTCTGGGTACTGCACTGGGTACGCTTCATATCCCTGCAACACATTATTTGCCTTCAACTGTAGTGGGATACCTTCACTTGCCATACAGTCAAATGCTAAGCAGACTCTACAGATACCTGGTATATTTTAGCACTGCTAATCTTCTATCACACATTCACCTAAGTACGCAAAATGCTGTCTGACATTGTTCATCCATTTACTCCCATTAAGCCTACAGCGTTACGCTCCCTCAACGAGTACATAACAAGGCATGAAAAACATGCAGTGTCCTCTAAGTTTACCCATGTTACCATTTCTTCTTTTGGCTGCACAGACAGGTCAACTGGATGAGCCATCTCCTGTCCGGCTTCCCCCCTTACAACCACAGCTCTCCCAAGTCGACCAAAGCAGTCCTTTCAGCACACGTAAGATATGCAGCCAGGATGCCTGTAGGAAATTATCACTGGCTTTTTTCTTAAACTTTAGGGCAGGAGGGATCAAAATTCACTGAGAGTGGCATTAATGCTTCATTACACAGTTTTCTGAAGTTAGGATTTTGATAAAATTGATGTTCTGGAAGAGTAGATGTAACTACATTAATAGCTAATTTCTGTTTCAGTAAGGCAAGAGACTTACTGTTTACTTTGTTCTAGTACAAAAAAACTCTTGTTGATTTAATTTTGAGCAAAACATTCAGACTGAACTCTATACTCAGCTTCACTTCTGCAGAATGGAATTAACAGCAGAATTATTCACTGCTTCTCTGATCAATGGTTTGATTTCTATACTCATTTGAGTATTAACAGCCTCTGGGTTATCACAATTCTTATATGACTGTGTAAATATTTAATAGTCAGTGATAGCTCCTTGAAAAGAGTATGATTTTCACTTGCTTTAGCAAGGAATCACTATTAAGTTAATGGGGAGAGGAAAAATTCTAGTAAGAGTTCATTGTCCTCTTGGCTGTGATCTCAGTACAGATCTCATTGCACCTTTTAAACTTAGGTCATCAGATTACAAGATTGCTGTCTTGGTGTGGCTGAGGTGCCCTTCTTTTAAATATATAGTACTGCAATTGGATTCAAGGGGCACGCTAGAGCAGCACTGAGCATACTAAATATCTCCCCTCTGAGCATTAATTTTTTTTCATTTAGACTACCAGACCATTTTTCACATGCCAAATTAGATCAGATTTCATTCTGACACTTTAAACCAGTATCAGAAGAACTTCTGCCTACATCCTGCAAGTTCAATCATGCAGTTGTGCAACTGATAGTGGACCATCATTATTATTAATTTATTAACTTCAGAGCTTCTTCTTGTAACTCAAAGTGTAAATCCCTCTTTCTATGCACATAGGATTATAAAGCATCAGTACACACTGAATGTTGGTTTGGTTCGTTATTCTCTGGAGGCAGATACGCACCTAAATACCCAATGATACATGACAGGGGTTTTCTGGTGCTTTTAATCTTCAGAGGATTTCCAGCAAGTTCACAATGTCGATCTGCATCTGAGAATTTTAAAGAATAAAACTCAGTTTAATTTTTTTACTATCACCAATAGAATTAGGACATACCAACCACTTTCTGTCTTGCATTTTTGACACAAATTTCTTTTTTCCTTTTAGCCCATATTCTCCTTTTTTTATCAATACTTATAATGATGGATATTTAAAGGTACGACGTTCTCATTCATGCAAGTGATCTTATGGTTATTCTTTTTTTTAAAGTCAATGTAAGTTTTAACACCATTTTGATTGCATTTTTTGCTTACAAAGCAAATGAAAAGCCAGCTAGGCAAATGAAACACAGATGAAAACATGAGTACTAAATGAAACGCAGCTCTAGCTATTAAAAGTAATTTACATTGATTCTTTATTGTTTCTTACAAGCTCCTTTGTTTCTAAATGGGGCAATACAGAGGTAAGGATTTAAAGCTGGCACTACTGACGTTTGTCATGTCTTACTTGCATAATGGTGATTCATATAATGCCTAATAAGTAAAACTGAACAGAGGGGTTATCATGGCTTGGGAAAGAAACAAACAAAAAAACAACCAAACAAACAAAGCAACTCCTTCATGGTAAACTTTTGAACAAAGTGGCCAGTTGTAACCAAGTATTACAAAGCTTAAAGGTCTCAAAGATTGTAACTTTCTGCAAAGGACATGCAAACTAGCAGTGCACTAACTGCCTTAAATTTCATGCTACTACTATGAACTCACACCTCTAAAGGTACTCTGAATACATAAGCAGAGATTCCATGTTTGTCCCAAATATAAAGTGTTACTATGAAGATGTTTATGTTTAGACAGTGAAGTCAATCAATTTAAGGCAAAAATTTACAAGGCACCAGGTTTCAGTAAACAGTTCCAAAACTACTGAAAATATACCATCTTTTTTTCTTTTTAAAGTTATTCAGAGTGACTGGGTTTATCTGTCTTCCAAGAGCACATAAGAAATCCCCACATAGATTTTCCAGTATCCCTAGTATACAGGTATTCTGTTCTATACAAAACTGCACTCATATGGTGATGGTGTAAATTGAGAATTCTATCATATGGAATTGTATATGTATGGCCAGTCTTCGCGAACGAAGATTTTGGGTCTTTTTACCTTTGGTCTTTTTACCTTTCCAGCCTGCGCAATGGATTTTTTAGGTGAGACACAGCATGCGCTGAACTGAGCCCATCCTTTAATCCTAAGGTTCATCTGCCAGGGCCAAGCGAGCTTGGACAATGGCAGTGAGGTCCTCAGGACGTAGGTTTGTTTAGAGTGACCTTCTCATAGATGGATGGCCTCACAGGGCTGACGAGCTCCATCTGCCCGGGGGAGTATCCCTGACCGGGAATCAAACCCGGGCCGCGGCGGTGAGAGCGCCGCATCCTAACAACTAGACCACCAGGGGTCCCCAACACATGGAATTACTTCCCACAAATACCTACCTAAATGTACTCTTTTCTTTGTATAGTTTTCACACATGCAGATCTGCATTTCTCAACAAGCTTTACAGGAGGTACACATTATAAATAGATTCTAATTGCAAATCCACTCTGTGTTTTATCAGACTGCTCACGTTTGCTTCATTCCAGCACATGAGATGAAGTACATAGTCACAGGAAGAAGATAAGACACTATGTAGAATTATTTATAATCTTATATTTTATGTCATGGCTAGGCTTCGCGAACAAAGATTTGGGAAATATATTTTATGTAGCTCTGTGCAAAAACCATGAAGGTTCTGAATCCACAGACAATTACTGAAATAAATATTGCAGATGTTCAGAGATGTTTTCAGTGCAGCAGACAATGAACAGCTTACTTCAATATATTTGGGAAACTACTTGAAATTCTGGAAACGCCAACTGGCATTTGGGCAGCCCAAAGCTTCCAGAGCCTTAATGCTGAGTACACAAAGCACTTTATTATTTTCTCTTAATAACAGAATATACCATCATATAAGGGGAAAAGCTAAAACCTGGTGCCTTGAATATTTTTAATATTTTGTAACACCTGAAATATTTTAAGTGACAGAGTAGAACAATGTGTCTCCACTGACTACCTCAGTAAAATAAGCACAGGCTATACAGTATTTTATAGCTACTTTGAGAATACCAAAGCATTGCCTAAGAAGTAATTAGTAAGAACATTTTCCATCTACGTGTCTTCACTGTAAAAAAAAAGACACTAAATCCTGGAGATGTATTAATATGACAACTGGGAACACAGACTGCAAAGACAGCACAGTTTCCATGTGTGAGGTAAAGCATGTTCACCAAAGCTGAGTATTACAAAGCACACTTATCTATGAAAGCTGTTAAGTACTTTTAACAGCAGCAAACTTTGATCCACAATATGGTACTCCCATACAAAGTGCAATAAAGTTTATGATTTCTATGCACAACACACAGAAAACCATACAAGTTAGATTGTGCATCACTCTCAAGTGTAAAACCATTGAATAAAAAACAAGTCCTAAAATCAAATATGAGCATCCATATGCAATAAAAGTCTTAGTAAAATCAGTGAAATAGTGGAAGCTAAGAGAAAAATATATTTATTAAAAAAGGCGTATTATATTTTATAGTATATTTTTCAAGCACAGCAAAAGCAGAAAGTGTGCTACTGCCTGTAGCAATAGGAGATGATGAAGGTGTGAGGAAAATATTCAAGAAAGACAAAGGCACAGCAGAAAAGCTGAATGCATTCTTTGCATTAGCATTCACTACAGAAGCACTTAAAGATCACTTCCAAAATAATTTTATGAGGAAAGTATGAGAACTGTGTCACATCAAAGACTCCATAGGAAATATTTCAAATGAACTGGTTAATGAATAAAAACAAGTTACCAGGACCAAGTGGAATTCATCCAAGCAAACTGCTGAGCACATATGCTGCTGGTGCTTAATGAATGCTTAAACAGTCTTGGTTCAAGAGAACAAAACCAGGGCAAATGTGATAACATTCTTCAGTAAGTAGGTCTGCAGAGCGGCAAAAGGGTTGCACTATTAATAGAGGCACACAGTTAAATATGGAAACATCAAGGGAGCCAAAAAAGACCTTGCAAAGGGGAAAACATGTTTAATGTGCTCACACGACTCACTGTCCTTGCCACAAGAAGGACGACAGCGCACTGGGCCTTATGAGCACACGCGCACCCAGCAGGGCCAGGGAGGTCACCTGTTCCCTCAGTCCGTGTGAAACAACAGCCAGACTCCATGCTGCGCTGTGGGATCCCCACTACAGAAGAGATGTGGACACACTGGACCACATTCATCTACTGGAAAGTCCCCTAACTGGTTGGGAACTGGAGTACAGGACATACGCAGAGTCCAAGGGACTGGGTCTGGTCAGCCTTGGGACAAGAAGCATGAGGGGAGACCTGATTGCCCCCTGCAACCTCCTAGCAGTGGAGCAGAGAGACACCAAACCAGACCCTTCTCAGAGTAAAGTAGGGATAGGGTAATCTACCACTGCTTTCTGTGAAGCAGCCACAAGCTGGGAGACAGGAAAGTGTCAGATTTAAGGAAAAGATTATTTACTCGGAGGTTGATCAAACACTGGAACAGGTGCCCAGAGAAGTCACGCGGCCTCCATCCTTGGAGGTACATAATGTCCACCTGGACAAAAGGCTCATGAGCACATGAACTTTATGCAAGAGGTGGAATTAGAGACCTCCAGGGGTCCCCTCCTACTTACATGTCCTATAAACCAGTAACTAACTGCCAGTGTCATAGGTCTGCCAGGATCCTCTGAAGGGATCATGACATGCAGCTGATCCGGCATCCAACTTGGCATTTCAATGAGCTTTTAACAAACTCTGTCACCAAAGACCTCTGCTGCCCAGATGTTACAGGGTAAAAGTTCTTTTCCAGGGATTAGCACCTTATTAAAATTAATTGTCTATGTAATCCTCAAAGGATCTGTGCTGTTCTACATATAAAACATCAGGAAAAGAAGTGATTAGAGAGTTAAAATTTCCTGATAAGAAATTTCTGAGCATAATCAAAGCTAAAACTGATTGATATCATCACCATCAAACACCACACGCAAATTAATTCTTAAGGGGTAAAATGGTTGTAGCACACACACATAACGATGGGTTCTACACCATCACCAAGCAGAAGAGAATTCATTAAGTCAGCATCCTCTAAAATCATGGGAAACCTGTATCTTGAAGTGCACATAATTTGGGGTACCATAACCCTAAAGACGATACAGTACTATCAGAAAAACTCCAAACATTACAAACCACAGTGTGAAACATTCTTTATGAGGTTTTGAACAGAACAAGTTCTTAACCTAGAAAAGTGATGACTGTTGTGGGTACTCCAGAGGTGAATGAAATAATGAATGCTATGAAGAAGATAATATCAAATGAGGTTGTGCTTTTAGATCTGAAAGTATTTTTTAACTATCTCCTTTTTCGAACCAATTTGTAGGTCTCTTAGAGAGACTCTCATTGTCAAGTTATTTGTCTGACATTTCATCATCCCTCTATCAAAATTCTGATTATCTAATGAATGTACTGTGCCCTCCGTATTCCCTGAATTGTATTCTTCTTAGAAACTTCAGTAAAAAATAGCGTGCTCTTTTCATTATTTTCCTGGCTACTAAAATCTGGCACAAATTGTACTCAAAGACAACGGAGAGAAAATATTTTTATCCTAGATGCAGCCAAAAGCTCTTCTGCAGCTATCAAAATCAAGGATGAAAAACACAGTTTGTGAAACAATACCCATAAATGTTACTCACTTCAGATGAATGGGTAGTTTTATGTCAGTAAAATATAAGCTCTATACTTACAAAGACAAATCAGGAACGTTTTGCATATTCTACCTAGTTTTGATTCGTCTTTGTTTCATCAAAGTAGATCACAAGCAAGTACTGTGTACCAAACTTGTTAATAAATCTGAAGATTCAAAGTTATAAGTTTTCATCATGAACAGTATACCCATTCCCTAATAACTATATATATTATACAGATAATATATTACCATGCAGTGAAAACATTTTGACAATCATGTCTACACACACAGCATGTAGTTATCCAGATTTAAATTACTATAATTAATACATATATTTATATTGATAAAGCTATATCCAAGCAATGGAATAAAAAAATCCATCAAAATATCCCTGTGCTGAAGTAATAATGCTTGCAGATGCATGGCTCACTGCCAGGCACATATCAACCTGCTTGTAAGCTGGGAACAGATCCAATCTTGCCAGTGACTGTCGAGAAGAATGCCGACTTTGCTTTCCTCTAATTAAGAGACCTTCCACAGACATCATAGTTTTGCTTCACCTTCTAAAAAACATGCAATATATTCAAACTAAAAGGTAGGTAGTGCATGAGATTTAAAGCATGAGAATTTCCTCTTACCAAAGCAGTTCACCAATTCTAATTATTCCTGAAAATCCATCAGACAACTTTATTGTCAACAACTACAGAGAGTCTATTAAGTTCAAGCAAAGCAAAGTTTGAAGTTTCCATGATGGGTTGTGCTCCTAGCCGGAGGTGCTGTGCCTTCTCAACCTCCTGGTGGCTATTCCTGGATTCAACTGGGAAGTAAATGCACCATCTCCACGACCTCCTGCTGGCATCTGAGCAGGAGTCATGCTACAGGGTTCACTAATGAGAAAAATCTAACTCTCTACACTAACTGAAGGAATAAAGAACACAGAATAGGACCTTATTTTCTGCCAGTGGGCTGAGCAAGCTGATGTGGGTGGAATTACAATAACAGAAAATGCTCTGTCGAAATCTGGTTTTGCCTAAAAGATGGTTGGGCCTGAGGTTAGCGTTCTCAGAGGCTTCCATGCTCCTCTGAGACAAAAGAAGTACCTGCAGATGCATTTAGGTGGAATGCAAAAACCTATCTATTTTATGAGTAAGTTTTGACATGCTGGTTCAGACAGTCTTTCTCAGAACTGGAAATTAGTTTCATTTACAACCTGGTACTTCAACAAATTGCACAAGACTAAGGTGGCATAAAACCTGTTACACTGCTGGGATAAGTGCCCTACCAATCCTTCCGTCTGCAGGTTTTATGGTTTCTTAGTGTTGTTATAGTGCCTAATGCAATAGAGTTGTGAAACGGTTACAGTTTCAAGAACTGGTTTGGCACACACAAAGCGTCAGGTGAGTCTGACATAGCATCTAAGCACTCATTAGATTCAAGTTTGAGCACACCAACAATCTGGAAAACAAATTCCAAATCAGGTCTTGAACATGCTAACACCATTTCATGCCATATCACATCATAAGTGACCTCCTACTCCGGCCAGGTTATTATCTAAGCATATCTGTAACTTTAACTTACAGATATTCATTCAATATTGTAAATACTCGGCTGATTCAGCATAGGAGATAATTTCTGTTAATTTAGCATCTCATTTAAAAATCTAAATTTAAATTACTTGCTTCAAGATAACCTTAGAAAAAGATTCAGGGCATTCTCAGGAAAAGAGAGACTATTTAGTTCTAACATTAAAATCTACAGAGTGCACTGAGCAGAGGTCACCAGATATAAGTATAGGAATAAAACTACAAAACTATTCTTTTTATTTACTTACTTATTAATCTTTACTATACCAAGATTATGACAATGACAATGTAGGTAAGAGCACTGTAATTATTCCAGATAGATTGCCAGAAACAGAATATGTGTGTGTGTCTGTGCATATCTGCGTGTGTACAGAGAAAAGTGAGTTATATTAGTTGAGGTATAATCTGGTTTCCACCATTAGAAAATTATTTTAATGTTGTGTTCAAAAAGCCCTGACAAGTGCGACTTTTTTTTTCTTCAGTCTATGTTTGGTCTAATCAGAAAGCATCAGAATTCAAAAAGACAAATTGCAAGGTCCAAAAACTGCTATAAGCAAAAAGAATAATGAAAGACAGAGATTATAGGGGAAAAAAAAATCTTACTGCTCATTGTTAATTTGATGTGGCACTTTTTCACTCTAAGAAACAAAGAGGAAGCACTCGCAGCGCTGCCAGTCTGATACTGCCAGTCCTGCTGAAAAGCTCAGCTTTTCATTCCTCTCTTTAAAAGCTGAACTGTATATTTAACACTTGTTCTAGTATGACGATTAACCATTGAATGAAACCTTTTTCTTCTATTTTTTCTCTTCCTTAACCAAAGGTTTCCTCTTCTTTTGAGTTTTGTTAATGCAGTAAGTGAGAAGAAATAGGGATATGGACAAAAAGAGTCAAGGTTCAAGTGAAATTATAAGTTTTCCTCCATGATTCAGAATAAACAGAAATTTAATGGTATAATGCTTTCCTCTCAGAAAGTAACTCTTACTTTGAATTGAGAATTAAAAATATAATCCTAGTCCACCCTCAGACACACTTCTTCCATGAAGTACAACTCATTTTATTCACACAGTGGACACATGGTTTCCTTAAATCTGAAGGTTGCTTCTGACTTCCATAGGTTTAAAAGAAGAAAGAAAATGGCCAAAGGGACAACTAAAAAATTAGACAAGGACAATGAACAGAAATATTCACCAAGTTTCGGATACCTGTAGAAGCAGGTGAAGAGTTTGCATGTGAATAATAGTTGATGTTAAAGTACATAGAAGGAAAATAATTACTCAAAATCAGATTTTAAGCCTCCATGGAGTAAATTTCTTATAATCAACACTGACATCATCAGCATCCCAGCTAAATATGCTGGGAAAACATTTGGTGTTAATCTAGTAAGCATGTTATAAAATTTTATATTCTAAACAGGTCTCTTCAATTCTAATACAATTGACAGTACGATGAGCCAGCATGGCTCATCTCGGAATACCAAGCATCTGCTCCAAGAACCATATCTGTGGAAGACTGGGACACATAACCAGACAGTATGAACAGTAAAACAATGTGCTTAGCACAGATACAAAAGCTGTTGAAATATTCAGTGACTTTGCAGCAGAACTAACACACATATGCAGATGAGGAGACTCACCGTTGCTATCTACAATAATTCATATCCTTTTGTCATACTACTAGCAAATTCATCAGTTCTTTATATTTTTGCTATAAAAAGAACAAGTATAATACAGAATTTTATTTAACACTAAAATTTAAAACTGGAGTAGACAAAACCAAAATGATGCAATTATGATGTAATAATAAACATGGCTATCACCACCATCTGATCATCACAGTGACAAGGGGTTGTATTACACACCCCATTTAAATTCTTCACAGATTTCACAGAATACTCTGAGTTGGAAGGGACCCACAAGGACCACTGAGTCCAACTCTTAAGTGAATGGCCCATACAGGGATCGGACCCCAACCTTGGTTTATCAGCACCATGCTCTGACCAACTGAGCTAATCCCCATCTCCTGATTCTTTTACCAACTCACTGAGTAAACATAGATGTACAGATCTATAGTTTCTGCTCCGTGAAAGAATAAATGAACAATATAAAAGCAAACTTCTTTCACAATGCCTAGTAGGAAGCATGGTTTTTTACGTCATGGCATTAATTTCCCCCTCCTAAACCCACTTTTGTTAATGGTAATTTTTGTAAGGGAATGAGGTAACAGTTATCCCCTTTTTAATTAACTTGAAATGTTTCCCCAGCCTAAATCTGTTTAAGGCAGCCAGAAATCCAATGTGTAGGTGATATGCTGGACAAATGAAAAAAAATGAAAAGCAAAAGTGTATAGACAAGAAATGTTTATTGAAAAAGAAAATAAAATTAAAAGACAAAAATGGGTGGAAAGCACAGCACACAGAACTAAGAATTAAAAAAACATCTTACATTCTGCCTTAATGGCAGCACAGTTAATAGGGACAAAGGGACGTCTTGCTGCCTGCCGCAGCCGGAGGGTATTTTTGCAGACCTGACGGGCCAGTTTTGTCCAACACGTCGTGTGAAGAAAGAAAGCTTGACGTGTTTTCACTGCCGACTTTGGACTTCCAGTGTTACGAACTGGAGTTCCCTGTGTGGCCTGCCGGGACATGTGAGTTCTAACATGCGATTCCTACAAAAAGAAACAAAAAATTATAACAGGTACATCTGAGTTACAGCATTAAAATATCCACACCTTGGATAAATTCTCAAGGTTAATCAAATAATATGCATAAGCACTATACAAAAATCTGGAGTCTATGTAGAAAGCTGTAAAATACAGAATAGAGAACTATATTAAGAACGGATATATAATGTCATTCTAGATGAGATATTGTATAATGAATTTAACATTTCATACATAACACACCATTTGATTGAGAAAATGACATTTGTCCACCAAAAATGCATGAAGTGGATGTTTGTTTACGTAAGGCTTAGTCAAATAAAGACATGGTAGGGCCTGCGCACTTTACAGCTCTACTTAAACACAGGAAAAGGATTAACAAATTGAGTTTTATTCAACCAAAGTTGAACACATACATAAAAAACCTTTCCATTAAATATTCAAATCACAGCAGACTTGTGAAATCACTATGTTTCAAAGTTTATCTACACAGTCCTACCTCGGTAGGTTGGCTGGAAGACAGTTTATCTTCATCTGTCTGTGTAGGCATTTTCAGGCCACCATACTTTTTCCAATAAATCCAGCAAGATGCACACAACCTACATTGCATATTAGGAGGCCCCCAAGAATACCACTGGTGCGACTGTGGAGCTAAAGAGGAGAAAAGAGCAGAGGTGAACTGGTGCATGCTACATTCACTACAATAAATCCAAATGCTGTAATAGATGGTTAAACACGGCCAAAATATAAGAGCATTGCACAGATAAATGTTTAATACATTTGACATGGAGAATAAAAACTTGAATTGTTAGTTGCTTTATTTTTTACAAAAGCACCACAGAAGTCAAGTCCAAATGGAAATTCTGGAAATGCTCAAGTCATGCAAATTGAATACTTATAAATCAAGATCTACATTCGAAAAGGATAAGCACATCCTCTATTGACCTTGAAGTTGCGTACGTATTTTTATCTTGTGCACGTGGAGACCCAGAAGGACGACTTAATTTAACCTTTTTTCTTTTTTTTTTTTTTTTTGGAATCTTTCATAAGAAAACTATTCTTTAAAAAATATGACTTGAAAAACTAGGTATAGAACGGAAAACTTCCATATACAAAATATGTTTTTAATTTAATTGTTGTTTAAGAGATGGGCAGTCGTAGGAATGATAAGCAAGGAACTCTTATACAGCAGGCCTTTCAATTCTTTCAATTTCTGGATTTTATTATATTTCACTCTCACAAAACCTCTGTTGAAGGCTGCTATTTCAACAAGTAAAACAAGAATTATCAGAAACATACAAAATAATAGAAAAAAACAACACGCTCTCCCCCTGCCCCCCAACAAAACAGAGGGGGGAAAGACACCTCAAAACCAACCAACCAAAAAAAAAAACAGCTCAAAACCCCTTCATCCTTACAGAAAAGCCAAAAATAAATTTGAATCTAGCATTCTGAAGGTAAAGGAATAACATATCAGTGCCATCATATTATATAACAATCTTTCTGTACTTCCTGAATTGTTAAAAGAAAAAAATAAAGTCTATTCAAATATTGACATTTAATACATATATTAAAGGTAGCTATAACTTTAAAGTTATTTCTGCCACACAAGTAACTTGAACTTATCCTGTATAACATGCAAACAAAAGTACATGCATTTGTTTTTAGAAAATAGCACATATTAAAGTTAACCCAAAATCTTGAATTATTAAAAACATATTTACTTACTATAGCAGCTTTCACAAGCCCGACCTATTACTGGGGCCTGTGCCTGGTAAGAGGCTCCCATTGCTCCATTGACTGCAGCAGGTTTCCCATTGTTGCTGGATATTTGATTGGGATTTGGTTTATTGCTTTAAATAAAAATAAATGGAAAAAAAAAGTGATTTTACTAACTGGTTAGTCAACACGAAAATAAACAATATAATTCTGTAATTCTGATGTCTATTGACACATGTATAAAATCTGCCCTAAGCAAGATTAATTTTTGTACTCCTCTAGTATTTTCAGAGACCTAATATGTAAGAGCTGCTTTGATACTCCAATTTACAGATCTTTAATGTGTTCTAAGCTACTTGGCAAGCTAGTAAAAGACCAAGTCTCAGGGTCAAAGTATTAACAAAAGTCTGACCCAGTGCAGAATTTAAGAAGGTGGTTCTAGTCAAAAGATAAGACTTTAAAAGTTGAGGTGGACTTTGGACAAAGTACAGGAAGCAAGAGCAGTAACACTGCCTATAGTATGACAAGGTTGTCCACCCTAGAAGAGGGTCAAAGAACTTCCTGTCTCAAGCAGAAGTACACACCTTCCCACCAAATGCAGTATAAGTGAATGTCTTATAATCCTGGCAAAACTTCCCATATAATACCAAGTTATTCTATCTGGGTTCTTTTCTAAACTACTTTCTCTCTGAGATGCTCAATAACTGGTTTTGGATATTATTGTTTGGCTTTTTAAATATTATTATACTTTATTATTCTTGCAATTATTGTAACTATTAATAATTCAGAGAAGTTGGACTTCACAGGTCAGTTAATTCAGAGACGATTAATATGCTCCTTACTACGTTAGGTACAGTATTTTCAAAGCTTCAACTTTGTGCATGTTAATTACTCTCAATATAATGCAAGGCTGGATACATTGATTCCTAAGATGATTAATTGTTACTTTAGTTAGCATAAAATATATTCAAGATTAGTTAAAATGACTAACTGAAGAAACCTTTCCTGTATCAAGTCCCTATTTCAAATGCCAACAAGTCTGTCTCCTGCCTTCACTTTTTTCACTATATCCAGCAAGAGACACTTACAACTTCTACATGCTCTTTATCAAGTACCTTGGGCTCAAGAGAAGGGATCGAGAGACGATTAAGTCTCCCACATTATGATCTGTTGCTAAGTTACCTTTCAGAAAAGACATGAATTGAATGGGACTCTCTGGTGTTGAGCACAGGATCTTGCATTTACAGGAAATACCTTATGATCAAGTTCAAAAAGGTACTCAGCTCTGAGAATCAATTCTACTCAGATTTCAAATGCAATAAATCAGTCTTGAAAGAGAGTTAGTGATCCACCACCCCAGATTGCATAGTTACCAAAACATGAGAAGTCCTACCACCCTCTTACTGTTGACTAGGGATTTTGTCTTGAAATGAAGGCAAAAGACGAGCAGTAAGATAAAAACTCGAAAATCCAACATTTCAAAACACACTTTGTCATCCAATACAGCTAGTCCTTACAGTGAATATATTGGTGAAAATCCTGAATTTTCCACACAGACCAAGGAAATTAAACTGAAAAAGATTATGCAAAGACTGAGTGCCATATGGTTTTCCTAAAGCAGCCAGTCCTCTGAGAAGTTATGGAACACCCATACTAGAGTTTTCAGCTTTTTTTCACAGTGCCACTTATTAGAGACATGAGCTTCAAAACTGACAGTTTTGAAAAAAACTCACAGAAATTTTGAAAATTTCTTCAGATATGAGATTAAAACGATGAATTTAACAATCTGCTGTTTGCATTATTACATCTTTTTAGGAGAGAAAAGTCTGTATGGAATAAGCAAATGAAGCTCTATTGTATGCAATTTATACAAGTCATCAAAAAGCCTTGCAAAATACTTCCTTTGGTATTCCAGTCTTCTGTTACACAAACACTCATAACAGGAACTTCACATATATGTAAACTGAATATATCCACAGAAAGCTTAAAAAAATGTCAACTGTAATCCTTTCTCTTCTTATAATCTTGAGGAAATTATGAATATGAAAGAGGGATTATATCTTGTTTCTGTAAACTACACGTTAACAAAAGCAGATATAGCATCGACTTTAAGTCTAAAAAAACAGATTAAATATCCCTCAGAAAAAAACAAGATTGCATTAATAGGATTTGTGCAAAGGTGGAAGATTTGGGGCTGTGTGCTACCTTTAATTTACAGCCAGAACATCTCTTGTCTCTAATTGAAGAACAGACTTTATCCACAAGATAAAACTGTAATGAGAAATTATCTGCTTTTTTTTTGCTTTATGTAACTACTTTAACAACTGCTTCTATTTTGAAATATTGCATTTACAGAAATCTGAAGTATTTACACATATATGAAGCTACAGGGATTTGAAAGAGATTATTCTGGAAAAAATGCTTTTTAAATGATAGGGCTCTTCTTGCTTGTGAGCAGTCCACAGACAGCACTTGATCACCTTTGTAAAAATTCTCAGCATTCCAGACAGGCAGTTTGCTGGTCAAGGACAAATGGCTCAGTCAGATATAAGGTGTCACTTAAGACAAGAATTTCTACCATTATATCTCTGTATATAACAAATACTATGAAAGTAACCATTATAAAGATGACTATGAAACTACCATGCATGTAACTCCATGTTACAGTTTCGATTTTACCTGTATATTATTCAAAAAAACTGACTTTGTTGTTATACTCACTAGGTGGGGATGTATACTTGTTTCAGTTTACTTTCTGCTTCAGCTGCTTTCAGACGTTTCTAGTTGAAAAATTAACACATTAAAATATTTTCTTATATTAAAGCATGAGATTTCATAATATTGCACACAATCCATCTTTAAATTATTTCTATTTTTTGATTTCACAAGAGCCTCCAAAAGAAGCGTAGAAATCTACAAGATGAAAACCATGAAAAACAAAGTGCTCCATTTTTATTATTAGTTTGAAATTATACTATACTGTTCTTCCCAGTAAAACTCACAGGCCCCACATATGACAACAAAACTGTAAAAACAAGAATTACAATTTACATAAATTACATCTACATAAACATGTACGACAATGTGGCTAACCCTCATTGCAGAATTAAGTAGAAAATAAATGAATGAAATTGCACACAGTATGTTCCTCATCAGTTATGTACCTCAATACTTCCTGTGCACTCTGTCCAGCCTGAGGCTGGTATTTTATAAGGAACAGTAAAGTCCACTGACTGCTAGAAATAACTAAATACCTACTTTTGTTAAATGCCATTAAAGCTGTGGTTCGGGCACATCACAGTACCAGGACAGCTACGCTACTGTCAAGATAGTCTGTGAATTTACTAAATAATTACTTTCTTCATACTTGCAACAAACTCAAACCATCTTGTAGGTAGTCCTACTAACTTCAAAAATGTTGAGAAGCTTTAGTTATTACCATATATTATACAGGTAACTAAGATGGCATTTGTTTTCAGTAATGGCACAAGCAAAACAGAGTTCAGATGTCTACAGGTTTGTCTGTATATAAAAGATGAAGAAAAAACATTATTTTCCTGCACTCCGACATTACTTCTGTTCCCTTGAAAAAAAAGTAGAGAGAAAAGGAGTTGAAACGTGGTCAATTATATTACAGAGGATAAAAAAGAGGGAGACACACTGATAGCCAGCACAATTAAATCAATACGACCTGCCTTTATTTATCAGGTAATTAAAATTCAGCCCTTCATTTCTCCTACAACAGCCAATTCTCCTCTCTGCTAATACACCTATTTTCTGATATTGAATCTTTGCAAGGCTTATAATCCAGGAATATATTTCCCACCTTGAGAACAGTATCATCAGATGACTCTGCTCTGACAGTCTCTTGCCTGAGTCAGTTACAGGGTTAATCAGCTTTACTGGGCCAGTAGTCCGAGTCAGCCTCCCCGTGTAACCTGCTGTTCTTTTCCATTTCAGAAAGTTGCCTCTGTGTCATCCACTGACAAAACTCTCATTTATAAAAACTGCACCTTTCAGGAGTAATGTATGATAAATAGACTTCTAAGCAGTCCATGCCACCATTAATTAATTCCTATGCAATGTGAGAGCCCTTTTCTGTTTATCTCCAAAATAGGCTTCCCCCACACCTTTTTTTTTTTTTTTTTAGGCAGTGTTTCGCCATCCACAGGTGTCTGGTTGTGTTTGGAGCTACAGAAGTGAATTCCATTAATAATGCTGGTGCAGCTGCAGCTTTCCCCAGCGCCAGGCTTGGCAACACTTCTCTACCTTCAACAGGCCCATAGCAAAAAGTACAAACACAGTCTGCTCTGCCTGCAGAGGATGTCTCAACGGTGAACTCTCTCTCTGCTTTACAGCAAGCCACAGAGTTCCCACAGCTTTCTCTTTCCTTTTCATGTTATACCCAACAACACAGAATTTGTTTTCTGCCCGAAAAAGCACGCAAAACTGCCAGTCAGCAGGTAACACACATTCCACAGAGGTTTCTAACAAACCGGTTCCTCCATTCTACAGAGAGAACGGGTAAATCTCACTGCACACCAAGCAGGAGCAAAAGAGAAAAACACAATAAAGAAATGAAGAAAGTAGCCCTGAAGCACTGTCAAAATGTAAAGGCTGTATTAAGGAAGCTGTATGTAGAAAGCTGTATTAAACCCTGATGGTAGTGTCACTGAGAATTGATTATATAAACATTAATTAAATTTTAGCATACTTTTAGTACTGTTATGGGGGTTGTAAGGAATGCAATTTAACAACTGCTTTCCTCCTTTATTTACTAAAGCAAATGATACAGTGCCTTCTAAAAAAAATAGTCATACACTGCCATTTCAGTATAAGCTGAATTTTTTTTTACGTTAAACTATGGCTAACATTGCTCTCTGAAAGCAACAGAACATGTCACAGCTTGAATTCACAGTGACCTATCAACTTTCAAGTACCAAGTGAGAAGAAAGGATGGAGAAAGAAAACTATCAATAGTTGCAGTTTCTGAGATGAAACCCCTGCCTGTTGAAATTTAGAGGATGAAAACTGGTAAAGGTTGGAAGTTAAAACTGAAACAAAGAACAAGAAACAAAGACAAGAAACAAAGCACGAATTTGTAACGAAGCACTGGAGCAACGTAACAAATAGAGTTGATGCTTTACATGGAAAAAAAAGATTACATCTTCAACAGTATTTCAAACAGGTCTTACAGACCGCATTTTAGGTGAGGTCAAACTACATCAACTCAGCTTTTCACCTGAGCTCTACTACTTTTAATCAACTGGCGTTGAAACTGTTTGTGTTTTTTAAGGGCTTTTGTTATGAATATCAACTTACAAATAGCCCAAGAATTGATCATTTCCCTAAATTAGTACTGTTTTCACCAGTGGAAATAAATGAATGAGAGGCAAATGTTACATATTGTTGCAGAACAGTAATTTAGTTACCATTAAATATGTTCACCCTTTTTCCTCTTATGAAGTCTCAGTAAAAGTCTTTTCTGCATTGAATCAGATTTTTAAGGAGAACACCAAAACTAACGAGAAGACTTTTCATTCAGTGGAATCAATCACCTGGCCTTCCTCAAACACTATATATATATAGTAGCAGTCATGACCAACAATGTTTACTCAAGGCCTGAATTAGTTTTGCTCGACAAGTTCAGAGAACTTTAACAATCTTCCCTTCACCTTGACTTGAAGAGAAGATGGTCTGAAAGCAAGGTGATAGCGGTACCTCCATTGCTATCACCAGCTTTAGCTACCTAGCAAGAATAACACTTAGTAGAAGTTGTGATAAGGAAATCTTTCTTATGCCTGACATCATGTATCCAATTCACAGAAAGCAATAGAAATAATTAAAAGCAAATTTTCATATTAAATCAGATCAATCTAGGATTCAGAGACTATATTTTAAGTAGGTACATCGACCTTTTATGTCTTCCCATTTTCACAAGTCACCCTACCCCTCAAGCATGAGATTTAGAGAATGACACTGAAATCCCCACTTTCTTACTGAACATATTTTCTCCCTGAAATGCATTCAATTATCACAGCTTGTTCGTTTTGGGGAAAAAACCCCAAACCCTATACAGTGTATTAATACTGACCTGTGTTAATTTTTACCACTCCACAACAAACTAAACCGGGGCACAGTGAATTTCTGATCCCTTGTTAGGAAAGATTACAGAAACATTAACCAGGATAAAAAAAAATAGGTATTTGGCCTACACTGGTTTTCTTATTGAGGATCATATATGTGACCCTGAAAGAACATATCTAAAGCATTCAATCCCCTGGTGTATTGATGTGTTCTACAGTAGGATGTTGTGCGTTTACTTAGTTACAAGTAAAACACAGGCATTTACAAGAGCCTTCAAGTTGCAGATAA